>NC_047665.1:13828204-14201954 GCF_011762505.2 Arvicanthis niloticus
TTCCACCTGGGTATTCATCCCATGTGCAGTCACCAAAAATAGATGCTGATATGGATGCCAGGAAGTGCATGCTGACAGCAGCCTGATATGGCTGTCTCCTTAGAAGTCCCCCTAAGTCTGACATACCCAGAGGCAGATACTCACAGCTAACCATTGATCTGATCAAGGGTTCCCAATGGAGAAGTTAGAGAGAAGACTGAAGAAGCTGAAAGGGTTGGTGGCTCCATGAGGAGAGCAACAATACCAACCAACCAGAGCTCCCCAGGGTCTAAACCACCAGCCTAGGAGCACATACGGAAGGACCCATGACTCCAGCTGTATATGTAGGGGAGGATGGCCTTGTTGGGCATAGGTGGGAGAGGAGATCTTTGGTCCCATGAAGGCTGAACACTGAGTGGGGAGGAATCTGAGGGTGTGGAGGTGGGAGTGGGGGGTAGTTGGGTGCACACCCTCAAGAAGCAGAGGGGGGAGGATGGGATAAGGGGTTCCTGGGTGGTGGGGGGAATGGGATAAGGGGATAAAATTTGAAATGTAAATATAATATCCAATAAAAAAAGGAAAAAAAAGAAAAGTTGTTAGAACCAACATCTTTAATAAAATGTCAGCCCTCTAAAAAATTATCTTGATACTAAAATTTGTTTTGAGAATTGTATATTGCAGAATACACAGCCTTGGTGTATCTACTCATCAAGCAAGCTGAGCAGACCTGCTCAAACCTAAAAAAAGAAGAAAAAATGAAAAAAAAAAAAAAGAACATGATAGAAAAAATGACCAATTCAGACTGCAAGGCCGTTGAGGGCAGAGGTGTTTATCAGGCCATTTCCCTTTTATCAGTTCAGAAGTGACATGGTTAGCAGGACCAATGGCAGGGCAGGGATGAAGTTAGCTTTACACTAGCTAAGCAGAAACTACAACTTTGTAAGAGATGTACAGGCCAGGGCACTGAATCCCAAACTGAACTGCCTGTGTCTATGGGTACAAGACCAAAGTCTAACACACACGTGCACATGCACACGCATGCATGCATGCACGTGCAGGGAGGGAAGGAGGGAGGGAGAGAGTTTTTTTCCTAGCCTTTCTATGTTTTCTTTTTAAATTTTTTATTTATTTACTTATTTTACTTTATCTGTATGTATGCCATGTCTGTGCTTGGTGCCCGTGGCATCCAGGAGGTAGCATTGGATCTCATGGAACTGGCATTAAAGAGGTCGTGAGTCATCGTGCGGTACATAGAACTGTAGGGAAGTTCTCTGCAAGGGCACAAGTGCTGGTAACTCTTCAACATCCTATTTTTTCCTTAAAATTTTTTTTTAAAAAAGAAAGCTTCATTGTGATAAACCTTTTATTTCTTCCTCTTTTTTTTGCAGACCAAAGGAAGCATTAATCTGCTTTTTATTTCCTACTTTGAACATATCATGGAAATGGAATCATATAAAATGTGGTTTCTTGTGTGCCTTCTTTTTTATTTATTATGTTTTCAAGGCTTATCTTGTTATATATAGCATGTGTTAGTACCTTGGTGGGGCAGAAGTAATATCCCATATGCAGAAGTACTGCTTTTCGTCCATTTCAGCAGTTGGTGAAGTTGTTTTCTCTCTTGGTTGTTATGACTAGTGCTGTATAAACACTCATGGGAAGAATTTTCAGTGGATATATGGGTTTGTTTTGGCTGTATGACTAGGAGAGCAGTTACTAGATCAAATGGAACTACTAGGTAGTAAAGGTATGTCCATCATTTTCTCTGTGATTCTGTGACCAAACCCACATAGGTAAGAACTTACATATTTAATACAGTGTATTAGCCCCTGGTAATTAACAAATGGGAAAAATTAAATTTAACATTTTCAGACCAATATGGCTATTAATTTCTGTATAGTGCCAACTCAACATGGCAAGCTGAGATACCTTATTTCAAAGTTGACGGCTTAGCTAAAGCTTACAAGAATCCATATAATATGTGTGTATGCATGCTTGTATATGTATATATTTTTATTTAAAGAACAATAATAACAGCATGTTATTTAACTATAGATTACTATTTGTATATTGCTTTGGAGAATTTTTATTCAAGTCCTTTGTCCAATTTTTAATTATGTTGTCTTTTTAAAATTTGAGTTGTAAGAATGTCTCTGGAACATAACTAGGCATGCTGACGCACTCCTTTAATCCCAGCTCTGGGAAGCAGAGGCAGGTGGATCTTTGTGAGTTTGAGGCCAGGCTGGTCGATATAAAGTTCTAGGACAGACGAGGCATGCACTATGACCACCCTACAGATAATTTAAATTTTTATATAATTACATTTGCTAGTTATGTCTCTATTGTTTGGTTGGAAGTTTTTAAAATTTAATTTCTCCTAATATTTATGGTGTCAATATTTAATTTAAGTAATGAATTTGGAAATCATTTTAGGTTTTAGTAAGTACTGAATTTATCATTTAATTTACTTGACAAATAGCCAATATCTTATCATTTCTTGTCGATTTTTTATTTGCATATTTTAAAATATTTTGTCTTAAAGATAGTCTGCTCTTGTACATAAACTTTTTATCTTTATTTTAGACTAAAGAAAAAAAATCTTCTATTATAACTGACCTCAGCATAGTAATGGAGCCCACAGAATATTCAGAACTAAGTGAATTTGCATCTAGGTGAGCTGTTTACAAATTTTTAAAAATAGTTTATTTATTTTTATGTGCATATGTCTGCGTGAGAATGTCAGATCCCCGAAACTTGAGTTTACAGTTGTCATCTGCCAAGTGAGTGCTGGGAATGAAACCTGGGTCCTCTGAAAGAACAGCTTTTTTTGACCACTGAGCCATCTCTCCAGCTCCTGATTTACAAATCTATTGCTTTGTAGTTAATTTTTACACCACAGGTTTTAAATTTTTCTTTACATTTTTTTGGTTTCTGTTTTAAAATATATATCAAATAATTTTTCTTTGTAAAAATTGTATAGGTGTTTTGCCTGCGTATATGTTTGCATACCAAGTGTGTGCAGTGCCTTTGGAGGTCAGAAAAAGAAGGTCACTGTATGTATATGCTGATCACCTTTTAACTGGAGCTTTTACTATATTAATCATAATGTTGGTTGTGAGACTGGGTCTCTGTATGTGGCCATAACTGGTTTTAAACTTTGACTCTTCTACCTTAGCCTCTTTAGTAGCTGGGAATACATGCGAAACCATGGATATAGGAGAGCTCCTATTTAACAAATACCAATCTCTGAATCATTTCTGAGTTCAGGTCTGCTGATTAGTTTATAATGGGTAATTTTTCTTAGTCTTTGTCTCATAACTTTTGGTTGAATGGTAGGCATTGCCTGTGGGAAAGCAAACTGAAGCAAATATTGAGTGACTTGTGCCAACCTTTTATCATGCTGTTAATGTGATGGACTAACTCAGTGTTAATCAACAGTTAAACTGTGTTTGTGATTATTATTACTATTTTAAAGATTTTTTTTTAATTTCTTTAAATTACATGTATGTGTGTTTACATGAGTTCAGAAGGGCAGTAGTATCAGATCCCCTGGAGCTGGAGTTACAGGCCCAGGCTTGGGTGCCTAGAACCATATGTAGGTCCTCTCAAGTGCTTGCTGTTTACTGCTGAGGCATCTCTGCTTCAGGATTATTATTTTTCTGTGTGTTATAGGGTGTGTGTGTGTGGCAGGGTGTTTCAGTTACACAGGCTACCCTAAAATTCTGACCATCTTGCCTTATCTTGCAGACATGTGGCACCACTGATCAGTGTTGTGCAGGGTCACAGGCCCAATGAAGGCCTGGTTCCTTCCATGGAACCCGAGGGTTTGCACTACTGCTCCTTTTCCAGAAGTAGTGATTCTTTGTCTTAGCATCAGAAGCGATCTTGGGCCTCTCTCAGAGGCAGATGGTTGACCTTTTTCTCTTTTGATAGCCATGGATATTTTTTCTTTCTTTGCTTTGCTCCAGTCACTTAAAGTCTCTGATTCTGACAGGATCGGAGGCTACATGCCTGTGCTCCAGCAGCAGCTGACCCTTGTTTGCACATGTATGTTAGTAATAGTTCTTTCTGGCAGTCCACCATGGCACGTCTTTCTGATACAGTGCTTTTGTATGTATGGTTCATTTCTCTCAGGGCTGGGCAAACTATGCCTCATAAGTCTTTAGAAGAGACATCTTATTGGCACACGTTCATGCCCATTCTTTTACATGTTGTCTATAATTGACTTCATGGAATACTGACATGGTATAGAGAAATTAAGATAAAAATCATATAACCTCCAATCCTGACACATTTCCTATTATGCTGTTTGAGAAAAGATCAGTTGACTTCTGCTGTAGGCCAAGTACCTGGAAATAGTAAAGGTTTGCTGACTTCCGCTATAGGCTACATACCTAGAAATAGTACTGGGTTGTATGGCAAGGGTGTGTTTAACTTTATAAGACACTGGGAAGCTGCTTTCCCAAGTGATTACTGCATTGCATTTCCACTAGCAACATGCAAGACTTGTAGTTACCCACATCCTCTTTAATACTTGCTTTTTTCTTCCTGATTTGGTGAGTGGATTCTCTTTTCTTTTCTTTTCTTTCTTTCTTTCTTTCTTTCTTTTTTTTTTTTTTTTTTTTTTTTTTTTTTTTTTTTTTTTTTTTTGAGACAAGTTCTCACTAACCCAAGCTGGTATTGAATTTATGGTCTTCTTGACCCTCCCTAGTGGTGAGATTAAATGTATATTTCACCATGCTTGGTTTAACACTTGTTCATTTTTCTTTCTTTTCTGTTTTTAAGCTCTTCTAGAATATATTTGTTTCATGTCCCTGGTTGTTAGCTGTGCGTCTTTACATGATGCTGTCCATTTGACTTCGTCCAAGTTCCATTCTGTGTTTTTCACATTATATGACTTATAGTTATTTTTTCACCATTCTTTTGAAAATTCTTTGTTTTGAAAATAAGTACCTCTTCATTTGTGCATTTTTCAGGGTATGTACTTTGTCTTTTTACAGTACCTTTCAAAATTTTGATGAACACCTTTTCTTTTCGTTTTTGAACAGGACATGGTATATGGGGCTATACCAGAGCTCAGAGGCTACTTTTTATGTTTTCTCTTCTTAAAGGTCCTTTTGTCCTGGCTAAGCTTTTTTTTTTTTTTTTTTTTTTTTTTTTTTTTTTTTTTTTTACTTTCTCACAGGGCTTTTTAAAAGCCACTGTGGTATAGGCATACATCTTCTGTTCACTCTTTACTCAGAAGGGTAGAGTTTTATAGTGCGCCTTCCATTGCGTGGTAACCTTAGACACATGTGCCTGTGAGGTGTGCCCCTGCTTCACTTCACACACGTCTGTGATCTTATCCGCTCTTGTGTGTGTTCCTGTCTTTTACTAGATCTACTAGGCTTCCCCCATTCTTCTATATATGCTTCTTCCTTTTGGGGAGTAGGGGTTTTTTGAGACAGGGTTCTAAACCATGTATCCCTGGCTATCCTAAAACTCACTCTGTAGACTAGGCTGACCTTGAACTCGGAAATCTGGCTGTTTCTGCCTCCTAAGTGCTAGGATTAAAGGCATGTATCTCCAATGCCAGCAATCTATGCTTTTTTAAAAATTTTGTTTTATTTTGTATGTATGAGTATTTTCCTGCATGTAGGTAAAAGATCTGAGGATGTGAAAGTGTAGGTAAATTATGAGGGTCTAGGCAAGTGTTTTAAGGTATGTAAATACAAGTTGTAAAGGTCTAGGAAAGTGATTTAAAGTATATAAGGAATAAAAAATCTTCCAGATTTCTTTCCCTTTCTCTATGTGTTTGTTATACGAAGACTTCAAAAGCTCAGAGTTTTGACATTTATCAGTGGAGTGCTGATAAGCCATTAATCTAGCTCTGGTAAAGTACTGCTAATATTATCATAATCAAGCTCAATATTTTAAATTTCCTTTTGTTGTCTTCTAAGTATAGACTTAGAAATTGCTTCTAATCATGAAGGTAGACAGAAAGACCAGGTAACCAGAGTGGTTGGATTATATAGGGAGGGGCAGCTGCAAGGAGGGAAGCCCAGCCCAATATCTGAGCTAGAGAAGTTTAGGGTAGGGGTCAGGATATGCCTGCTGTAAGCCATAGCAGGGGGTGACTGAGAGATGTAGAAAGAACCTGGCAGCTAGTGTCCACTTTGATACGTTAAATAGGCACTTCAGCTATTCTGAGTTTGAGAGCTAACAGTAGGTATGTGTGTGCCTGGTTGCTATGGAGGTGAAAAGAGGGTGCTAAATCCCCTTGTTACAGACTGTTATGAGCTGCCATGTGGGTACTGGAAACTGAGCCTGGGTCCTCTAGACACTGAGCTACCTCTCCAGTAGAGATATAGATATATTAAGAGAAAAATTAAGTAAAGAAGCACAGAAAAAACTGGAGAGGAGAAAGGTGTGGTGCATAAGGGGACAGGAAGAGGGAAGGGAAGCTCCAATCCAGATATAAAGTAATTAAATTAATTAATTAATGGGAAAAAGAGGAGTAAGTTCTCCATTAGTACCTATAACCTCTTTAATTCAGGTTCTTGCCCCCAATAATGGTACCAGATATTGATTTCACTTGTTTTCCAATATAAGTTTCCTTATTTTTTTCTTCTTTTGATCAATTCATGTTAAACATCTTTGAGAAAATATTGTATGGGTGATAGACTTTTCCTTCTCAGCATATCTCCCTCTCAAATATTATATTCTTAGAATAACTTATTAGTTTATATTAGTTAAACATAATGGAAGTCATTTTAACATTTTAAATATATATACCTAATATATTTGAATCATTTTTATTCATTGTTTCTTTTGTCCCCTTTCTCTTCCCAACTCTCTCTACCTCCTAATTTCTTGTCTTTTTTGTGTGTGTATACATATAACACAATGTTGTCTGAGAATGGTAACTTTTTCACTCTTGCATGTTCCCCTCATTTTCCAGTAGAATTTGGTTTTGTGCTTGAAAAACAAATCTGTATTACTTTTTTTCTATTATTTTGTTTATTTATATTCCAAAAGTTGTCCCCCTTCCTGGTCTCTCCTCCCTGAATCTTCACCCCATTGCCCCCCCCCCCACCTCTGAGAGGACGTTCGCCCACCCACCACCCACTACCCATTCCCACCTCATCCCACCAGCATCCCTCTTCCCTGGGGCATCAAGTTTCCACAGGATTAAATGAATCCTTTCCCACTGAAGCCAGAAAAGCAGTCCTCTGCTACACATGTGCCTGGGGCCCAAGTATGCTCTTTGGTTTTTGGCTTAGTCTCTGGGAGCTACAAGGGGTCTGGGTTAGTTGACACTGTTGTTCTTCCTATGGGGAATGGGGAATGGGGTTGCCATTCCCCTCAGCTCCTTCAGTCCTTCTCCTAACTCTTACATAGAGGTCCCTGACCTCAATCTAATGGATGGTTGTAAGTGTCTACGTCTGTCTCAGTCAGCTGCTGGTAGAACCTCTCAAAGGACAGCCATGACAGGCTCCTGTCTGCAAGCACAATATGGCACCAGTAATAGAGTCAGGGTTTGGTGTGGACACATGGGATAGATCCCAAGTTGGGCAATCACGGGGTGGCCTTTCTTTCAGTCTCTGTTCCATTTTTATTCCTGCATTTCTTTTAGACAGGAACAATTCTGGGTCAAAAAAATTGAAGAAGGGTGTATAGCCTGCTGCCTTAACTGGGGGCCATGTCTCTATTATTTTGTAAATATATTGTGTTTACATCTCTGTATTGCCTGGGTTGTATCAATCATTCTCATTTTTGATGAGTACTTTTGAAGTTTTTCTTTGTGTGTGTGTGTGTGTGTGTGTGTGTGTGTGTGTGTGTGTGTGTGTTTGTACCCTGAGAGGCAAAAAATACTATAAAACTGGACATCTAAGTAGTTCTAAACTACCAGATATAAATGTTGGGAACTGAATTTGTGTCCTCTGAAAGAGCAGTAAATGTTCTTAACCACTGAGCATTCTCTCCAACCCTGTTAAATAATTTCTTAATCTTTTTATTTATGTTGGTGATCAACATATCTGAAAATTGGCCACTAGAAATCTTTTTGAATTGGCTCCTGCAGCCATATGATACTTTATATATTGAGGATATTCTTTGAATATCTTCAAGCACTTTCTCATAATTTGATATTAAAAGGTTTCCAGAAATTACAATATATAAAACCTCTTCTGTTCCGTTCATGGATTGAGGACTTTTAGTTGGGACTGGTATTAGAAGCCAAGGTTAGACACAAGATGTGTTCATTGCTTTTGGAGTGTTTTGTTTCTTGGCCTTTTCAGGAGACAGAACTAGGAATTCTGTGCTTATACTCAGACACACACACACACATGCAATCATATGACCTTTTATATACATATGTGAATAAGTGTGTATATAGAGTCATGAATGCATGCCAGTACTTGTAGTTGTATCCCAGGTCATCTTTATACTGCTTTATGCATGCACCTGTTTCACATTTGCATGTTCCTCCTTCCTCCACGTCATACTGAGACGTGGCTCCTAAATTTCTTGGCTTAATCTTACTATTTTTTTCTAGTAAAAGTCTACTTGTAATGAATTGTTTTAGCAACAGCAGCAGTACATAGAAAGAAATTAAGAAATAAGTGTAAAGTAAGCCTGTCATTTCATACTATTTATTAACCATGGCATATTACTCTTAACAGAGCAGAAGAAAAAAGAGACTTGCCCATGTTTTTCCGAAGTCTGCATTTTTTTGTGGAGTGGTATGAATATCGTGAGAACACATTTAAGCATTTCAAGGTAAAGTCTGAAGTCTTTGAATATAAATATATACAAAAAAATGAGCTGGTATTGATTGTGGTGAGTCATAGCTGTTGTGGTAAATCTCTGACCCAAACACGTCCTGTCAAGGAAAACACAACTCAATATTTATGATTATAAACTGCAAGCCTTGGATTGGGCAGATTTACCATTGCACTACTCTATTCCCCAGCTATGAGATCCCTTAAAACCTGCGGTTTTCTAAGCCAAGTTCTTCTCCTCCTCCTTGTCCTTCCACCAATGGCTCCAAGGCTCCTCTCTCTTTCCCCTCCCTTCTCCTCTCACCTCCCCCCTGCAACTCCTCTTCTCCCTCCTCTTCCGACTCCTCCCCTTTTTCTCCACCTCCCCTTCTATTGCCCAATCACTGGCTCTAGCCTTTATTTTACAAATTCAATTGGACAGAAGGTTCACAAGATTTACTCCTTCTCTGCAGCCCCTCCCAGGAGTGGAAATACCATGAAAACAAAAGGCTGGGCTATCCACAACACTACCCCCTTTTTGTCCAATTAAAAGACTCTTTTTCTCTCAGATATAAATTGAACACAAACTATATTACCATGTTGTAATTGTTAAAGTACAAGATAGGCCTAATACCCAGTCCATCATTTTTGTTAACTAAATAGAACCTCTGCCATCTCTCTCAACTAAAAGACTTAGTTCTGAACCTGGCTTATGTCCTGTCTTCAGAATGAATGTCAGTTGAAAACCATCCACTCAGATCTTTTCTCTCAAAGTAAATAGCCAGGATTGGCTATGAGACTATAGGTTTTCAACCCCGTCAGAAATCCGGAATGACTGGGTTAACTGAAAGTATGGGAAGCACTAAGCATAGCTTCTAAAACTTAGCCAATTTATGGAGACCGCTGAACACCTGGAAAGCCCCTATGCTACAGAACATTTGTTTCTTTCTTTCTCTCTTTTTTTCTTTTTTCTTTCTTCCTCTCTCTTTTTCTTTCTCTCTTTTCTCTCTCTCTCTCTCTCTCTCTCTCTCTCTCTCTCTCTCTCTCTCTCTCTCTCTCTCTCTCTCTCTCTCTTTCTGGACAGAGTAGCTCTGACTTTCCTGAACTATGCAGACCAAGCTGTCTTCAGACTCATAGAGATCCACCTGGCTCTGCTTCCCCAGTGCTGAGATTAAAGCCATGCACCAATTTCTTGCTTTAAATTTCAAAGAATAGAAAATATTGCCACTCCTTTCATAAATTAACAGTCACTTGCAATAAATGGGTGAGAAGCTTCAGTATAAATGAATAAATAATTGACACAGAATTTTATTTTGACTGTTCATTATAGTTGAACTTACTTGTAAATTTTATTTTTGAAAATTCCCCTTTGAGGAATGCATAAATTACAAGAAAATGCGTGTAAAGAGTATATAGCACTGGGTGTGGTAGCGCATGCCTTTGAACCTCACACTCGTAAGGCAGACACAGGCAGGTCTGCATGAGTTCGAGACCATTTTGGTTTCCATCACGTTCTAGGATAGCCAAGGCTATGTAGAATTGTAGACTGTGTCTCAAAAACCTTATTATATATTGTTAAAAAACAATATAATCTGAGGTCTTCTTCAATTTCTTTCTTGAGACACTTGAGGTTCTTGTCATACAGATCTTTCAGTTGTTTGGTTAGAGTTACAAGATATTTTATATTTGTGACCATTGTGAAGGGCATTATTTCCCTATTTGCTTTCTCAGCCTGTTTATCATTTGTATAAAGGAAGGCTACTGATTTGCTTGAGTTAATTTTATATCCAGCCACTTTGTTGAAGCTGTTTAATAGCTGTAGAAGTTTCTCTGGTAGAATTTTTGGGGTCACTTATAATTTCTATGCTGGACTATTTTGAACTGCTGGATTATTGTGCATCTTGAGTATAAATATTGAAGCCTGGTTTTTATGAAGTAATGGTTTTAAGTCTAATGGAAATACTTTAAAAAACTGCTGTAGAATATGTTTAGGGGCATAAGCAAAAGCTGTTTGGTTGTGTTCTAATCCTCCCGTCCTACTTATTTCCATGGCACTAAGTTATTAACAGCTATGAACCCACACAAAACCTGTTCTGGAGGAGCCAGCATAAATCACATCTCAGCATACAGGCATCAATCAGACTTTCTTCAGAATGAAACATGGTCAGTTTCCATTCAGCAGTCCCTCAAGTAATTCTTATGATTTTGTTCGATTTTCTTGTATTTATTTATTTCTGGGCACTTTAATTTTTATATCACTTATAAGTATGTAAATATGGCAATAATATTGTTTCTCTTACTGTATTTTTTTGGGGGGGTGGGTTTCGAGACAGGGTTTCTCTGTGTAGCCCTGCCTGTCCTGGAACTCACTCTGTAGACCAGTCTGGCCTCAAACTCAGAAATCTGCCTGCCTCTGCCTCCCAAGTGCTGGGATTAAAGTCGTGTGCCACCACTGCCCGGCTTCTTATTGTACTTTTATAAAAAGTCTTGAAGTTAATAAGTATGAGTCATCTTTCTTGGTTCTTTTTCAAGATTTTTTGTTTGTTTATATGGGATCTGTGGATAGTCTATATAAATTTTAGAGTAGATTCTTTTTTCAATGCTTCTGCAAAACATCATTGATACTTTCATGGGGATTTCACTGAAGGTGGTTTTGTTGTCTTAACAATGTAAAATTTCCAGGCCATGAACACAAGTGTCTATTCTTTTATGTATATTGTCTTAGCATTCTCTTGCTGTGAAGAGACACCATGACCAACTTACAGAAGAAAGCATTCAGTTGGGGACTTGCTTATATTTCTGAAGGTTAGTCCATTATTATCATGACAGGGAGCATGGCAACAGGCAGGCATGTGTTAGAGAAGTAGTTGTAAGCTCACGTCTGTTACAAGCTTTGAGAGATATGTTGGGTCTGGCATGGGCTTTTGAAACCTCAAACATCACTAACCCCAGTGACACACCTGCTCCAACCTTATAATCCTTCTTAGAACCAGTTCATTTTCTGGTGACTAAGCATTTGAATATATGAGCCATTGGGGACTGTTCTTATTTAAAACACCACATATGTCTTCAGGGGAGGTAGTTTTTGCAGTATTTGTAAGGTATAAATAATTTTTTCAAGATCTCATTTTTATCTTATGTGTGTAAGTGTTTTACTGCACTTTGTAAGTACACCACATGTGTGCATTGCCAGTGGAGGAGAGTATTGAATTCCCTGGTACTGGAGTTGTTAGTATTGATACCAAACTTGCATCCTTTGCAAGAGCAGTAGGTTCTCTTAATCCCTGAACCATATCTTTTCCAATCTTGGTATGAATTTTCTTTCTTTTTTTTTTTTTTTTTTATTTTAAGACTTTCTTGAGTTAAATTTGTCAAGAATGAAACACCTATATAATAGAGTGGAATCAAGAGTAATTTTACTTTTATTTTTTCCTTGCTTCATTCTGGATCTTATTGTTATTTTTCAATATAAGATATAAACTATCTATACTCAAATTATTTTACCTAGGAATCCCAAGTTATTTAAGTAAATTCTATAATTTACAATTTTTACCAATGTTCTTTCTTCCAATTGTTTTACCTAAACCATTGCTTTTAACTTTGAAATTTTATCTTATAATTATTTTATGGTATTTTCTCATTAAATTTTATTAAATGAAGAATATAGAAGGCTAGGGATTTAGGTCAGTGATCTTGTATAGCATGAACAAGACACTGTGTTCAGTCCCCAGAATAACATATACCTCGAAAATACCAAACTATGTGTGCTTGTATGCATGTTTAGATGCATTCAGTTTTGTTTTTGTAAAAGCAAGAAAATTAATAGGCATACCAGAACCTTGTCCATTCTCAATCTTGCCGCTTTATTTCTGTTGATTTATTTAAGTTGACTTATTCAAGATTATGCTAATTTTTTTTCCATATAAACAGAACCTTTCTATTTGGATAGATTTTACAATGTTTATGTATATTTAACTCACATATGCTATTAAGTCATAAAGGTAGAACTGTGTTCTATGCTCTTGGTGAGCATTTAGTCACAGAAAAAATGAGGCATGCTCACAAAACGATACAGTGGGATAAGTTACTCTAATTAACTTATAAGAATGAACATGCTATTAGACATTGCTAGAGTAATAGTTGTGGCCTGACAGATCACAGATGCTTTAATGAAAAGTTTCATCTCAGGTCAGTCTTAACAGATGAGAGAGCAGTCAGTCTGGGTTGGAAGAAAACAACCAAATGCTTAAAATGAATGTTCTAGGATGAACATGTAGAGACTAATGTATAACTTATAATGGGAATGATATTGGTACTTTTATATATAAAAGATGAATATTTCTAAAACACTGATCATTTTGTATTCAACTCCAAAGTAATATGTAGACTAATATCTGTGAGTGGGCTTTGTACTTTTCTCTGAAGCTTAATTTTGGTCTGAATTGTTCAGTTATCACTATTAGACTGGAGATTGGGTTTTCACTATTACATGTATCTGGAAATCATGACCATTGAGAAATGGTGCTCTTGGGCTAGAATTGGGAATATTCAGTTGGTACAGGTGAAACTGCACACAGCACAACAAAATAGACTTTGTTTTCATTTCTTATGTTTGAACAAATTCCTATACTGTGAAAAAGTTTACAGTTATTTCATATTTGAGAATTTTTTCCATTCTTTTTTTTATTTTATATTTTATTTACATTTCAGATGCCATCCCCTTTCCCCATTTTCCCTCCCTAGAAAACTCCTATCCCAAGCCCCCTTTTCCTTTTTGCTTTTATGCAATTTTTTTAAAATGTTAATCAAAGGCTTTATAAGTTTGGTAATGCTCAATCAGAAGTGTAACCCAATACCCAACCTAGATATATCAACTATCTTTGACTGGTGGAGACACATGAACATCTGCCTCCATGGCCCCTCCTCTTTCTCTCTCTTTTTCTCTCTCATCACCTAGCTTCTCCTCTCCTTCATCTTCTCCTCTCCTTACTCCGTCTTTTCCTCTCTGTATTCCTTCCCCCTTAGCTCCTCCTACATATCACTCTTCCTGTTAAAATAAAACTTTTCTCTCAAAATACAGTTAGAGCATAATTATTCCTAATTGTACCAGTGAGGTACAAGATAGTCCTAATTCCCAGTCCATCATTTTGTTGACAAACCAGACCCTCTGTCATCTCTCCTAACTAAAACACTTAGTTTTGAACCTGGCTTTTTTCTTGGCTTTAGAATGAATGTCAGCTGAAAACCATCCATTCAGATCTTTTCTCTCAAAGTAAATAGCCAGGATTGGCTATGAGACTATAGGTCTTCAACCCCGTCAGAAATCCAGAATGACTGAGTTAATTGAAATTATGGGAAGCACTAAGCATAGCTTCTAAAACTTAGCCAATTTATAGAGACCGCTGAACACCTGGAAAGCCCCTATACTACCGACCGTTGGAGCATCAAATCTTTAAGTGAAGGAACCTCATTAATCTTTGAGAAATGGGCAGGAATTTACTTTTTTCCTGCAAAGTTTTTTTTAAGTAATTGACTAAAGACTATCCATGTGAACTCAAAGCAGAAAATTGAACTTTTCTAAATTGGCTCTGTACCAAAGAGAAAAATTTTACTTTCTCTGGAAAGGTTTGCCTACATGTGGCTCCCCTTTCCTTAGGCTGAGTGAGGAAATACAGTGAAGTAGCTGCCTCGACAGAAAGGATGTTTCTGCTCTACAGAGAATGCCAACGGATCATACAGTTGGTGGAAGGTCATTGGCCACACTTGGCTTTGCACAGGTTTTGGAACATCTGTCTTAAATGCTGTTGAGATGCAGTAAATGTTAAAAAAAGACAAACAGTTAAAAGTTTCTTGGAATTCTCTTACTTCATTAGTCATGGGAATGGCATATCTCAAGCAAGTGTTTGTATAAGAGCATGCTGTTTAGATGGCAGTCTGTATAACCACAAGGAAATTGGGAATGCTGTTTAATTTTACATTATTTTGTTTTGAACTAAGAGATTCAGGCTGGATTATTTTTGTAATTACGTATAAGAATTTTGGACATTTTGTTTAAACATAGAATTCCATCATAGTGAGATAAAATGATAATGTTAAACTAATGTTTATGTTCCTTTAGACATTAGGTACATGTACTTTAGATTATAAGCTGCATTGATGGTGGTTAAAAGTATGACCCTATAGGTAATCTTTTTAAGCAGATAAAACTGTTTGGATGCTTTCCCAGAGCAATTGGATTTCCCTCCAGGCGAATCTCTTCAATTCGCTCCCGAATGTAACGAGTGTCATTAGCCTTGCAGAATGTATCATCTGTAATTGACGATATGCTGTTAAACTGAAAAACAAAAGGAAAAATATTCAGAAGTCTAAAACCAACTTTCTGTACATTATACAATAGTGTCATATAAAGATATTTTGCCAATAATGTAACCTTTTAAAAATGTTTTTTAAAAATATTAGTTCATGGTGATGACACCCTCTTTTGCAACCTGAACATATTTTTAAGTGTATAGTATTGTTTTGAAATAATAGTTTACTTGTTATTACTCAGAATTGCATCCATTTAATCCTGTTTGGAATATAAATAGAAACATTCAAGCTTAGAGAGAGTATCCTATTCTAAAGTGTTAACTCAAAATGGTACTGTGTGCTTAAATACTCCTTAAAGACATGAAAAAGAGTAAGTTGAAATTCTTGTGTTGCTGAGAATCAACCTTTTCTTGTTTTTTTACTTTTTCCTCACTTTGGCAATTCCCACTTGATGCTCTCCTATAAAACAAGCTACAAGGTCTCCAAAAGCATATGTTCACCTCTAAGTGGAAAAAGTAGCACAAATCAAAACTTTGGGTTCACTGCTATTTGGGGAAGAAAGCAAAAATCAGTGATCTTTAAATCTGTGTTCGAGATAACTTGGAGATACACAGCGCCTGTGTCAGGTGCTGGCCGGTTACCCAGTTGATTTAGCCTCCATCTGTGCCTCTTCCGCTTCCCCAGGCCTGAGAGGAATCCTGGTTCTGGAAGCCAGCACAGATTTGGACACAGAGAAATGAACTCCTAGGAAATTCTTGGATGTTAAGAGTATCTTTAGTTGGTTTTTATTTCCCTCTTTCATAATTTTGAATTATGATAATAAAGTAACTCATAGTACCGCTCTAGAAAACTGCAATATAGGGGAAGAGACAAACAAATACATGCTTTGGACTGTACCTGCAGTAGAAACAGTGTTGTCAGACTGAATTGTGGATTTACATCATCTCCTTAGACTCAGTGTTATCAGAACTGAATTTACAATACCCAGCTGGTGTAGGAGAATTGGTTAGTATTTAGAAAACACCACACATTGTATGTCACAGGTGGTGTCAGAAAAAAAAACCACTCACCTCTCTTGAATTTAATGTGACCACATGGCCTTGTGAGATCATGCTCTGTGGTTTTGCCTTCAACATCTACCTAAGATCTCAGGGTCCCAATTATGTAGACAGTAACAGTGACTGCCTGATGCCCATCCTTTCCTCAGCCCAGTCAGTTTCAGCCTGAGGAATAAGGAGCTAAAGAATGCCATAAAGAAAAAAATTTTAAACTAAAATGCTCAGTACTAGAACACCTGCCTACCTGCCTGCTGTGTGTGAGGCATTACCTAAAGCCACAACAGACTGGCTAGGAGGTGCCCAAAGATGGATTCTGTTTAAGAACAGACTTTGCAGGCTGGAGTGATGACTCAGCAGCTCTTCCACAGGACCAGGCTTCAATTCCCAGTGCCCATATGGCAGCTCATAGAGGTCAGTAACTCCAGTTCCAGGGACTCTGAGATCCTCACATAGACATACATGCAGGCAAAGCACCCATGCACATGAAATGAGGAAATAATTGAAAAAAACCCAAAAGAGCAGACTTTATGCTTCCTAGACTGGTCTACTTTGAGTGGAACTGCAGTCCTTATATAGGCATTAAGTGATCACACTGCTTTAGTGATGTAACCATAATTGACATATAAATGAGTAAATTTCTTGATGAGTAATAAAAATGGCCCATAGTTTGCTAAAGCTAGTTATTGTGCAAAAGCCAGTTGTACCTGAAGGTGAATTACACGTAGACTTTCTGGTAAATTAGGAGGCACAGATTCCAGATCATTGTGGTCCAAATAGAGAAAAGAGAGTTTATTCAGTTTCTATAAAAAAAAATTTGAATGTTACTTAGGACTGTGCATTCTTTCACATTACTTAAACAACATATACTTTAAAAACAGTGTTGATGTGTGCACATTTCAGTAGTAACAATATTGGAATACTAGTTTGTTACTGTTTTTGGCCTCATTAGTAGTGTGTTTTGGTTTTCAGACATTATGATACCTAGCAGAGTTCTGTTGTATACTGCATGTTTCTCTGATCATTCATTCCACTCATCTCATCCTGAATACTCAGTCTTTGAAGTCTGTTTAGGGAGTACCTGTGTGTAAGATTGGCTGAATCTTTCAAGGTTTTAGACTTCCCATTGACGCTCTTCCTATTTCTATAGAAATGGCTACTACTAAGAGATTGTGCTTAGCAAGACATTGCTTTCCCAAAGCAATTCATCAAACATGTAATTTACACGACACATGTTTTCCCATGAGGGATTTATGTTGGAATGTTTTTTTATAATCAGTAAGTTGTATATGATTGTAGGCTGTTATTTCAGAATGTAATTTTTTTTGACATTACTCTTGATCTTTATATGCATTGTGTGCTACTATGCAGGTTTTATGATTTGTGTGTGTGAGGGTGTTCCACCATGTATCTTAAACTATTCTAAAATTTATGGTGCTCCTTCAGTTTCCCAAGTATCAGGATTACAGCCATCATCTACTATGCCCCACTTGCTAATTCTTTTCTATTATTTTGAACTTTTAGTTTTACAATTTTTAAGAAATTATGTATATGTGTATATGTGTAAGCCATAGTGCACATGTTGTAAGTTAGAGGACAGCCCACAGCAGTTGGTTCTCTGTTTGCATGTTTGACCTGGGTGTCAAGCTTGACAGCAAGCACCCTTTCCTTCTGAGCCATCTCCATATCCTTTTATCCTTTCTTAAACATTCTACTCTCTACTATATGAACACCAACTAACTATCCTTCCAGGGCTGCTTTTATATGAATTATAGTAGTCTGACTTTACTAGTAGTTATTGAAGCCCTAGGGCATTCAGTTAAGTAGACAGTTTTATCATTTCCACACCAACTTGTCCAGTATCTCTTTCGTATAACGCAAAATATTTAAACTAGCCAATCAGCCAGTCAGCCAGCCAGCCAGCCAGCCTTCCTTCCTTCCTTCCTTCCTTCCTTCCTTCCTTCCTTCTTTCTGAGTATGGTCATCCTATCTTTACCTTACTTTCACCTGTTGGTCTTAAATGCTTTACCTTTCCAAGTAGTTTGGACTACAAGGAGTTGCACCACATCCTGCTCTAAAAATTCTGTGGCCTGCTAGTTATTCAGAAACTTACCTACTTAAATTAATTTCTCTAGATTACAAAATTAAATTTAAAAAATTGTGTGTGTGCACATGTGTTTTGAGATAAAGTTTCTCTGTGTAGTCCTGGCTGTCCTGGAGGCTGGCATCAAAGTCAGAGATCCACCTGCCTCTGCCTCCCAAGTGCTGGGATTAAAGGCATTCACTACTACTGCCTAATTTGGAAATATTTTTAAACAGGCAGTTGTGAATGGATGAGATATTTGTGTGATTATATAAACTAGCATAAATTAGAATTTGTTAAGTTTGGGTTTGTCTAATCTTGTGACATTGCCTAAACTAGTCTTAAACTTCAGATCCTCCTGCCTGAGCTCGTGGGTAGTTGCAATTGTAAGTGTGTGAGATCTTGTCTTTGTCATCATTGTTGTTTTTATTTTTGAGATAGTGTTTCACTGTATAGCCCTGACTGACTGGAACTTGCTATGTAGACCATGCTAGCCATAAAGGTTAGAAAGATCCTCTTCCCTATGTCATGCTCCACTATGCCTGCCATCTTGCCTTTTGAATAAGGTTTCTTCTTCCAACAGTAGCTTGAATATCTCCTGCTTTTGCCTGAGGTAACCTTCTAGGACAGAAAGTGGTTATATCATAGCTATGAAAGTTCTGGACTGATGTTATTACGTTTTTCAACTTCAAATAGCATTTTTTATTCTTTTGGAATTATTTGATTTCTTCTTTGAGGAACACTGCTATGTTATCCACTAGAGTTAAATATAAGAGATATTGGCTATTCCTGGTTAATAGGAACAGTACAAATCTTTTTAAAGCAATGAGCTAGTAATGTTTACTTTCAAATACAAAAATGTTCCTTCACTATTAATAGAAAACACATGTTTTTCTGTCTTTATATGATATATGCTATGGTATACATACAATGCTTGTTTGATTTTGTTTGGTGCTGGGGGTTGACCTTAGGGCCTCAATCATGCTTAAGGATATTTTTTTACCACCAAGGAATACCACCAGCCATACATACATATATATTAACCCAGTGTTCCCTTGTGGAATATATGTCATTCTGTTACAAGTTCTGAAAATATTGGTCTGGATAAATGCCAGCTACAGCTGTCTTTACTTCTTATTGTGCTGTACAGAAATAAACCTCCACAGTAGTACAGGAGCAGATTGGGGTGGGGGAAGCATCAATGTAAAAATATTATCACTGGGTTAGTGAGATGCCTTAGCTATTAACATGTTGCTGCCAAGCTTGATGACCTGAGTTCCAGCCCCAGGACCCATATGATGGAACGAGAGAATAACTTCCACAAGTTATCCTTGGCCCTCTATAGGTGTACCTGGTATGAGCCAGCACACAAAATAAATAAGCACACACAATAAATAAATGTAATAAAGACTTAAAATATAATCACAGATACTGTGTTTAGTCATACTATCAAATACTTACTTTGAATGTGTTTGCTTTAATTCCTTTACTCTTGATTTTGTTGTATTTGGCATTAAGTAAAGTAAGCTTTGGAGGAAGAACTGGAAGTCTTAGTAGTTGGTTTTCGGCAAGCGTAAGTTCTTCTAACAGAGAAAGTTTTGAAAAAGTACTATCTTCTATGTCTTCTATCAAATTTCCCGTAAAATCAAGTCTTCTTAGGTTAGCTTGAGGGAAATAAATATAAAAATATGCTAGGATCTCATTGTGTAAACTGAAGAAAAACATTTAACAGACCATTCAAGGCCCTAAGTCTCTGTTCAGAGCCTAGAATAGTATTTGCAGTTAGTAACTCAGTCAAGTTTGTCTTGCAGTGTTGATTATCTGACCTACAGCCTGGTACAGCTGTGCTTTCATGAGGTGCTGGCTACTGAGCCAGAGGCTTCATGCTTGGTAGGCAAGCACTCTACCCCTGAGCTATAGTCACATATAGTCAGCCCATAAGTAAAGTTTTGTTGAATACTGAGTCTTTCTGTGCATACTTTTTCTAACTGTGGTCTTGGAATGTATGGTTCAGAAGGAATCTTACAGTTCATAGTCTTTCTATCCAAACATATCAAAAGAAATTCTTACTGCACATCATAGGGAGTAATTTTGGTTAATTGGATTTAGGCATGTAATTGTTATTTTAAATTTTTGTCCGCATGTTGCATTATAATTGTGGGTACATTATATTAATTTGTCTATACCTTCTTAGTTAAGAAAAAGAAAGACAAAAATATATTCTGATTGTCAACATGATATAGACTGAGAGACTGACTCACTCATTCATTCATTCATTCTGTTTGTCTCTCCCTCTTTTGGGGGACAGCTTAGGCTGAGATGGTTAGGATATAGTTTCATTTCATTCATAGTAGCTATTTTCTCAGAAGTTGATATAACACCGAATTAGTGAATACAGAAGTTTGCTTCTAGGAGAATTCCAGAGGCCGGTACTCTTGAGCTTCTGCTCACTTGTTTTTGCCAACCAATTAATATGAACCTTGCTTTATGTATATGTTTGTTTAAAGATAGTTTAATATACCCTTTGGGTTCATGAACATTGATATAACTCATGCTTGAGTGAAATTGATCTGACACTTGGCATTTTGTGCATAGGCTCATCATTGCTGCCCTGCATTTTGAAATTCTAGGTGGCACCTCGGCACTATGCTTGTTGCCATTTGAACCAGCATTTCCAATAGAAAGCAGAAAACTGAAAAAACATGATGCCAGATGTGCTGAATGAGACATGGCTACATACAGCTTTGCCTTGTTATACCTTAGTTGGAAACGTATTTTGCATACCTCAGTTTTATTGTTGTTCTGTGAATTTCTGCTAATGATCGTAAACATACTGGGGATTGAGTCCACACCTTCATATGTGCTAGGTAAGTGCTCTAGCACTGAGCTGCATGTCCAGAAAAGTGAATTTGCCAATATGGGATCTACAGATAATAAGGACCAACTTAGACTTATTAGTGGCAGCATGAATCCAATTAGGCTTAATCCCCTGAATGTAGAAATAAAGAAGCCATGCACGTGACACAGTGGTAGAGAGCACTTGCTTAATGTAGGGCACATTGTGGACTCTACTGCTATACTTCCAGTAAACAAGTAAAAGGTAGTAAAGCCAGTATGTTACTTGGTTGTGTTACAAATGTTTAGAAACATTTGACTTAGGAATCTAGAAAGCTGACAAGGAATGAGTAATCCAGGACTGGGACTTGGTACTGCAGAAAGAGGCCTTAGTGGTGTGCTGACCACACCTTACTTCAGTTAAGGTTTGTTAGAGCCCCAAATGGCTGATTGCTAATGCTCTGGCAGAGTTAACCATGTTCATCGCCACTGTTCCAGAACTGTCTCCATTGGATCATCTAAGAAGGGTGGTTCCTTTTCATGGTAATGAATACAGCTTGGTGTTGGTATTTTAAAAGTTGTTCTCCAGCTGTTTTTTTTTTTAAAAGATTGCTAATTATGTATACATGTTTTTATCTGTGTTAGTAAGTGCATATGTGAATGCAGGTGACTATGGAGTCCAGATGAGGTCCTGGGAGAGCAGAAAACACTCTTAAACACCGAGTCATCTCATCAGCTCTCTCTCCAGATATTTTTTAAATGTACCCAGGTTTAGTTACAGGCGCCAGGAGCTTGTAATCCTAGCACATGGAAAGTGAAGGCAGGAGGGGAGGAGTTCCAGAACAATGTCCTCTAATGTATATTGAGTTCAAGGACAAAAGAAAACAAAGAAAAGAATAAAAAAAGTAATAAACAATAAAAAGGAAAACAAAAGAAGTTTGTGTGTTTATGGTGAAAGTGGAAATAGACCAGCTAGTTAGCTGGAGAAGCATCCTGGTTGCTCTGACCCTGCCTCCCACCTAAGCACTGTGTGTCTTGAGACAATACCTATGTAAGATGGAGTAGCAAAAAATCACCAGGAAAGAATGACCACAGAAGTCTATGGAAAGGAGATTCCTGTAGTAAGAAAAAAAAGTGATTTTTATAAAGTGTATGTTGTATACTTGAGTGCTCCAATAGTGCTGCCCTTATATATAGTAAGTGAAAAATACACAGAAACTTGGGCCTTTATATTTTAAACTTACGCATATCTGCAAAATCCTTGGCAGTCAGCTTTTTAATTTTGTTGAATCGTGCATAAAGATAAGCTGATTCCTTTGGCAGTGGTGGGACAGCATCAATGTCAACTTCCTCACAGTAGACAGAGCCGCTTAAACACACACACAGCAGGCATGTGGGCATCTCTGAATGAGGGGACACAATTGGAAGCATATTTGTCATCAGATGGTAAAATTATTGTTATAATGAATGCTGTGATTTGAAAAGATAGCTTATGGAATCATTGGTGATATCAGGAAAGATAATTATGGCAACCAACAGCCTGTATTGTGCTTGATAATTCATCAAAATTTTACTTAAAGTCTATGGTCAAATATCTTATCACTTGTTACTTATTTGTTTGTTTGTTTGTTTATTGACTCTTAAGTATATATCAGGAATACTCAAGATTATTTTATTCTATTGGTGCTTTTGAAAAAATTACTCTTTTCTTCATTGAATTGCCAACACTTTGTCAGCAAACACATAAAATAGAAGAGTATTTCTGGACTCTAACATTCATGCTTGTGGAGGTCAGAAAGCTACTAGGAGTAATTTCTTTCCTTCCACCAATGAGTTCCAGGGATTGAACATATACCATTGGAAGTCTGGTGGCAAGTGCTAAGGCAGGCCAGATCACTGGCCCTCCATTGATCTTTAAAAGAAATGTTTATGCCAATAACATGTTAGTATCTTGATTCCTATGCTTTTATAATATGTCTTTGATTTTATGTCAGGTAGTAAAACTATCTGACTTTCTTCTTTTTCAATTCACTGTTTTGATTTTACTCTTTCAGTAGTTTTATACATACATACATACATATATATATACATATACACATATATATTTATGTGAATACTTTAAAATTAAATTAAGTATACACATTATTATTTATGATCAAACTTATTGGCAACATCTCATGATATTCCAAACCCATCTTGCTTTTCCCTACCCCAGTCCTAAAATTTACAATCTTTTCACTGTCTCTCAGTGGAGAATGGTGTTAGAAATTAAAGACTAGGTACAGAGAATGCTCAGTAATCTTGGAGTCTCTTTGCTGAAGATTCTTTCATTCTTTCGATAAGGTGAAGAAATATAAGTATATGCATTTTTAATCTGAAAATACTGTACATGTATCCATACAACACACACAAACACACATATGTATTCATATATGTGTAAGTGTGCATATGTATATACTCATGTATGTGTAAATGTATAGCATATTAGCACAGACACCAGAGGTGAAAACACAAGGTAGACTTCTCTCTCTCTCTCTCTCTCTCTCTCTCTCTCTCTCTCTCCCTCCCTCCCTCTCCCTGTCTGTCTGTCTGTCTGTCTGTCTATCTTATCTATCTATCCTATCCATCCATCCATCCATCCATCCATCCATATCTCTGTTCTAATCCAGCTCCAAGGTGTTTTTTCTAGCCTTCTGCCTTTCTCTGTTTATGATGATCTTCTGTAACATTGAAAATAAGGCTCTCATTAACTATAGCATGCTCACTCAGTCTAGAACACAAACTAAGTACTTTTAATATTATCCTATAGCACACTGTGAATATAAACGTACCTACTGGAATTTAGTATAGTCATGGCCATGTAATGTTATTTTGACTAATGACAAGTTTAATACATGGCAGTGGTTACAGATTTAATGTAACTGAAAATTTTGTATTACCCAAGTGACATTATGGTTGTCAGAAAGTCACATGCAGTGTATTGCTCATGTGTCTTTTTGTGTGCGCACATATTCGTGTCTGTGTATGTGTGTTGATGCTAGGTATGCAGACTTGTTGCATTGCCAGTTTCCTAAAGTAAAGCAAAACTATAGTGTACTATTTGGTAATGATAATAAACAATTGACTTACTAGCATGTGTGTGTGTGTGTGTGTGTGTGTATACACACACACATACTATTTAGAGATTGTTTTAGAGTGTGGGACTTAAAAGAAGTTTTCTGTAAATTGGCACAGCAGCATTGTCATCTTGCATGTACAGCATCTCTTGTGTTTAATTTAGTCTTACTTTTTTTTCTTCACACCCCTAAGAGCAGTGAGATAGTCTTAATACCCACACCCACTTATGCACACTCAGACACACTCACACTTTATGGCCTAGGATGTATAGTATGTATAAGTTGTTTATGATGTTTATATTTGTTAAAATCACCTAATGTATAGTATAAAACACAATGTAGCCCTGTCTCGTTTTTACAGTACTTTAAAAAGCATTTTGTGTGTGTTACGTTTGCATCCACACACATGTGGACACAGAAGTGGGGAGTCAGATGACAATTTGGGGTGTTGGCTATCTTCTCCATCTGTGGTTTCTTGGAATCACGCTGAGGATAAAAGGCTTGACACAGGTGCCCTTAGCTATTGATCCATCTCACTAGCCCAGTTGTTGTCTAAATAAGACATGGCTGTTTCTGATTTGCTTTTCTTTAGCTTCAAGATTTATAGTCAGATACTGTGTTTAAGATTTAGTTGGATTAGTTTTTTCTCCATTACTGTGTTATGTTAATTCTAAATACAATTAGCTATGGTTTATTATTATTATTACTTTTATTTATTTATTTTTTACAGTCCAGTCGTTTCCCCCCTCCTGGTCCACCCTCTCACAGTTCCTCATCCCATTCTTCCAGCTGTCCCCAAGAGGATGTCCTTACCACCCCCACTGCCAGGCCTCCCCACTCCCAGTTTTAATGTTTGTATTTCTATTTCTTTTAAATAAGTTTATCTTTACTGACTTTATTTAAATATTTAAAATTTGTTTGCTTCTGTGAAACAGCATTGTTCTAAAAAAAAAAAAAAATGAAGCCTACACCAAAACTATACACTCCTGTTCTTCAGCCCATTCAGTTTTCCCTTTCTTCTCTCACTTGTTTCCTTGGTGCAACTGGCCTGTGCGGTTTTGGTTTTTTGGTTTTTAAATCTCTAGATTTAACCCAGAGTCCTATACATGCTAGGCAAGTGTTCCTCCACTTAGCCAAATCCTCAGCCCTTGTCAGTTTTTAGAGTATCGCCTCTTCTGCATTTCTTTTCACAAGAATGAATAGCTACAGGTCAGCTCTTTTTTTTTTTTTAATATTTATTTCTTATTTATTTATTATATGTATGTACACTGTAGCTGTCTTCAGACACCCAATAAGAGGGCATCAGATCTCATTACAGATGGTTGTGAGCCACCATGTGGTTGCTGGGATTTGAACTCAGGACCTCCAGAAGAGCAGTCCATGCTCTTAACCACTGAGCCATCTCACCAGCCCACAGGTCAGCTCTTACTCCTTGTATTCTCTATGGAGGGCAGCATGGGAGAGACCTGCTGTTAGGGTTTACTTCTTTCACACACTTGTATGTTGGAAATCACTCCATGTCTGCACAGGTTGCCCTCATTCTTTTTTGTTTGCTCTTCTATTTTGCTTTGTTTGTTTTGTTGTTGTCATTTGTTTTTTGTGGTTTTGAGCTTGGCTGTTGTTGTTATTGTTAGATAACAGGGCCTGGCTGGTTTAAAACGCTATATGACAGAGAATGACGAGAATGATGTTGGATTTCTGATCCTCTTGCTTCCACCTCTCATGTTCTGAGATTGCAAACATGTACTACTGTTAACAATGTTATGGGGTGCGGGCCATTAAACCGAAAGTTTCCTGCATGCTAAGCAAGCACTTTACCAATTGAGCTACACCCCTAGCCTTGTCTCTGTCCTTTTGTCGCTCTATTGTGTCTCCTTATGTGGATGTACCATTGTTTGTGCACTGTTTGGGCTGTTGGGTTATTTGCAGTATTTTATAATTACCAATAGTGCTTTAGTGATTTTACTTTTTTATTTTAGGTATGGGTCTTCAGGGTAAGATCCTAAAGTGTGATGACTCTGTCAAAAGAAAATATGAGGCTAAGGCTGTAGCTCAATAGTAGTGCTTCTAGCACAGAGTTGGCCTCCATTTGAATCACAAGCCCTGCCAAAAAAACAAGTACATCGATTTTGATTTTGTTAAATATTGCCAAATACCTGTCTAGAAGTGTTGTACTAATTCGTATTTCTGCTTACAGTATATTAAAATATTTGTTATTATACCTCTTTGACTATGGAATATTTTGGTATACTGTCTTTGTTTGTTTGTTTGTTTCAAATGTATGTTGGTGTTTTGACTGCATATATGCCTGTGTAGTGTGTCAGATCCCCTGGAACAGGAGTTACAGACAATTGTGGGATGCCATAAGGGTGCTGGAAATTAACCCCAGTCCCCTTGAAAAGCAGTCAGTACTCTTAACTGCTGAGCCATCTTTCCAGCCCTTGTCTTCATTTTTATCAAACAGGTTAAGTAGGGGTGGAATGTCAGTGTAATTTTTCTCTTTTGTTTTTTAATGAAAATTGATATTGAACATTTTTTTCATATATTTAGTGTCACTTTAAAATTATTTTAATGGTCTTCATAACTTTTGCCCATTTTCCAAGTGTATTCTTAATTTTTTAATTAAAATCTTATTGTGTGTTTGTTTTGTGTGTATGTGCATGAACATTTGTGCTTGCTTTGTCACATGTGTGGAGCTTGGAGTACAAGTTGCAAAGTTTGTTCTGTCCAACATGTAGGACCTGGGATTCATCTCAGATAGTCAGGACTTGGCCCTTTGCCATGTTACTGGATCTCAGATGTGTTTTTGTTCAGTTTCTTTTCTTCAATTTATGAATTCTTTATAAATTGGAGATATTATATCTTTATAATATATTACAAATATCCTTCCCATTTTGGTTGCCTTTTGCTTTATGCAAAAGTGGCCTTTTTGTAATTTTATTGAGTAATTTAAAAAAAATTCTATTTAAAACATCTGGATTTTGAGCCACCTCACTACCAGACTGCCTACTTATGCTTGCAAGGTGATATCTTACACATGCAGACCCCTAATCTTTCTTAAGTTTATTTTTCTTTTGTTTTATGAAATATGGGTCTAATTTATCTCTCTCCAAATGGCTATGTAGTTCTCCTAGACTCAGTTTATTTAAAATACTTCTCTCTTGGTGATTGAGTGCTTGAGTACTTTTCGATGCTTTAACTTTATACTCAATGTCTTTGTGTTTCTATACATATCCAATCTTTATAATCTGTGTCAATGGTATTATTCATGCACTTTTTAAGAGCTTTTTAAAACATGGTATATTTTATCTGGCACTTGTTCAGTGTTTTCACATGTATTTTTGCATTTTTCTATATATGTATGTATATGTTTTTTGGACTCAACTTTCTAAGCATTATCAAAATTTAGTAATTGTAGTGGGATCGTCTATACTTTCTGAATTTAGAGAATAATATCTTTATGGTATTGGATCATCCTATCCAAAAAAAAAAAAAAAAAAAAAAAAAAAAAAAGGATGTCTTTCTAATTATTCGAGTCTGTTTTAGGATGTATTTTCTGGTTTTGGTTCATTTTAATGTTACTGTAGCAGGATAGGAATGGGTGGGTATTTTCATGTTCTCATGTGAGACCAGATTATGTCACATAACAGGAATAAATCAAACACAGGAACTATCAAGTATGGCTTGTGCTTTGTTATTTTACTATAATTTTCTATTGTTTTCATAGGAGCAGACTTTGTAGTTAGTTGTGTAGAATTTTTTCTCCTTTTTGCTTTTCTTTTTTGCTTGCTGCTTTTTAAACTACTAGTCATTGAATTTAGAGCCTCATGCAAACACTGTCAACATCCCAGCTTCTGTAAGTTTCGTAAAGATAGTAATTAATTGTATTGTATTTACCTCATCCTAAGGCTATTGATTGTATTTGAAAAATAATCTTTAAGTATTTTTTGATTTGTTTATTTTTGAGATGTCTTGCTATGTAGACTTTGCTAGCCTGAAACTTGCTTTGTCTAATACTGATTTAGATTTCTGAGATCTGTCTGCCTTTGTCTCCCGAGTGCTGGGATTAATAAAGCTGTATGATATCATGCCTGGCTTTTGAATTGTTTTTATATGGACAGAAACTTAAGTTTTCTAAGTTTAGGTTTAGACAAAGTGTTGAATGTTCTTGAACATTCTGGTCCACAGATTTCACTCAGTGTGAAATGCTCGGTGATGTGCAGATCGCAGAGAACTGTAGACTTTACCATTGGAGATGGAATTTCAGTTTATAGTTTACTATATCTTAAGGCAAGTTTTGATAACTACAAAGAACAAAATTTTTTGTATTTTAAAATGATACTTTTCAAATATACTAGATGATAGATTGTTCATACTTACCATCATTTTCTTTCTTGGTGGGTAATGATGGTATAACTTCATCGTTTTGTAACTGAATACTTTTCTCATCAGGAATTATCATAGTTTCTTTTTCCTATTGTAAAAGTAGAAGTTTGTTATCAGATGTGATAAGTCACAAGTCTGACTGTAAAACAGAAGGATCACAAACATTTCTCTTAGTCACAGTTAGAAGTATTTAGTTAAGATTTTGTTTTATGTATATGTATTTTGTATGTATGTATGTATGTATGTATGTAACACACATATTGGACAAAGGACAACTTGTAATAGTCAGTTCTTTCCACCATGTGGGCTCAGGGGATCTATGGCTGCAAGAGACTTTATCTTGCAGTTGTACCTCAGCAGTGCTGTATCTCAGCACTCTGTTAGATTTTATACACAATTTCATTTTTTTATTCATTAAACCACACTGTAAATACTCTAGGTAGAATATGAATTCCTGAGTAAATCCTGAGTAAAGAATCCACCTTTTAAAATTCTTTGTTTTGGTTGGCTGAACTCAGTACTTGGTATTATTAACAGTGATAATTCTCTGAATGGGAATGAGTTTTTCGAACATGAAACTATTCTTTATAGTTTTTCATATGAACTAATTTCTTCTTTTTTTTTTACTTTCCCACTCTTCTGAGCGACAGTATAGTTTCTTTCATGAGCTGGATGCTTTCCTGCCTTGACCTTAGGATGGATCCCTTATATTCTAGCTTCTTCACCTGACCAGGCCATTGGCGTAGGCTGTTAACACTATATAACTGGGGATTATCACTTGCCGTCTGTACTCTTTTCAGACAATGTGTATTCTGCTAGTAGACTGTAATTTATTACATGGGGACCTATTCATTCTTCTTTTTTTTTTTTTTTTTCTGTTTATGGCTCCATGTTATCTCTGGGCACTGGGACCTTGCCCTCATTTCCATGTGTAAACATGTCACTCTTCCCCCACTAAGTTCACACAAATACTGGTCCACACATTTATATTGATGAAAAACTGCTTAAAGCTCCATGTAATTAACCAGAAAGCTTTAAAATTCAAGGAATTTTGAAAGTATCTTGCATTTGGTTAATAGACTCAGATCATTCCAGTTAGACAATAGGTTATGACCTTTTTTGTTTCATTGTTTTGCTTTTTAACTTAAGCTGTTTCTGGAGATACCGGTCTGTTTTGTCTTAACCTTGAGTAGAAATAATACTAGCCTCTTAACTTGTTCCCTTGGTAAAAAGAAACCATAGCATTAACATTGGCTCATTGTAAGTTAGGAGGGGAAAAAAGTTTGGACTGGTTAATCTGAAAATCTTCACCATCTGATTTGTAGTAAAAAAGAACTTTTAAAGTAGTGGATATTATTATGTATCTGACTCTAATTTTCCACTGTGTGCGTGCATGACACACAGTGGGCAGCACTTAGTTTTATGCTTTGTTAACATCACACACACACACACACACACACACACACACACACACTAATTACTTTGCCCTGAAGGTTGGATGTTAGTGATGAGGTGTATAAAAGCCATAATTTAGTGACATGTCATTACAAATCCTTGGTACAAATTGGTAGAGTGGAAATGTGATTAAAGCTAAATCCCTGTAGTAAGGAGTTTTTTATTTGTTGGTACTCTATGTGATTGGCATGCATAGCCAGTAAGTATTCTTACATTCATTTCCTAGGACTGGAGTTTTCTGAATTCTATAAACATAAGCTGATAATACATCTTTTCCTAATTTATTTTTGAGACAATATAACATACAACTATGGGATATTATGTAATATTATTTAATATAAATTTCAGCTATCAGAGATTACCTTAAAGTCTAATGTCTCTTAAATTTTAATTCAAAACTTAGATTTTCTCTAGATACTTTTGTTTATCATAGTTACTAATTATTAATTTGGGAATCATGCATACTTTAAAAATATAATTACTTTAAATTTTAAAGTGCCCTTCTCCTTCTGAACTTACCAAATATTGAATTTAAGGGGAAAAGCATGCATTTAAATGGGTATCATTTTAGAATATAAATTTAAAGTAGAAATAAAATACCTTAATACTTTTCCCATCCAGGTATTTCTCTTCATAATCCTGGCTAAATTTGGTTTCTTCAGAATTGTCTGTTCCATACTCATAGTTAACGTGTGAGTCCAGCTGCGTCTGTGGTGTTGGCTGTATCAGAGGCACGAAGAGCAGCAGGAGAAGCATTGAGTGCACAGTCTTCATTGCAGCAGACGCAAGGTGACTGGAAGTTAGGAAACTACTGACCTGATGACTGTGGAACAGAACTCTTTTTTCCCTGAAAGTAAGAATGTAGACCATGGAAGCAGTATTTAAAAGCTTGGAGGATATTTTGGCAAGATGCATGCAGTAGGGGCTAGAGAGCAAGTGTTTAACCCTTAGTGGTCCTTAATTAGATACAGTGTTTTATGTGCCAGTGAAGATTCTGAAAAATTCAGAAAGTAGTTTTATTTCTTATCCATCAACAATTTTAAAACTGCCGGTAAGTTTATTAAATGTCAAATGCCTTGAGTAGGGATACTTGTATGCAGTCAAAATCTTCTCAGGGTACCTGCAGTATGAATAGTTAATACAAAGATCCATGATCTTGTGTCATGTGAGTTAAAAATATCATATTTCAGCATTGCTGCTTTAAAGGAAGTCTTGATTCATATTGATGTAAGAGAAGCAGTTCTGAGAAAAGGCTTAAAACTTAAACCTTAGGTTTAACATCATAAAAAGTAGACATTAACACTTTCAGGGGTATAGAATATAGGGGGAAAACATTTAATCTTTCTAGTTTTATAAATTTAACAGATTGTTACTAGTTAGTAATGTTGCTTTTTTAAGCTTAAAATATGAAAACGTCACTAATACCACTTCAGACTGGGGTAATTTAATAAAACTTTAAGCGAGGAACTTTTGGAGAATGTACTGGAAAGATTCTTTGAGGCACATCAGTGAATTTTAGCTGCTGAATACACACTTCAGACTTTAAAAACTACAAACAGATTCACTTAAAGGTGCTGATGCTGCATTTATAGATGCCAGTTTGTCAAAAATCCAGTGGTTGAGATTTCAGAATAAAATGGGTCTGTAACTTTTTCTGCTTCTAGTTTTAATCTACATCTGTCTTACATAAAATAATGTATGAAAATGTTTTAGAAATTAATTCTTCAATGAAAATGAAACTTACACTACAGATGACTTTACATTTATTAATATTTTTAGAATCATACTTTAATACATAATATTTAAATTAACATGTGAAAAACAAGCCTACCGTAGTATCTGGTTGAAGTTCTTGTGGTTTTCCTCAATAGGTGTTCATGTCTGTGCATTAGTCCCAAGTGGGAGAGGGAATGAGCAAAGCTGTGGAATTGTTTCAAACTGCTGAATAAAGTCTCAGGACCCAACAGCTTAAATCCCATGTGGAATTCAACAGCAGATTCCATGTGGTGGAAATCTTTGCCAACATTCCTTCTCGGGGTGAAATGAAGGGTATTACACGAGAGAATGTGCTGAGGATATTTGAAACTGCGGCACCAGGGCAGCTGCATTATACTACAATCTGGATCCCTTTTATTTTTTGCATGAATCTTTTAGTGAATATTAGTTTATAAATCTTTTTAAAATCAGGCCTTTATTTTTGTTCTTTTTCTGGTATAGAAGACACTTTTAAATCAAATAAAACACGAAACTGAGCATAGTCTTTGTTTTTAATTTAATGAGAACTAAGGATTTTGTTCCCAAACTATAATGAATACATTACAAATTTATATATAAAGTAAGTTTTAAAACAAATGATATTATAGATTTGTGCTTTAGGGTTGTTGTCATTGTTGTTTTTCTTGGGGGGGGGGTCATTCAAGTTGTAGCCTTGGCTGTCTTGGAACTCACTTTACAGAACAGGCTGGCCTTGGACTCAGAGATCTACCTGCCTCTGCCTCCTGAGTGCTGGGATTAAAGATGTTTGCCTCCACCGCCTGGCTGTCCTTTGGTTTTAAATTCCATTATTTTAGTTCATAGGTTTGTGAAATACTTTTAAAAAGAAGTTTGATCCCACAATTTTGTAATAGCAAAAATTTTTACTGAATGAAATTTATATTCAATTTTGAAAAACTAAAGTAGGGAGTGTAGTGGTGAACACCTTTAATCCCAGCACCCAGGAACCATAGGCAGGTGGATTTGTTATTCCAGTCTACACAGTGAGTTCCAGGACATCCAAAGCTATTTAATGAGACCATGTCTTAAAAAAGCAAGCAAGCAAACGAACAAAAACAAAACAAAACTGAAGTGGTAGCATAGATATCATGTAAGCATCTTTAAAGACTCAAATACTTCTAATCTTAACTCTTGAGAATGAGAGACAGAGGATGAAGAGTTCGTGGCTAGCCTGGATTACATACCTCTTTCCCCCTTCCTTCCCCCCCCCCAAAAAAAATTCCTTTTATTTTTATTACTCTTTGGCACTTTAGTAGTCACAATTCTTTTTCTTAAAGCAAAACATGGATAAATATTTAAAATAGAACATGGGTACTGGAGAGATAGCTCAGCAGTGTAGAGCACTTGTTCTTGCAGAGAATTGAACACAGTTCAATAAGGAATAAGAAGTCACTAAAGAAAGTTCAACCAATGGTTGTGGCTGACCTAGAACAGAGTTCTAAATAAAAACCAAGCACAGAGATGATGGAACAGAGTTTAGAGTATGCTTGGTTGAACTGACTCTTCAGCTGAGTAATTCTGCATAGCCTAAACCCCGACCCTAAATTCTGTAAATGGTCTTTCTGGCATGGTTAATCTAAAACTAAAACTATTGTGTATGACCAGTCTCATCAACAAAGACAGAACAAAGATAATATAATCACTTCTGGGAAGATAAAGCCAAGTTCAGCCATTCTGTAGGGAAAGCCAAAGCCCTTATATACAGTTGCCTATAGAACTGTTTGAAGCTGAGGTTGTTTTTCATTTCAGAAAGAAATGTTACATTCTGGTAGAAAATTCCTTAACTTTCCCTATTAAATATGAAAGCTGCTGAATGCTTTAGAACAAACATTCTATCCTGTAAGAATTTACTCTATGACATTTGTTTAGGTAACCCTGTTGCAGTAACTTTGATGCCTTAGAGGGGCTTTATTTTTTCAAGGGTGCCTCATGAGTCTGTGCTTCTTCCACCTAATTGTTTCTCAGCAGTAGGCAACTAAAATTGTGCTAAGTGGAATTGAATTTCCAGGCTAACGTGTAGCTCAGTTCTTAGAGGCTTTGCCTAATATTCAAGAAGCCCTGAGTCCCATTGCCATCTATCATAAGACTATTGTAGTGGCACCCATATGTAACCTTAGTGCTTGTGAGGTAGACACAGAAGGATCAGAAGTTCAAGGTTGTTCACTACTTAGTGAGTTCTAAGCTAGTCAAACTATTTGAGACCATGCTCTTAAAAACAGATGCCAGGCTTACCATTAATCCCAGAATGCAGGAGACCAACACAGGCAGAGCTCTTTGAGCCAGCCTGATCTACATAGTTCTAGGCTAGTCAAGACTACATAGTGAGACCTTATCTCAAAAAAGAAAGAAAGACAGAAAGAAAGAAAGACAGAGAGAGAGAGAGAGAGAGAGAGAGAGAGAGAGAGAGAAAGGAAGGAAGGAAGAAAGAAAGAAAGGAAAGAAAGAAAGAAAGAAAGAAAGAAAGAAAGAAAGAACAATCAAAAAACAAGGGGCGTAGCAAAGAAAAAGGAAATTAAGTTGAAGAACAAAGGGGTTTCTACAAGGAGAGAAGGAGGTGGGGAGAGACAGACAGAGACAGACAAACACAGAAGATATACTAACAGAAACCATGTGGTGATTTAAATATGCATGGCCCAGGAAATGGCACTATTAGGAGGTGTGACCTTGTTGGAGTAGGTATGGCCTTGTTGGAAGAAGTGTATCACTATAAGGTGGGTTTTGAGATCTTCCTCCTAGTTCCCTGAAAGACAGTCTTCTCCTGGTTGCCTTCAGAACAAGATGTAGAACTCTCATCTCCAGTGCCATGCCTTCTTGGACACTGCCATGTTTCCCTCTATGATGATAATGGACTGAACCTCTGAACCTGTAAGCCAACCCCAGTTAAATGTCCTTTATAAGGGTTGCCTTGGTCATGGTGTCTCTTCATAGCAATGGAAACACTAACAAAACATAACAATTCAGTGAGTTGCTATTTTCTCCATCTTCAATATTATCACCTGACTTCGTAGGAAACTGTGGTTTAGAATTAGAATACTTCTCTGAGGTCTAAGCTTTGATTACCTCAGTTGCCACTTCCTCCCCGCCCTCAAGCTTATGTGATAGATATTTTGCCTGCATGTGTATCTCTGTACCACCTACAAGCTTGATACTCAAAGAGTTCAGAAGAGAGAGGGTCAGATCCCCCGGAACTGGAGTTAAAGTCATGAGCCTCTACATGGAGTTGGGAATTGAACATGGGTCTTCTGGAAGAGTAACAAGTGCTTTTAACCCCCAACCCATCTCTTCAGTTTCAAGGAGGCTCAGTTTCTATACCTACTGAACTATATTCCAATTGGCTGTAGAGTTCTTTGACCTCTGTATTGTTGATACTTTGAACCTGATAGTTCTTTGTTGTGGGCTATTGTATGAGCACTGAGTGTGTTTGTAAGTACTTTGTCTCCCTACTAGTTAGATGCAAGTAGCAGTAGCCCCCAGTTGAAAAACAAACAAATCTCCTGACACTGCTAAATGTCAGTCATGGTAGAGCCTGTCTTTAACCCTAGTGCTTGGGAGGCAGAGCCAGGCAGGTTTGTTGTTATTGTTTGTTTGTTTGTTTGTTTGATTCTAGGTTGGCCAAGGCTACATAATGAGAGCCTGTCTCCAGAATTACAAAACAAGGTCTGGAGGGATGCCTTAGTGGTTAAGAGGACTGACTGCTCTTCCAGAGGTCCTGAGTTCAATTCCCAGCAACCACATGGTGGCTCACAATCATCTGTAATGGGATCCAATGCCATACTCATATATTCATATACAATAAATAAATAGATAGATAAATAGATAGATAGATAGATAGATAGATAGACAAATAAATGTTTTTTAAAACTATTAAAAATTCTAAAGAAACTTTTAAAAAATACAAAATCAAACAAAAGCCTTTTTTAAAAACCACCTAAAAGCTAGCTATCACCTAGCTATATACTATAGCTATCAGATGGGTCAACAAGCTTCTTGCTGCTAGAGAGATGATTTAGCAGTTAAGAGTACTTAATGCTCTTCCAAGGGATCATAACATTCAACTGGAGCAGATCACAGCCCCTATAACTCCAACTCCAGGGGTCCCGCTCCCTCGTCTGACTCCCTCGGGCACTATGTGGCAGGCGCTTGGATGTTTACTCACAAATATAAGTAAAAAATAAGCTATATTTTAAAACTGCCTGTGAGAACTAGTGAGTTACTAAATACTTAAGACTTTTTAAATCCAACATTCTGAGAATTTATAGCAGGCTGCTGTCTTAAATCTCATGTGTTTACGTGAACATAGATCTCTTGTTCACATGAAAGAGATGAGAGTGTAAGTACGTTACCAACAAGGGAAGTGGGTTATGGTGCAATGGAAGGATGAGTTCATGCTTTTTTTCTAATATTTTATCTGTGATTTTATTTTTTTCTTTTAGTGTCTAATATACTCACAGCCTGAACACTTCCAGTGATGAAAGAAGTGTGCATGGTGCCATGCTATTTCTGACAGTGCTTAGTTAATTATACGAAGTACAGTTACTTCAGCTAGCATGAGATCCTTGTAGGATATTAGAGCATGAAAGAGTCTTGGGACTTCGAGCTGTTATGTTCTAATCTTGTTTCCAGCTGCTCTTTTACTTTATTTTCAAGATTTAGAAGGGAAAACATGTGTTTGGAATCAGGAAACCAGGAATTTAGTTCCAGCCATCCTTGGGGACATAGGAATTCTTTATAACACAAAAAGTCTATAGAAGAGAAGAGGATTTTTTTTTTCTGTCTTCCCTTTATGCTTTTCTCACTCCTAGAACTGATTAAATGTGTTATATGATACACATGCATCTGTATTTTAGTTTAGTAGTCATTAAGTTGAGGAGTAAGTTAAAACTGTATGCCTCAAGTAATATTTACACACAGGCTAGATATTCCCGACAACGGCATCTGAGCATATTTCTGAAGGGTCTTTTACTCTTGTTTCCTTTCTAAAAGCTAAATGTGTTTATTTTTGTTGTCTAATCTTGGAATTTTGTGATATGCATGTTTTCTTAGTGCTTACCAGCAGTTTAGCGTTTTAAGATATATTTTTTTTTCACCCACCCCTTTCCCCCGGGTTATGAGTACATGTTCATGGTTTTTTTTTCCTATTATAATTACCAAGTCAATTGATACAGGTAATTGCTGTGCTATATAAAATAAAGAAAATGCTTCATTAGTTTCTCTGAGGAAAAATGTTAAAGTTTTTATTTCTTTGTGTTTAATGAGAAATCCTTAGATTTGTTTGAATTCACTGTATCATTTCTAAGTCCTACTAATGATAAATATTTATAGACCTACATCCTCTTGGTTTTGAGCAGGAGGGACTTTGTGACACAGTTTACTTGAATGTCTTTGAAGGGAGGAACCTGAGCAAACTAAAGCTGTTCTTTATACTAGGTGGGAGGAGATTGGTTGCCCTGTAGGAAGGGAAGAAGCCTTGTGAGGAAAATGGAAGGAAGCCTGCTGTCTCAACCTGGTGGGCCATCTGGAAGTGTGATTGCTTTTGTTTGTCACCAGATATTGGACTTAAGAACCTTAATGAAACCCTTAGTGTCTTGTGTCTAATACTAACCTTTTATATGAATACAGTGCTGGAAGGGTCTCAGATGCTGGCTCCGTTCTCTGTGGTCTCTGCTATGAGAAAGCCACAGCTATCCCTGCAGTGTGTAGTACCCAGACTTTTGCTGAGGAAGTTACTCTGAGCACCTGTAGTCCATATGCCTCTATAGCCTTCCAGCAGCCTTACAAGAATTGTCTTTCTTAACAATGAGGACAGGTAAGGTTTAGAGTGGCTGAATAATCAGTCATTCAAAGTTACTCAACTTAGAAGTGAAGACTTAAAAGGTTTCATACCCATGTATCTAATACCAAATTTTTTCTTCTTTTTTTTTTTTTCAGTAGCCAAATGTATAGTTTGGGTTTTTCTTAAAGTTAAAAGTGTATTTTGTTAATTTAGAAGGAAATAATCTTCAGACTTAACAAAATTGAGAATTTTTACTTTTTAACTGTGTAAGGGTTTAATTAAATTACTTTTTTACATTAATCTATAATCTATAATCTACTTTTGCTAGTCAGTTTCTGCCACATCTCAATACCACTTCTTCCTGAAGTAGCTGCTTCACCAAGCTCAGTCCAGAAATTAGTTGTGGTATCCATGGTTACCTGGTTTATTGTTCCTGCCTCTTCAACATTTTGTTTGTTTATTTCTTGTGTTAGGGTAAGCTGTATGTGTGTGTGTGTGTGTGTGTTTTTTACTTATTTTGTTGAGCTAATTCCCATTCAGTGGAATTCTTTTTTAAAGTGTACAAATTCAATCATTTTAATATATTCAGGTTTTTATATAATAATCATCATAATAATTTTAGAAAAGAAAGAAAAAATTTTTGAGACAGGGTCTAGCCCTTGGGAGTCTCAATCGTGCTTTATATGGGAGATTTTCTTTGAACTTCAAACTTCTTACATTTACCCTCCACTTCTAAATGCTCTTACACAGCTTTGTGCCAACATACCTAGTTAGTGATCTCCTTCTTTTGAATCATGAATCATGCTGCTATGGATGGTCTTGGGCAGACTTTAGTGTGAACCTGTGTAAGTCTCTTGGACATGGACCTTTAAGCAGAAATATTGATTCATTCATACCCAACTGGAAGTTTCCAGATTGCTGTATCATTTTCTGTCGGCTCTGTGAGGGCACCAGTCTTTGTTTTCTCACCAGTATTTGTTATTTATTGTTTTTTTTTTTTTTTTGGTTGCTGCCATTGCAATAATCTTTTATTGTGGTTTTGGTTTACATTTCTTTAATGGCTCTTTTTAAATTTTAAAATGACAAGTTAGAAAAATAGTCTGATCTTGCTTATTTTTTTAAACACTCACAGTATCAAATTTTTATTCTTAATGAGTAATTGCATTTATAATCCAAGCTCGAAATATTTCAGAAGAATCAACTGTATTTTAAGGCTTGTATCACAGGGATGCCTACCTCATGTCACTAGTAGTTGACTTGGGCTTCACTCTTTTTGTCACAGTTGCTCGTTGTGATTTCTTTTCTCTCATTGCTACACCTTCACTAAATAACTTGATGTGGATGTTTAGATGAGTAGGTGGAGTTTTGTTTATGTTTATTATGCATTGTCAACTTTGCACTTGTGGGCAGGTGAGTGTTTTCTTCTGCTAATGCTAACAACCTACTTAAACTAGAAAAAAGAATAGAGGCTTCTCAGCACTCAGAAGTTTGAACAAATACCTTCAAAATTATAGTGTATATATCTGTTAATTGTACCTTGTCTGAAATTTTTTTATGTGTGTTTGGATTCTTTGTATTGGCACACCCAGATTTATATTTGTTCCCTTTTATCACAAGTTCTGTGAAGCATCAATGCTTGGTAAATAAAATAATTCATCACAACAGTTAGAATATTCACCTTAAAGCTTACTTTAAATATGGACTGAAGAACATAAGTGATGCATTCTTACACTTCTGCAGATGAGAGGAGGCTATGGCTTAGTCTTCTGCCCACTGTCACTAGCAAAGAGTGGCCTTAGGCTTGACAGCCAGGTGTGACACATCCAAGGCTCTACTCCAAGATGCATCTCATGATTCAGATAATTTGTTTGATCTGGTCCTCTGAAAGAAGAGCACTTACATTCCTGAAATTGCCTCAGGTCTTAGGATGGTAACTCAAAAAGTCAAGCATTCCATTCTGAGCGCTGAACCAGGGACACATATCTTACTAGAAATACAAGTGCAGCATACACCTTTAGTCTTATCACTCTGGAGGCAGAAGTACAGGCAGGGGATAGTTAGTTTAAGGTCAACCAAGTCTACAGAGCAAGTTTCAGGACAGATAGGACTACACAGAAAGACCCTGTCTCAAAAAAAAAAGAGAGAAAGAAAGAAAGAAAGGAAAGAAAGAAAGAAAGAAAGAAAGAAAGAAAGAAAGAAAGAAAGAAAGAGGAGAGGAAGAAAAGAAAAAAATACAAGTGTGAAAGTCACTAAAAGTGATCTTTCTTGAGTGAAAGACTACTGTTAACATTCTCCCGTTTTCTCGTGTCCCCTTCAGGTGGAGATGACAGCTGTTGTCTTCACAGTCATTGTTACTTACTTGATTATCCCTAGGAAAAAGTCTATCACTGGAAGTGGCATACTCAGAGGATTTTATGTAATTTATCTTTGTCATTGTCAAGAACATACATGTCACCACACATGTGGCCAGAGGAAACCTTGACAACCTTCAGGAGTTGGGTCTCTCTACTCAAAAACATCAGGCTTGGTAGTAAATACTTTATCTGCTGACCTGTATTGCTGGCCCTTATATGTTTTTGCATGGTACTATTTCTAAGTTTAAAGAATATACAAAACCTTTTGAGCTTAGTTTTTTTTATTCCTACTTACCATTCTATTTTATATTTATTAAGATTGTATCATTTTAGTAAGCTCTACGCCTATGAAATAAAGCCATTCTCACCAACATGTTCTAATCTTTAGACTAACACATACTTCTAGATCTATTATTATGAGCAGTTATATGTTTATATTTGTAATTAGGCTTTATGGAGTCATAAATGTGTACTTATGTAGTATCTTGCCACTCTTGCATTTCATAGTAATGAGAATTTAAGTGCTCTTCTGATACTTCTTGACCCTCAAGAGTATTGTCCTGACTGTCATGGTAGTCTTCCTCCTCCTCCTCTTGGTAGCTCCTGAAAACTTGGGTCTTCAGGTGAATTGTTTCACCATTAGTGCTCCTCTGCTCACCATAATAAATACTGTGTATACGAGGGAAGCAGAAGAAGATATATGAACTTATTGGTTCTTTCAGCTTATTTTGGTCCACACGAAGATATGTTAAATGGTGATGATGTAGTAGATCAGGAGAAGGACACATCATTGTCACATTGATGCCTGAAAAATATAAGTCAAAAGTTTATTCTGCATAGAGTAGTCATAATTCCAGATTGGGCTTTGTTATATGAGATATAATTCTATTATAAGACTTACATATGGAGTTAGATTTCATTGCTTTCAGAGTTAGGTTTAATTATATTAATTAAAATAAAGTGAAGTGAATCTTGCATTTCATATCACCAAAATAAATATGAATACATTGACTTTACTGATTATATAAGTAATATATAAGTGCTTCCTAGTAGAAGCAATCTTATTTAAAAAAAAAAAAAGAATAAAAGGAAAAAAAATACATTGCTACTACCCAGGCTCATATGTCTTCAGATGCTCTCTAGTACTGCTTGCTAGTAATAGTCAAGGTAATCAAGTTGAGTTGAAAAGACTATAAAATTAATGATACTCTGTTTCCCCAGGCCACTATCTGCCATCTCCTTAGCCAACCTCAAAGCCACCCTTTTCATCATTATGTAAAGCACAGGTTATTAAAAATTCATTCTTAACAAAGAGTCAAAATACTATTCTTTCATCATCCATGTTGTTGCATGTTCTTTTAATCTCAGCATTAGGGAGGAGGAGGCAGATGAATGTATCTATTAGTTTGAGGACAAGCCTGGTCTACATAGCAAGTTCCAGGGCATCCAGGGCTACATAGAGAAACTCTGGCTTAATATACACACCCCACCAAAAAAAAAAAAAAAAAAAAAAAAAAAAAAAAAAGACAACCAAAATACCACCCTTGTTTTTTTAAAACAAAACAATGCAGAAATTTTGCATACTTTCTATTTCATTATTTTGTAGGTATAGATGTTCCAAATTCCTTGGAATGTAGAATGCTTGCTTCAACTTATTGTGTCCAACATTGAGTTCTATAAGATTGGAAAGATTAAAGATGTCATATGGAATATCTTCCAGTTTGTTGTGTGATATTCTTAGAGCATGAAGTTTTGGGAGGTTGTCAAAATAATTGTCTGGTATAGATGAAATTGAATTATTTTCTAAAGATAAATACATAAGTGATGAAGGCAATTCAGGGGGCATTGATTCTAATCTGTTGTTACATAGGTTGAGCTGCATTAATTTTTTCATTTTGGAAAGGCTCTTTTCTTTTAACATCGAATCAGAAAGATGATTATAGCAGAGATCCAGCATAGTCACGTTGACCAGCCCATCCATGGCATTTGTTGGAAGTGTGGCGATTTCATTGTAACCCAGAAGGAGTCTTTCCAGAGATTTAGGAAGTGGAAAGGGAAATTCTTCTAAGTTATTGTGCTCTAGATGAAGTTGTTGTAGATTTGAAAGTTTAGCAAACACACCATAGTCAATATTTTGAGATTTAATTTTGTTGTGGCTAAGGTTAATTTCTTTAAGATGAGTTGCATTGATGAATGAATTTGCAGTCACAGCCTCAATGTCATTGAACTGAAGGTTGAGTTGCTGAATGTGCATTGGAATATTTGGGATAGTCTTGAGTTTCCGATTGTCACAGTACATTGATGTTGGAAAGTTAGTTGGACAGAAGCATTCCTTAGCACAACCTAAAATATTCTGATAAAAGGGAACTCCATATTCAATATTTTGATGAAATTGGAATTCTGGCTCATAATCCTCATTTGGCTCTTGGTCATAATCTTCATCCCATTGGTAAGCTTCATATTGACAGTATACTCTAACTCCAAAACAGAAGAAAAGGACATGTACTGGACTTAAAAAGCCCATGTTCTTTTCTTGTCCTATTGCAAAGAGAAAAGTGATTAATACTCAGAATAATTCTCATATAAATTGACACATAAAATCAGGTTGATGCCTAGATATAGCAAAATATTCAGGAGCATGGGCAAAGCTCCAGTGAAAATTGAATGTTTAAGTACCTGTGAAATTTAGAATAATATGTTGGATTAAACAGAAGTCAGAAATGTACTGTTCTGGACTTTTTACTAAGTAGTCATTATTTTTTATTTGTTTACTTTTAATTTTTATAGACCAGATTCCCTTGGTATCGCTTACTGGCTAGAACTTACTATGAAAACCAACCTGCCCTCAAATTACAGAAATTTCTGCCTCTGCTTCTCAAGTGCTAAGATTAGATGTGTGAAGCACAATGCTATACAGTCGTTATCTTCTGGAACTGTCAGTGGGCATATAGGGAGGGATAACAACTAGACTGTAAAAAAAAAGATTAAAGATTAAAAAAAAGAATCTCAGTTGTCTTTTTTTCTAGACTTGCTGATGTTTCTGGTGTGACATCACCCAACCACCCTCTAGTAAGTGCTTCCACTGTAGATGCTGGGCATTCTTTCCAGCCATTTCTCAATTGGTGACGTTTGCTACCTATGTTAACAGTTAAAGAACTTTGCCTATTAAACTTTTATTAAACCAAAATCTTGTTCCCTACTACTTCTGTTCCTGAAAGTCTAAGGCTAATAAGCCTGTGTATATCTTCAGATTTTCTTTTTGGAAATATTTATATTCTGCAAAGTTTCAATTTCCCTTAGATTGATATTTTCATGTTTTCTCCCCGACTCCCTCTGTTCACTGTTTTCTGCACTTTGACTCTCTCTCCCTCCTCCTTTTCTTCCTTCCATTCTTCCTTTACACGTAGATCCCAGGTTGGCCTCAAGCTTGCTATTTATTTAAGTGAAGCTGGCCTTAAACTCAAGATCCTCTTGCCTCTTCTTCCCAAGTACTTAGACTACAGGGAGCATTACCATGCCTGGCTTTGAATAATATTTTTGACTTATGGTTTGTATTATAGATATTAAAATGCCACTATCCTTGTCTCCTAGGAGTTTATGGAGGATGAGAGACATACAGTGCAGTGTAGCTGAAGGATGTTGTATTGAGTCGGGTTGTAAGGGGAAGCCTTTATAGATAATTAACAGTTCTTCCTGCTGAAACTTGAAGAAGGGTAGAGTATGTTGTAAACAAGGATTCTGAGGATCTGAGGTTCATTTCTTCCATTTAGCAGCTCTGCCTCTTGCTTTGTTAAGAAAATAAGAGTCGAGTAGCTGAACTTACGTACATGCCTAGATTCCACTTGCTTAGAAGTCAGATTGTTTGAGCATAAGAGCTGGAGACCAGTGGTACTACATACAGTAAGATACAATGTTAATATGAAATTATAGTTCAGTTATGCCTTGCCTTGTGTGCGTTCGTGCACATTTACATGTGAAATCTAGAAGACAACTTCAGACACATTCATCAGGTACATCTACCTTTTAATTTTTTTGGACAAGAGTCTCTCACTGTGTAGGCTGGCTAGCTAGCCAGTGACCCATAGGGACTGTCTATCTCTGCCACCCAGGTACTAGGATCACAAGTGTAAGCACTACATATGGTTTCGTTTTATTTTTTGACACGAGTTCTATGGAACCAACTCAGAACTCAGGTCCTCTTACTTGCAAGGTAAGTAAGGATTTTGCTGTTAAGGCTATTTCTCCAGCCCCCAGTCTTGCCTTTCTTTATCTTATCTGCTTATCTTGTATCTTGTCTTAGTATTTCTGTTTATTTCACTTAGAAGATAAACTCTCACTTTGTTTGTTTGTTTTGTTTCGAGATAGAATCTCATTGTACTACCAGGATGGTCTTCACGTCCTAAAATTCAGGCAATCTTTACTGCCTCAGCCTTCTGAGTTAGAATGGTGTGAGATATTTATGTAAAAGTTCTTAGCAAATTGAAAGCTGATATCCAGTTGAAATGAGCATTATTTAGGAAATTTTTAAGTGCTACCCCCCCAGTCCTTTTTTTTCTTCACTCTTTTTATCAGGGGTTTTTATGAGAGAACGAACAAATGTCCTAATATCACTGTGTGTTAATGAAATAATTTTATTCTTCTAGAATGCTACTCCTTTTTTTTTTTTTACCATTGATATAACTGAGAAAATAGTTAATCATTTCTCTGACAGAACTCCCTTTGTTCTTTTTCTCCCATGTTTTTGTCTGAGTTCTTTCTATGTACTCATGTCCTGGGCCTGCTAATTACCAGAGGTCATATTCTGAATTTTGAACAACCATACTCTGACCATATCTCAGTAGTACCTCCAAGCACACACAGGTCCTGCATTTCAGAGGAGTCTAATGTGATGCTGGTGCTACTGGTTTTTCATTGCCTCCATCCATCCTTCCTTACAGTCATAAGTTCCTTCTGCCTCACACAGCTAAATATGAAGAAGGAAAACTGGAACCGGGCTCACTGGGCTCATTCTCATTTCTTGGCTGTGACCTTAAGTATAGCATGGCTGCACTTCCTTCGTCCACCCCCCTTTCCCTCTGCCAAGACTACTGGGGTTTATTTGTCTCCTTTCTTTTCTCAAGGCTGTAAAACATCATTTCCTGCCATTTTTTGGGATGATTACCTTGCTTTTAAAAAAGTATTAAATAATTATTTGTATTAATGCATTGTATTTACTCTTATCTATAGGGAAGTACCAAATTGAAATGCTTCAATCTCTTTGGCAATAAGTAATGTTGTTGTGGTGCTGGTGCTGGTGGGGGTTTGTTGTTTTTGAAGACATTAACACAAAGGGTTTCTTTGTGTAGCCTTGACTGTCCGGGAAGTCACTCTATAGACCAGGCTGGCCTCAAACTCAGAGATTTGCCTGCCTCTCTAGTGCTAGGATTAAAGGTATGTGCCACCACCAATAGGCTATATTTTAAGTCTATCAAATCTAAATAATTGCATCAGTTGTTCTTTCTTTACTGTATAATTCAGGAAGGACATAGCATAGGAACTGTGCTTCAAAGAACTGTTAGAATTCCATATGAATGAGGTAAGGAGGTCTATTTCCAAATAAAGAGGTAAGTAACAGTGTAGAAGAAATATGAAGTGCCTAGAAATAATAACTGTTGAGAAAGCCAGAAACTAGGAGTCTAAATTCCTAGATTCCTAAGGAATCTGTTAATGAACTCCTGATTTAATAACGTAGTGTATTTGTGCTATGGTCTTCATCCTGCAATGTTTTTAGTAGAGACTGCTTTGGGGTAATCATTTCCTTGCTGTTGTTACTCAGCTACATACTGTACTTGTATGCGTAGCACAGCATTTTATAAATATTAATGGTTTAATTGGATTACTTAAGGTTACATTTTTAAAATTATTTTTATCTGTGAGACAATGTGCTCAGTTGTTAGAGAAACAGAAATAAAGAGAGAATGAAAACAGGGTCCCTTCTCTGTGAAGAGCAAGCCATCTAGAAAAGAGACCAACACTGCAAAATGAATCATTACTAAATGGGGGATAATTAGTGCTTCAGGGCCAGGTCTTGACCCTCGTGGAATAAACAGGTTTGAACCAGACTTTGGCACTTTAGGAGAAATGGGTTTGGAAAATCTTACACAATTTTACTCTTTTGTTGGTGACAGTTTACTTGAAAATTTTTTAGGATTTTATTATACTTGTTATAGTAATTTTTTAAAAGACTTTATTGTTTTAAGATTTATTTACTTGGCCGGGCGGTGGTGGTGCACGCCTTTAATCCCAGCACTTGGGAGGCAGAGGCAGGCGGATTTCTGAGTTCGAGGCCAGCCTGGTCTACTGAGTGAGTTCCAGGACAGCCAAAGGCTATACAGAGAAACCCTGTCTCGAAAAACCAAAAAAAAAAAAAAAAAAAAAAAAAAAAAGATTTATTTACTTAATATGCATTGATGTTTTGCCTGTGTGAAGATGCCAGAGCCCCTGGAACTGGAGTTACAACTTGTGAGCTGCCATGTGGGTACCAGGAATTGAACCCAGGTCCTCTGGAAGAGCAGCCAATGCTCTTAACCACTGAGCCATCTCTCTAGGCCTGCTATAGTAATTTTAAAAAGCGTTTTTGCTACTTAGTTTCAGTCCCAGTACAGCCACTAGAGTTAGATTCTAAGAGGCTGCCTTCCCAAAATATACACTGAGAGCCAAGAAGCAGAGCTGGTCTGTGGTACCAAGCCAGGCCACAGAGGGCTCTACAGTTTCGCTCTTGCTCATGAGCATCTACTCTGTCTTAACTTCATCATTGTGTGAAGACCATTAGCAGTCATCAACAGCAACCTTAGGTTTTAGAGTTAGGATCTGTTGCTCAGGAGTTTGAGATGTTGGAAGAAAAGGGAATCTTGATAATACTACTTGGCATCTTATCTCAGGATCAAAAACTTGTGACAAACAAAGGCCTCTGAAAAAGATCATGTTGTGTCCTTCTGGTCTTTGTAACAACTGCAGGAAGATTTCCCTGGAGAGCAGCTTTTTACTCTGAAATCCTGTTGTTTACTTGTCTTCTCTCCTCCCCTGTGATGCCTTCTTTCCCTTTAGTGATTTTACTTCATTTTACCCAATGAGTCTCTTCTTAGTCATTGCTAAGCATGTTTGGTTACCTTTCTCTCCATATTCTACAATTTATGCCCTGTTCCTTGTAATATAATTTAAAGAACATCAGAATAACTCACTGCCAATCATCTCATTTCCCAATCTCTAAGTTTTAACAAAGCCTCAATGCAATGCGCTTGTTCTAAGTGGTCGAAGGTCTGTAGAATGAGTGACTTAATAAGTCACAGGTTACATCTTGTTAGCAATGCCTTTTTCTGTTAATGTTGATTTCTATAGGCATTCACTGTGCTGGTTTCTTTAGATGATTAAAAGTTACAGAACTTGGCTATTACTTTTTGTACTTATTTCTCTATAACAATATGTTATTTCTCACTTATATTATGTTGGCTACTAGAAAAATGAGAGATGAAAGAAAAATTAAAGCAAAGCAACAAAGTAAATTTTAAGAAATTATCCATTAATATGAATTTTGCATATAATACAGTAAGAATATCATTATCATAACATTTCCCTTACTTGAAGAAAAACACTCATGTTTTTAAACAAATGTAGGTCCTAATTCAAATTAAAATGTTATAATTTACTTAGTTCTGGAAACTTAAAGGTAAAAACATCACTGCATTTCACTATTTTAAAGATGTAATTGTTTTACTGGTATGCCATAGAAGCCAGAATATAAAAATCATTTGTGCATGTGTTAATTTTTGTCTAAGACAACTTTAAATTTAGTCTTTTGCTATTAGAAAAGCGTGTCTCAGTTAAAATAATACATGCATGCATACATACATACATACCCAATTATTTAAATCTTAATTAACTTAAGAATCCTTTAATAACTAGATAAAGTTTTCATTTCTTAGGAATGATACACATGAAAACAAACATTCTAAATCAGTAATTTGCACAGCAGAAAAATTTTCAACAAAGAATTAGCAGATATTTTTGTCATTTAAAATTAAGAGCAGAAAAACAAACCCAAGAAACTAAAGAGAGTTTGATTCCTTTAACCCAAGAATCTTTCCCTTTGTCCAATTTTATTTTTTAAAAAATGAATCTAAACAAATACTGTTTGTTGAGTCATTTTAAATCAGAAATGTAAACTCACCTTACTGATCTTTTTGCTTGAATATTTTGCCTAGTCAAAAATTTAATTAATTTTTAGCCAGATTTTGCTTCTCCAGATTGTGCTTCGATGATAAGTGCAGTCTAATTTAATATTTAGTAAACCCAATACACTTTTGTAACAAAAAGAATATATTCTTTAAGAGTTGAAAGTTACTTTATCATCATACCTGTTGAGACTGCTTTAGTTTCAGGGGTTGATGAATTGGCAATCCTTTAAACTGAATCAGAAATGCCTATATTCTTTAACAGAGTTTCTTAAAAATCCACAGTAACTCTGTGTCCAGACAGGGCTGTCCTTTGAATTACTGCAGCAATTTAAGTAAATACAATCTGCTTGGAAAACACTTGGGTTGAATTAAAATTTTGTACTTCTTTTCATTATACAGAATTTTGTGGATTCAAAGTAAGATGTTTGTGCTCTTGGTCAGATTTATGTGGCTAACTTCTTTCTTTTCTCCTTAATTTTGGTTTGAGGTGTGGCAAGAATTTTCTCTAATATGAAGGGCAAACAAGACTAAATGAAACAACATGTACTGATTACTGTTTTTATTTTCGTTTTTATGCCAAAGAATTCTTCAGATTAAAGTCCACTGTGACCTGGAGCCCAGTGTCTCAGCAATTTAAGGTGGAATTCAAAATTGTATCCGGTCCCTGGGTTTACAGAGGCTTGTATTCACATCAGTGCTTCTCTTTTAGAAGCTAAGAATCAGAAATGGAAACAGACAGCATTTTATATCTAGTTTACTTTAAAAATGCAGTAGAATACATTGGTTTCACAGATTAAAGACACAACTTTCCCACTTATAAAGACTACTAGTAACTTTTAAAAGAGAAATGAATTCCCTCAGCTATGGGTACTAATGTCCTGCCTTTCCCCTCACTACACAAAATAATTTTATAGTGCACTTTGTCTTTAAGTGGAGTTGAATAAAAGCCTCTGCTGCTCAGTAACTTCTACGTTTTATTGTATGGATTTAGAAACTTTCTTCATTTGCTGAGTGAACCCTCCTTAAGAGTTGCAGCTAGCAAGCCTGCTTATTGCAAGGCTAAATTTTTGTGCTAATGTTTTCATAGTTAAACAGAGTTAGCTGTGTCTCTTGGCATCAGCTATTGAGTTTTTTGGAAGGACATTCTTTCAAGCTTGAGAAGTTCATATTTGGTTCTTCAAAACAGTGTTTTCTATTAGACTTTATAAGTAACTTTTACAGGATTTATTTTTATGTTTCAGATTTGAGAAAAGTATACAGTATTTCAACGATGCTTTGGCAGTATTGTAAACATCTAGTCTATTACTTCAGACATTGGTATGTGAAATGTGGCAGACCACACTTGGGCCAAGATTCCGTTTTGTTACCGATCTTTTCCATATGTTTCCTGTTACTGTCTTTGTTCTTAAACCTCAGGCTTTCACACTCAGGAGAAGGACAAATCTGTATGTTTTTCTCAAACATTGTTTTAGTCTCTTAATAGTTCTTTTAAAAGATTAATTTAAAATCAACCACTTAATTTTTTAAATGTAATTCTTTATTAGCTGTATGTTATGGTCTTAGAATAGTGATTCTGCTGTTTTTGTTTCTAAATTAGGTGAAAAAATATGTCACTAGATAGCTATAGCACATTTTTCTTAAAGTTTAGAAGCCAGAAGTGGTGATGCACACCTTTAATCCCAGCACTTGGATAGTAGAGGCAAGCAGATCTCTGAGTTCCAGGACAGCCTAGTCTATAGGACAACCAGACCTACACAAGGAACCCCTGTTCCCAAAACAAAAATGTTTCTAGGAAATTTAAACTAGGGTTAGTAGTATATATGACATTTTAGTTGGCAGTGAGTGAAAATGAAGGAGGGAATGGTTTGGATAGGTACAAGTTTCTGATCACTGACTTCTTAGGTGACTTTATTTTGTCAAATGAGGAGAGAAGTCAGATGAATTGGATTAAAAAATCTAAGTTACATGGTAGATTTATGATTTTATGAAACAGACACAGTATCTCAAAGCTGAACAACATACTAGTGCTGGTGAGGGAAAGCCTCCGGTTCAGCCTAATAATTATAATAGGCAATTTTCCTCATTGATTTGTTCATTGTTCATCTCCTTAAAAAAATAAGCACTTACTTTGTGTAAAACAGTTTAAAATTGAGGACTCAGCAGTGAGAATCTTATTGTCATAGAGGAGATAAATAGAAAATAAGTTTATTGAGTGGTCAGAGTACATCGGAGAAGAAATCAAGGTAAAGATAAAGATAAGTCAGGTAGAGAAGTGCAGACAGGCAGCCCTGCTCCTGCTGTCTGTGAGCTGGGGTAGAACAATGAAGTTACCTTACGGTGTGTGGTGGGACACAAGCACTGCGCTGATGAAATGGAATGTTAAAGGTAAGCAAGGGAAAACCAATGCGAGTGGTTGATGGATTAGAGTGTGGCACAACATTAAGAACTCACATTTAGGTAGATGACTATACAAATGACGATGGGTTTTTTTAATAGACATTTGTATATACATAGGTTAGAATACAGGTGTACATAGCCTTGCTTTGAAGCTGCCAGGACATGTAATTAAATATACCCCCGTAGCAATGAGCTGGCAACCATATCTTGGGTTCAAACACCATTCTAGGTGAAAAGGAACCAGGGCTGTTCATAGGGGAAATTACTGATCTAGAAGAACTGGGACACTGAGAAGCCCCAGAAAGAAAAGATGCTCTTTGCAAAGAGAGGGATCTGGGGAGATCTGTACCTTCATCTCAGTTTTGCAATGAACCTAAAGCTGCTTTAAAAAAAAAAAAAAAAAAAACAAGGATGCAATACTGTTTTAGATAACAGATATTTAGATCTGAGTAAATACTGTGTGGGAGTAAGACAAGTCAGTGTCAGAAGGGAGGGACTAACATAGCACCAGCTAAGTATACAGATCAGGAACACAGGAGGTGTCCTTGGAGGGTAGTGGTTTGAATAGGTCTGCCGCCCATAGACTCAGATGTATAAATACTTGGCCCATAGGGAGTGGCAATATTAATTATTAGGAATTGTGCCCTTGTTGGAGTAGGTGTGGCCTTGTTAGAGGAAGTGTGTCATTGTGGGGGTGAGCTTTGAGGTCTCCCAGTACTCAAGCTCTCCCTGCCCAGTGTGGAAGCACAGTCTCCTCCTGGCTGCCTTCAGATCAAGATGTAGAATTCTTGGCTCCTTCTCCAGCACCATGTCTGCCTGCACAATGTGCCATGCTTCCCACCATGATGATAATGGACTGAACCTCTGAAATCGTAAGCTTTCTTTTCCTTCAACATTGACTTTTTCTGTAAACAGTTCCCCCATCCCAGCCTCATACTCTCTTACATAAGCCAGAAACTTGGAATCATCCAAATTAGATCCTCCTGACCCAGACAGTCGAGCCCCTTAGAGTTACTAGAGCTTTTTGTTAAAGTTCTTGGGTCTAAGCTCATTATACCCTAAACGTGGGAAGACAAATTCCCTAAGCATGAATCTGAGAACTTGTAACAAGTACTAAAGTTGTTAGGAAAACCCAACAACCTCTAACCTAAGTACTTGTCCTTCCTTAACTCCCAGAATGGGACATGTAGGGATGTCCTTTGTATACTACCTCTGAAGATCTTCTTGTCTTTGGTGTTTTGTTACTGTATCCACTTATTCTCAGGAGGGCCTTTATTGGTCTCATATTCACACATTTTCTTCTCCAAGTTTTTTTCCCCACTTACTACTTTATATAAAACCGCTTTTTGTTGTTCTTTGAGAATTTCATACAATGTATTGAATCATTCACTCCCAACTTTTTACCCTAACACCCCCCAAGTCCACTCCACCTCTTTACACCCCTCTTGCCAACTTTGTGTTTCCCCACCACTCTCTCTTCTCCAGTAATCTACCCACTTCAATTTGTTCTGTCCATATGCTTTGGGTGTGATGCCATCTACTGCAGTGTAGTTAACATACTGGGATGCACATCCTTCAAACTGACTCGTTCCTAAATGTCATCAACTATGTATAGCTTCTCAGTTAGAGGTCCTCATGAGTCTTTCTCATTGCATACTAGAATTTTGACTAGCAATAGAATAACTATATATAGTTGTCTTTAACCTCCTACAGAAGATGAAAATGCCATCTTTCCTCCAAGTAAATTAAAGAATGACTACAATTTGCTTTGGTATTGGTATCTTAAGTGGCTAGCAGAGTGTATCATGGGATACACTTGTAATAGGGCACCTCCTTGTAATAAAACATGGCTGGGACTTCCTGATCTGGGAAGCTGTCCTTTTGGTAGATAAAACAGCCTAGACAACAAGCTTAATCTTGTAGTCTGGTATTGAAACAACTTTTAAATATTGATCATTTATGTTTCCTATATAAGAAATTCAGTGACATCTTGCCTTGTTTATGAGTCAGAAATTTAGATAGAAGATGAATAGAAATCAGGGTCTATACTACAGTGTCTTTTGTATGAATCAGAGATTGGAATCCAGTGTTTATAGTATTGTGAATATGTTTACATAAAAATTGGACAATAAAAGTATATCCAAACAATAAAGACAGCCCTTTGAAGTGCTGCTAACTAGAAAGAAGCCTCCTGTGCTAGTAGTGATCTCTTCTTAATCTACATATCAATTGTGTGGTGCTTTTAGTTGTAAAAATTTGTTAAGCTATAATATATTTAATGGGAGTGGAGTAGAGTGACAGAAAAAATAAGAGGACCCCCAAGGATTGGTTTATGTTTCTTGCTGGCTAAGGTTCAAGAATTTTAGTACACCTCACAAAATTTTGAAATTGAAATTGCTATAAAATTTGCCTTTATAGAGATACTAATTCCTTTTCTAAGCAGTATATAAGACAAGATTCTTAAAACAGTTGATAAGCCATATATGGGACCAAAGACTTACATGTCCTTTGAGTTTGACCCTATCAGCACTCCTTTCTTCACAAACTTAAACAATGTGTAATGCCTTAAAGGAAAAAAAAAGTATGGGGTGTTTTGTCAGCCCAGGCTGACCTCAGAATTCCTATGTAGCCAAGAATGGTTTTGAACTCATTATCTTCCTGCCTATACCTCTCAGGTGGCCCAGCTGGAAATTCATTAAGATAAAAATAAATAAACTAGCTCATATCTTTTACTTAAGTTTTTAAATTTTGCTTAACCTTTGAGATATATTATAAATTATGCCCTTTTATTCATTTTAACTGTGAAGTCATATATGTAACTATTATGATGCCCACACACACATTCCATGCTTAAATAAAAAGTGGGTGTTATATTTTTCCTTCTTAAACCCCAACTTTGTTTCATCCTGATCCCCTTTTCTGCAGTGTGAATCAAGATGCTGGCCAAGCCTGAGTGGAGGGCTTAGGGTGGGCTCCTTCTTGACACAGCAGTGTGGCACAGTGTCCTTGCTGCTAGTGACACTCACGTCATCTTTACACCATTTCCTTTGAATAATAACCTTTATTAAAAGTTTTATTTTTCAATAGTGCAGATTCAGCTACTTGTTTACAGGAAACATAAGACAGAAAACACAGAATATAGAAGAGTAGGTTGAAGGATGCTACTGGTATATATTTAGTAAAAATAGACTGTGAGAAATATGTTGGACAAATAGCCTGGTTTTTCTTCTCACATAAATAAATATTGAAGAAGGGAAGAAAGATAAATGGAAAATACATAGATTTTTTTTGTTGTTGTAGTTTTTTAAAGTGTGCTGAGTATGTATGTTGGCATAACCTGTAGTCTCAGAGCTGAGGAGACTAAGGCCAGTATAAAATTAAAATTAAACAACAAAACAGATGATGATGTAGGCACTTGTTGCATGAACATGAGGACTTGAATTGAGTCCCTAGCACAGACATAAAAAGGTCTTCCTCTGCCTACCTGTAACTCTAATGCCATGTGGCTAGAGACAGGAGGATGACTGAGGTTTGCTGATTACTAGTCTACCTCCAGGTTCAATGAGAAAATAGGACAGAGAGTGATAGAGCAAGGCATCTACAATCTCCATGTATATCTGTGTGCATGCATGCACACTCACACATACACACACCCACCACATACATACGACTAAAGAAAATATGGCTTTAAATATCGACACATAGTTTAAATAGTTGGAACTTTGAGAAGTACTGGGTTTGATTATATTAATTAATTAATTAATTAATTAATTAATTTTGTTTTTCCCAAACAGAGTTTCTCCATGTAACCAACAACCTTGGCTATCCTGTAACTTTGCTTGTAGAGCAGGCTAGGCTCAAACTCACAAAGATCTGCCTGCCTTTGCCTACTGACTGCTGGGATTAAAGGCATATGCCTCCACAACCAGCCCAATATTAAGAAATTAATTTTTGAAAAGTTCTATCTATCTATCTATCTATCTATCTATCGATCTATCTATCTATTGTTTTTGAGTATATTGTCCATCTCTTCAGATGAGGGCATCAGATCCCATTACAGATGGTTGTAGCAACTATGTAGTTGCTGAGAATTGAACTCTGGACTTCTGGAAGAGTGCATTTAACTGCTGAGCCATCTCTCCAGCCCCAGGAATTAATTTTTTAATGTGATAATTATGGTGTTTGAGAATGGAGAATTGGCAAGGCCCTGTGGCACATGCCTTTAATCCTTGCACTCAGGATACACACATATATTTTTTATTGAGGCTATTGTGAAAGATATTGTTTTCCTGGCTTAGTTCTCAGTCTAGTTTTTGCTTGTGTAAAGAAAGGCTACTGAGTTTTCTGTGCTAATTTTGTATCCTGTTACCTTGCAGAAAGTTTTGTCAGCTGTAAAAGTTTCTTCATGGAATTTTTAGGAATATATAAGATCATATCATCTGCAAATAGACTTTGACTTCTTTCCGCTCATATTTCCCTTGATCTTCAGTTGTCTCGTTGCTGTAGCTAAGACTTCAAGTACTGTACTGAATATGTATAGATAGAGTGGACATCCTTGTCTTGTTTTGGATCTTAGTGGAAATTCTTTGAGATCTCTCCCATTTAGGTTGTTGTGGGTTGCTGTGACTTGCTCTTTTTTTTTTTTAATTTTGTGCCTTGTATTCCCACTCTCTTTTAACATAAAGGGGTGTTTTTTTCCCCCAAAAGACCTTTCTACATCTAATGAGGTGATCATGTGCTATTGTTTTTTTAGTCTGTTTATGTGGTAAGTTACATTTATCAATGTTCATATGTTGAATAATCCCTTCATCCTCTGGGAGGAAGCCTATTTGGTCATGGTAGATAATCCTTTTAATGTATTCTTAGATTGGGTTTGCAAGTATCTTATTGAGAGGTTTTGTGTCTATGTTCATGGGGGAAATTGTTCTCTCTATATTTTTTGATGTTATTGTCTCTTTTTTTTTTTAAATCAGGGTAATAGTAGCTTCAAAAATAATCAGAAAATGTTCCTTCAGTTTCTATCTTTCTCATTAATTTGAGAAATATTGGTATTAGTTCTCTGAAGGTCTGGTACAATTCTGCAGTGAATCTATCTGGCCATGTGGATTTTTTGGTTGGATGATTTTTTAATTTTGTTTTGTATTTCACTAGAGGCTATGGGTCTGTTTAAATTGTTTATTTCATCTTCATTTAACTTTGGTCGTCAATAAATTCATACATTTCTTTTAGATTTTCTAATCTGGTAGAGCAAACAGATTTTTAGCATACATATGTTTGTTTGGTTTTGTTGTTATTATTTGATTTCTGTTGTAAGACTTTCCTTTTCATCTCCACAGTTTTATTAATTTGGATCTTTCCTCTATATCTTTTGCTTAATTTGGAAAAGAGTTCATCAGTCTTGTTGATTTTTCTGAAGAACCAACTCTGCATTTCTGATTCTTTGTATTTTGTTTTTTTGTTGTTGGTGGTTTTGATCATTTGATTTTATCCCAAGTTTGATAATTTCTTCTTATTTGCATTTTTGGTTTTTGTTTGTTTGTTTGTTTTCTATAGCTTTCAAGTGTTTCGTTAAATTATTTATATGCGAATTTGCCTCTTAGAACTGCCTTCATTGCATCGTACAAGTTTGGGTATGTTGTATGTTCATTCTCAGTCAGTGGACACCATTATAGCTAAGAGTTTTGTTCATAAGATACCATTCATTACATGATGAACATGTGTGGAAGCTTCATAAAAAAAAAAAACTTTTTGAAATGAATGTATATTAGTGATGTTTTTAAAATTCTATTCATATATTTTTAAAAAAATAAAAATAACAAAACAGCTACACATCTAGAGAGCCACCTGGTCTCAAGTCTCAGAACCCACATGGCAGCCAACAGCTGTCTGTAACTGTACTTCCAGGGGAATCTTTGCCCTCTTCAGGACTCCTCGTGTACCAGGCACACAGGTACTGCACATATATGCATACAGACAAAAATTCGTATAAAATAAAAATTAAGTAAAAAAATAAATATGTAACATAAAAAATCAAATCAAAGCCATAGATTAGGGTAGTACATTCATAATGCTTAGCAAATCCATGTCAGTATTTTATCACTCTTGTAAGTCACTTCAAGGAAAGTACTCTTTTTAAAGTATGTGAAAGAATAAGAATTTGAATATGCTAAGGTATATACAGTGGAATACTATTCAGCAATAAAAAGAAATTGTGTATATTTTGCTGACAATGTTGCTATAATTCTAGCTACTCGGGAGGCTAAGGCAGGAAGTTTGAGGGACTAAGTCCAAGTTCAAAGGACTACACTACATTTTGGTGTGAATCTTGAAGTTTAACACTTTTATAGATATGAGCATGTTATACTTAAGTCTCAGGGGCCCCAAAGACTATTGAGGAGACATATAAGGGTCTTTATTATAAGCTCGAAAACAAAGACTCTGACCATTACCATAGCAGTAGGTCAGATGTGTGAACCTCGGGTCTAGGGGTGCAGGGTATTTATTGTGGTTATAGCAAGCATGGGGAATTTCCATATGGGTCAGCAAATTAATATTTTTAAAACTCCATTTCTGGCTTAATCTGCAGGAACGAAACACGGAGTCAAACACCTGACAGACAGAATGGCTATGTTATATATATTCTCTGCAAGATGTCTTAGGTTATCTATATGTGCCTTGACCCTGCTGTTGTAGCTCAACTGGCCGTTGCTAAGGGGAAGTTGCCATAGAATGCTTGCTCAAGTGGACTTTGTGTACTCTCAAAAACAGAGTAGGTTGGGCTTTACAAGCATAGCCTGGTCTCTATCTCAAGTCATGTCCATCCCCATCTCAAACTGCATAATTACAACTGCACTACAACATGGACAACATGTGCTTTATCCATCTACTTCTTATGTGCTACTCCCGTTAACATTTCTTAGCAGATAAAATTTTAACACAAAGGAGAACACAAATCTGAAGTGGACAATAAACATTATTATAAACTAAACTTGAAGCCAAGCTTACTTACAAAATGAGTTCAAAACCAGCCCTGGGCAACTTAGTGAAATACTGCTCAAAACAAAACACTGAAATGGAAATGGGTACGTATGTGATATCAGTGGTGGAGAACTTCCTAAGATATGCAAGGCCCTAGGTGTCCCCTGTAGAGCAGTGAGGACATAATGAGCTGCAGCATGTAGTGATGTGGATCCACCTCGTGCTAGCCTGATGCTGCCTCTGTACAAACTCAGGTTTGACGTTGAAACTACCTCACACAGTGCACTGTAACCCAACTTGGTATGTAAGCAACGTGGGAACATAAAGCAGTACCTCCACCTGGAAGACAGTCAGGCATCTCTGCAAAAGGACACTGTGCTAAATGCTCCTGGATATATGAAAACATGCATATATTATTTTAATTTTAAAAGTGTTAATTTTTTCTTTATTCCAGCTAACTCCCAAATAAGTAAGACAAAGACCATAAGATTTATTTAATATCTTCATGGCATAGTACCTGAGCAGTTATTAATATATTCTATTTCTCTAAGCTAATTTGACTACCTCCCAGCCAAAATCCCTGAGATACAAACATTTTAATATTGGTCTGATTCTCTCTGCTCCAGGAGTGTTCCCTTGGTGGCTCCTGAATACTTTCCTCACAGTTAATACACTTACTTTTGCTCCCACTCTCGCTCTCCTGCCCCTGTCTAGGATCTAAAGTCCAGCCTTATTCTCTCTTCTGCTCAGCCATTGGCTGACCAGCTTTTATTGACAGAGAATAAATGGGAGTGATGTTTACACAGCATTCTGTCAGGAGATACTTAAAATAAGCATTACAATGCCATGCTCAGATTGCAACCAGACAGCCCCCCCCACCCCCGAGAAATCAGCATTTGAAAAATAAAAGGATAATCCTTACCTAGTGCACAGTAACATTATGCTTACATGGACTCCCCCTTGGAAATTTGTATACAAATTTTCATAACAGCATTTTTTATAATAGTCAAAAACTGGGAATGGCACAATTGCCCAGCAACAAGTAAATCCATAAATATTGTATTAAATATTGCTTGACAATAGAAACAATGGACTTCTGGTAGATAAACCTCACCATATTATTCTGCTTTATTAAATGTCCAGATTAAGACTATATACAGAAAAAAGTAGATTTGTCAGAGAATAAGGGAAGTAAGGGAAGTAGTACATGGTTTGTATTGGGAATGATAAGAGTGTTCCACCATTGATTTGTAGTGGTAGTTGCAGAACTCTGAATATCGTGAAGACCATTGAATTATGTATTTTATTATTATTATTTTTTTTTTTTTTTTTTTTTTTTTTGGTTTTTCGAGACAGGGTTTCTCTGTGTAGCCCTGGCTGTCCTGGAACTCACTTTGTAGACCAGGCTGGCCTCGAACTCAGAAATCCGCCTGCCTCTGCCTCCCAAGTGCTGGGATTAAAGGTGTATACCACCACCGCCCAGCGTCTTTGATGGATCTTAAGGGAGCAACATTTTTTATATTTACCATTAAAATGTGCTTATGGAAAAAAACCTCAGTGCAGTTCTGGCAGCTTAAGACTTTACTAATAATTTGTTTTCATGAACTTAAACCAAAATTACTAACAGTTGTGAAATGAGAAACAAAAACATTAACTGCACCAAGTTAACTGCAAGAATTCAGGAATCATTTCCACTATTACATTTTTTCATCTGTCTTTTCCTTTAAAAAAAAAAAATTGGTAACTCTTTAAGCTCCACAGCTTTCATTATAGACTTACCTGTTAACATAACTCTGATCTTGGTGTTAACTACATTTTAATTACTAACTTAAAGACCTGCATTTTTCCAACATCATAAAATATTTGACTTTTATATATATATATATTAGTGCTATGTATTACTGCGTAACTTATAGAAAAATATTTCATTGAAATTGCTGAAACATTAAAATATTTTAATTTTGGAAGGGCTTGAAACATAGCTCAGTGGTTAAGAGTGCTGGGGGCTCTTCCAGAGGACTGAACTTAAGTTCTTAGCACCCATTTTGAGCAAATAACAACTGCCTATAACTTTAGTTTCAGAGGAAATCTGACATGCTCTTCTGCACTTCACAGGTGCCTTCATACACAAAGCACCAACACACATACATAAGTAAAGATAAAAATCAAATCATTAAATCTTTAATTTTAGAATCATTGCCCTTATAGTATTTTATTTTTAAGGAATTCTCATCTTTTAGTTTTTCTCATCATTTTTAGTTTTCTCATTGGTCCACAGTTCAATAATAGATGTTTATGTTTTATGAACATTTATGATTTGCAAAGTGTTTCACAGGGGCTGGAGAGATAGCTCAGGGATTTAGAGCACTGGCTGCTCTTCCAGAGATTTTGAGCTCAATTTCCAGCAACCACATGGTAGCTCACAACCATCTGTAATGGAATCTGATGCCCTCTTCAGGTGTGTCTGAAGACAGTGACAGTGTACTCACATGCATAAAATAAATCTTAAAAAAAGAAAAAATATTTTACATACACTTTCGTTTAGTAATCACAGCAACTTCATTGGTTTCTGCTCTCATATATGTATTATGTACAGATGAAGAAGCAGACCCTGAGGGGGTGGCCTGCTCCAGACTATAAATGTGACTGGTTATCCTACTCAAAGTCCTACACTCCTGTTTCTGAACCACTTATACTAGCGATAAGCCTTTGTTATTTGGGTCTCACTGTGTTCCTCTCCATAGTTTTTCAAAGCAGCAGTTTTAGCCTAGGTTTCCTAAGTTATGTCATTTTAGTTGTCAAGTACATTTCCTCTAAAGCAGCTATTCTCAACCAGCTGAGATTCTGTAGTCATTTCCAGTATTCTCACAGTTAACATTGATCAATAACTGGAGAAACTGTCCATTGTCACAATGGATTTTATTACTTGTGGGAGTAGAGACAAGAGAGCTGAAGCATTGTGCTGTGTGCATAGCAGTTCCCAACCCCCCCAAGAATGAGGATCCAAAATACCCATGGTGCTGAAGTTGAGTAACCTGCCTTGAAGACAAAGATGTTATTTATCCATTCACCTCGGTGTTCAAATTCTACCCCTTTTTATTACATATCTATAGGATTGTTTTTCTTCCACCCAAAAAATTTGAAGCCTACATTTTGAGGTAGTTGAAAATAAATATAAGGAGCTGGAAAGATGGCTCAGTGGTTGAGAGCACTGGCAGCTCTTCCAGAGGACCCAAGTTTGGTTCTTAGCACCCACATGGTAGCTCTTAACCATCTAGAACACTAGTTTTAGGGACTCCAATTGTCTTATCAGGTATGCAAATGGTGCTCACACACACATAACATATTAAAATAAGTTAGTTTTCTGCGGTGTTGGAATAGGAATGCCCCCCACTCCTACCCCATAGTGTCCTGTGTTTGAATGCTTGGCCCACAGGGAGTGCCACTCTTAGGAGGTGTGGCCTTGTTGGAGGAAGTGTATCACTGTCAGGCAGGCTTTGAACTTTCCTATGCTCAAGCTAAATCTAAGTTCAGTGACACAGTCCCCTTCTGCTGCCTGGGGATCAAGGTATAGAACTCTCAGCTCTTTCTCCAGCACCATGTCTGCCTGGATGCTTCCATGCTTCCATGCTTCCATGCTTCCTGCATGATGATAACAGACTAAACCTCTGAACTGTAAGCCATATCCAGTTAAGTTTTTTTCTTTATAAAAGTTGCCATGGTCATGGTGTCTCTTCACAGCAATAAAACCCTAACTAGAACATTTTCTAAGAAAAAAAAAGAGTATGTTTCTGATTGGGGTAGACAAGCCAGACTACACATAGATTTATTTAAAACCAGTATTTAATGTTTTCCTTATTTTCAATTTTTACTTAATTCATTAACAGCAGTTAAAAAAAACCACACACATGAAAGCACTCTTAAGTTTTGTTCAGTTTTCAGTTTTTGTCACCTTAGCTGTGTTTCCAGGGATTACCCAATGTGCATATTTGAAGAGATAAGTTGATATAAAATTGATTGGTGTCCATACTCTTTCAAAAGGATATCCTGAAATATTCCTAGTTGAAGTAATAACACTATGTAACCTAGTAGTTACTGTGTTCTTCAGAGCTTATATAACTGATCATAAAATGCACATTATAGATTTTATATTAGCAGTCATTATGTTTTTACAATTTTATAACCAGATAATAATTTAAAAAAGAAATTCATGTGTTATAGCTCCAAAACCAACTCTAATGAATATTATCTGTTGATAGTGAATACTTGAAGCTTTATTATAAGTTGAGAATTTTACGATTCTGTCAAACTACATATATCCCAACATTATTGGAACATTACAGTACTACCCAAGTTATTAAAGAGATACTAAAAATATATGTACTCTTCATAATGCTGTTCTTGCCAGATTTGTTTTTCCAACAGCAAAGATATGACACAAATGTTACTAAGTCAAGCACTCTGTTTACAGTACAATTCTGTTTAACTGACTTGATAATAAAGGGTTAAATATTGAATATCATTTTTATTGATGAAAAAAGAATGTTCAAGCAAAAGATTTACGAAGAATCGTTCATGTGCAAAGGGACACTGCAATAGACATTTATTCTGAGTATCAATAATTAGGCAAAATTATGTTGAAATTTTTTGTCATTGGCCACATGGAATAGAATTTTACTTATGTGTATAATACTACCATTACTAGGACAGTTCAAGTATTCCAAATGTATACATTTTTAAATTTTATATTGAATGGATGTCATTAATTATTATTTTCCAACATTCCCAAGCTGAACACTCATTCTGCCAAGAACACAGCGAAATGTTGCAGGCTGTACTTCCCAGTACTTCATTGGGTTGTTGAATAAACTTATTGCACTGTATAAAGATTTCTTCATCTTTGGCACTGTTGGACAGAAGTCATTCACTCCCACTTTTGTAATTGAATTATAATGAAGGAAGATTATCTGTTGTGGAGAAATAAAAAGATTTTTAAATGCCCAATAAATATAAAAAGAAATGAGGTTTTTATTAATAGTTGGGGTTGTTTAATCTTGAACATAGGCCTCATGCACAATAAAGAAATATTCTCTTCCTGAGCCGCACTTCTAATCTTTAGTATTTTTATTTGAGACAAAATCTTGCTACATTATAAACTAACCTTAAACTTTTGCTCTTCTGGCCTCAGCCTTTTGACTAGTACCTGGGGTTGCAGATTTAAACCACTATTCTTGGATATAGTCAGGATTTATTTATAATTTATAGCTTTGTTCATCTGTTTCCTTATTTGTTTGCTTATTTGTTTTGGGAAGGTTGAGACAGGGTTTCTCTGTGTAGCCCTGGATGTCCTGGAACTCACTCTGTAGACCAGGCTGGCCTCAAACTCAGAAATCAGCCTGCCTCTGCCTCCTAAGTGCTGGGATCAAAGGCGTGCACCACCACATTTTAGCTTCATCTGTTTCCTTTATATTGATATGAAAGCATTTTCCCATAAGTAAAATATATTCATTTATACATGTTAAGTACTTATACCAAGGCAAGCTTTAGGTGTTATGCAAAGTGTTTGGGGAGAACTTTGTCACATAGAATTGTGTCACCATCCAGCATACATAGCTTGGTCATCTTAGCTAGTTGCTTTTCCCTTCTCCTTCCCTCACCTTACACATATAATCACTACTATGCCATATTTATGTGTCTTTTGCTGGTCACATTATTTATTCCTGTCACCTATGTAATCTGTTTTTATTTGCCAAGATTGATCTGAGCCTGTTCGTGAATAATATAGACAGATGCCGACTAAACTATGTTTGGTCTTTAACTGTTTCTTTATTCTTTTCTGTATCAGTCTCAGGATATTGTGAAAGATAGTTTATATGGCTCCTCTATATTTCTCCCACTGCTCACTATCGTAGCAAGGTATTAGAACATTAAACTCAATGAGAGTAAAACCAGGGTAGGCCTGGATTTGTTTACTTTGCAGATATTTATCATTAACTTGGGATTTCTGTTCTTTACTGTATTAAAGTTTTGTCTATTATGAAATGCTAGGTTATAGTGCAAAGTTGTAGATGTGGAAATTGGGGTGAGGGTAGGACATGGCTTGAGGGAGAAAACTGGGCTGTGTTCATGACTACAGAAATGTCAGAGCCCACACATAGTTCATTTTTTATCGGCTTGAGTCTCCAGAGTGCAGTGAATAAAACTTAAAGATAGGAAAAAATCAGGGCATGGTGATACACACCTTTAATCTTGGCATTCAAGAGATTGAGGCAGGAGGATTATGAGATTTTAAAATGTGTGTACTGCATAGTTGTTTTGAGACCAACCTGGACTATGTAATGAGATCCTATCTCAAAGAACAACAAAGAAAAAAATGTAGTATAAATAGTCCTCTATACTTAGTTGCTTTTGCTTTACTGCTTGAGAGAAAAGTCTGCACAATAAGGAAAGAACATGGCAAAACTGGATTGAAGTGAAATAGGGATTTTTTTTTTCATATGAGAGCCATAGATGAGAACCTAAAAAACCAAAAATTTATAGAATTATGTGCAAAATGCCATCTTCAGTTTTGGTGACTTCTGCCAGTAAGAAATGACAAAATGTGAGCTTGTTAGAGAGTGTGAGGGTGCTGAGAATTGAGCCTATTGCTTCACACATTCTATGTAAGCACCATACCTCTGAACTACATCTGTAGCTTTATATGAACTTCTTATGCTCTGTAAGTAGTGTAAACTTGGCCTCTATAGGCCCCAGTGATGCAGCTATCTGGGGGAAGATTAGGTAATACGAACTTGTGCTGCAGGGGGTGTGTTACTGGGTGAGAGCTTTGAGATTTCAAAAGATTCCCACCATTCCCAGTGTACCCTGCCTCCTGCTTGTGGATCAGAATATGAGCCTCTGGGCTGCTGCTCCAGCCACCTGTTGCCACAGGGTTTTCACCCTGCATCATAGGCATTATGGGCCTAACCTGTGGCCCCTTAAGCCAAATTAGCTCTGTCTTTTATAAGTTACCTTATTGTGGTCTAATTACAGCAATAAAAAAAAAAAAATAAAAAAAAAAAACCTAATGCATGCTCCGAATAGGCATTTTTCAGTTAATTTCATTCTCTGGTATGAATGTTTAAAACTGTATATTCAATTCTACCCTAGCACCTGGATACTAGCCCTCTACCTTTGCCTTGTGAAATGTTTCTAGAACAAAAGACACATGATTCTACTTAGTATCCTGGCTAATCCTGCTTGAGAAACTTCAACAACTTAAGGTTTGCTTAATGAACAGCTTGTCACAGTGATCTCAGCAACTTCAGTAGGTAAAAGTGTGGATGGAGAGGGTCTTATTCTTGAGTGGTATCTGTGTAGAAAGTGTTCTCCTCATGCTGCCCTACCCATACACTGGAGTCATTATGTTTAAAGATTTGTTGTTGCTTGTTGGATCATTGCGTGAGATGCACTAGTGTGTTCTTTGCAAACTAAAGCACCCATATCTATCAAACACAAGCACAGTGTTTTACCTGGAGGTATTTCAACTCCTGTAATCCTGAAGGGATTTTTTTTAGTTTATTGTGTTCCAAGTGTATCTCTCTCACACGTGGTATATTAGCAAAAGTTCCATTTTCAATATCTGTGATTCTGTTGTTTCCAAGACCCAGCCTATAGATGATATAAAATATATTGTGGTTAGATTTGATAAGAATTTGCTGAAACCATCATAACCCTCTGTAGAATGTGAGCCTGTTAGCATAGGCAGTGACAACAGTGGTCCTCTCCCTTTTTGCCCTTCACACTCTCTTAAGTAGATCCCTGTACATTCTCTTATTAATGCCACTTTATTAATGCTGCCGTGCTTCTGTGAAGACTATGAGAACTTTTACCTTTGCAGTTCCTTGTATCGCTTAAAATCTTCAAGTTCCACAGTTGAAATTTTATTAAAATCTAAATGAAGCTCCAGTAAAGTTGGTGGTAGGCCTAAAAAGAAAAGTATGTTAGACAAAGTAAAGCCAGGCTTCAGTGACTGTTTCCCAGATTGTGGAATTAGGCAGGTATTTCAAATGCTTTCTTTTTTTAAAAAAATTGTTTAATTATAGAAGTTTTCAACCATACTCAAAAGTAGAAAGTATTTCATGAACCACCATATAGTTGTCCTGCTTCAACAACTAGCCTCATGTTTCCACTTCATCTCCTTCACTTACTTATTTACTTGCTTGCTTATACAGTCACTTTCTGGCAGGAGTTTAGCTGAAATCTACTGTGTGATGAAATTTTACCTGTGACTACTTTATTAGGTGTCTGATTAAAGTCATATTTTTGTTTAGTTTTTACATAACCACCTTATAATATTCTACAAAATTGACAACAATCCTTTATTATCTAGTATTCTTTTCCTCAGTTTTCCTAAGTTGTCTTCCATTGTTTTAAAGTCTTCTTCCTTGGATGTGATGGCACACAACTATGTCCTCAGCACTTGAGAGCTGATGTGGGAAGATTGCAAATTCAGGGGCTGCCTGGCTATCATGTGAGACCCTGTCTCAGAAGCACACAACCCAAGAACTGAGATTGTAGCTAAGTGGCAGGCTCAAGTTTGAGTCCCAAATTTTGAGTATCAACAATTAATTAACAATTAATATACAGCTGAGTAATGGTGGCACATGCCTTTGATCCCAGCACTTGGGAGGCAGAGGCAGGTGGTTCTCTGACACCAGCCAGGGCTACCCAGAGAAACCCTGTCTTAAAATAACAAACAAACAAAAATAAATACATAAATAAAGTTTTAAAATAAGACTGGAGAAATGAGTCGGTTGTTAAGAGCACTGCTGTTCTTCCAGAGGACCCAAGTTCAATTCCCAGCACCCACATGGCAGTTCACAATTGTCTGCAACTCCATATCCAGGGACTCTGACCCCTTCACACAGACATGAATGCTGGTAAAATTATTAATGCACATAAAATAAAAAATTTAAAACACAATTAGTATACTACTTTACATATATACATATACAAACACATACCAAAAGTTTAAATAACATATTCTTTGCATTTCCTTCCCTTTCTATTGATTTGTTTGAGTGACTAATTTGGTTGAGGTCTTTTAGACCTGGCTGGCAGCTTCCAGGTGATACTGTTTATCAGGACCCTGACTTCTTATTTCTGTGACTTGGCCGTCAGATCCAGATGGGGTAGGTAATCTTTCATGTGATGCCTTAGGCATTGGTGGTTTGTTACTTTGATCTGTTCTTTACTAAATATTGGAAATATGATTGAGATAGTGTCCTCCTAGAATCCCCAGGTTGGCCAGAGATTCCCAGTTGCAAGCCAAACTCGAGACAGGGTTTCTCTGTATAGCCTTTGGCTGTCCTGGAACTCACTCGTAGACCAGGCTGGCCTCAAACTCAGAAATCTGCCTGCCTCTGCTTCCCAAGTGCTGGGATTAAAGGCGTGCGCCACCACTGCCCGGCCATATTTTCTTTCTTTATGGATTCATTAACTAAACTGTTTTCAATAATTTTCTGTGATTATTTACTTTGTGACATTATTTTTATAGAAAAAAGCAGCAGACAAGTTTGACTCTTTGATGCAAATTCGTATAATGCCCAGTATTTCCTATTAAGTCATTTTTTCTTAACAATGTCAGTATACAAAATTTTACCCTGTTGAGATGCCTAGTCCGTTGCAGCACTTACTCTTTCAGTTGGTAATAGTTATTTTCTATGAGAAGTTCAGCTGCAGTGCCCTGTCACGTGATGGTCAACCCATGAACATTTGTTCTTTTCACACTGTGACCAGATCCTAGCCCTGTGCATTTGTAGCTGGCATGAAATAAGCTGACTGGCAGCGCCCCTATGCCCTGGTCTTGGGGACTAAGGTGGTTAATATTGGACTGTCTTTCTAGGGGAAAGTAGTGGTTCTGTTGGAACAGGGAGGATTAGCTAGGATTTATTTCATAGCCATAAGCTAGTGGTAGAAATCTGTATAATTGTTATCAAGATGAAGTTATTCCAGGCGGTGGTGGCGCACGCCTTTAATCCCAGCACTTGGGAGGCAGAGGCAGGCAGATTTCTGAGTTCGAGGTCAGCTTGGTCTACAGAGTGAGTTCCAGGACAGCCAGGGCTACACAGAGAAACCCTGTCTCGAAAAAACCAAAAAAAAAAAAGATGAGGTTATAATTTCTTAAATGGTACAAAATTTACTTTGACTTCAAATTTAAGGTTTCCATTGGTACAAGCTTCTTATTGATATAAAAGTGAGATGAATATTGTTACTCTCGTAGGCATTGTGCCTGTATAATACATTTAGGAGTACAAGGCTTAGACCCAGTCCTTCTTTAACTTTCTTAACTAATTTGAGATGGCTAGTCTCTGTGTTAAGGGCCTATAGCAAATTCATGGCTTGGAGTTTATTGCTAGGGTGTTCTGTATATTTTATTTTGAAATAGCTGAGAGGAGTTAACAGGTAACAGTCCAGATTACCTTACATGGATAGTTGGTTTTCAAAACGTCAGAAGTCCACAGAATTGATATTACAAACATTGCTGTATTAATGTTCATTTTGAGTAGAGACCTGTCTGCTCCTGACAGCTTCCTGTCTTGGATTCCAAGAAGAAATTGAGCATCTTTGGAGTTATTCCAGTTGTGGTGAGACAGCCACTAGGCAGAATTGCCTCTTTCCATCTACAAACAACTGTCTAGAAAAGAACACACTTGCAGAATAGTCAACTGATTATATCTGCCTAGACAGAGTAATCAGCCCTTAATAATTCTGCATCACTAAGGTCTGTCAGATGATCCTGGGCCAGAAGGCTGAAGATCGGATGCTCCAACGTTTTGTAGTATAGGAACTATCCAGGTGTTCAGTGGACTCTAAAAATTGGCTAAGTTTTAGAAGCTATGCTTTGTGCTTTCCATAATTTCAGTTAACTCAGTCATTCTGGATTTCTGACAGGGTTGAAAACTTAGAGTCTCATAGCCAATCCTGGCTATTTGCTTTGAAAGAAAAGATTTGAGTGGATGGTTTTCAGCTGACATTGATCCTAAAGTCAAGAAAAAAGCCAGGTTCAGAACTAAGTGTTTTAGTTAGGAGAGATGACAGAGGTTCTGGTTAGTCAACAAAATGATGGACTGGGTATTAGGACTATCTTGTACCTCACTGGTACAAATTGGTATAATTATGCTCTAATTGTATTTTTGAGAGAAAAGTTTTATTTTAACAGGAGGGGTGATATGTAGGAGGAGCTAAGGTAAGAGGAAGAGAAGGAGTAAGGAGAAGAGGACAAGAAGGAGAGGAAAAGCTAGGTGATGAGAGAGAGAGAAAGAGAGAAAGGGGGGGGGGACATGGAGGCAGATGTTCACGTGTCTCCACTAGTCAAAGATAGTTGATATATCTCAGTTGGGTATTGGGTTACACTTCTGATTGAGCATTACCAAACTTATAAAGCCTTTGATTAGCACTTTAAAAAATTGTATAAAAGCAAAAAGGAAAAGGGGGCATGGGATAGGGGTTTTCTAGGGAGGGGAATTGGGGAAAGGGGATGGCATTTGAAATGTGAATAAAATATCCAATAATAAAAAAAAAAGAAATAAGCTGACCGGGACTTGAGCAAACCTCACTTTGGTAGTCACTTTTCAATGTATTGTCAACCTGTGATTCTAGTTATCTTGCTGGAAAAACTTCCTGTTCTCAACCTTTGCTGAAACATTTCCTTGCAGTATTAATGGTAGAAACTGGTGAATGAATATTGAAGAATATTATTGTTATTAGTAGACCTTATGGCTAAATTCATTTTGATACCTGGATTTAATTTGAATATAAAAGTAAACAACCTTGAGAACAGAAAAGTGATTTTTCTAAATTAACAGGATTCTAATTTTTTGAATTCTGTTTGAGTTTAATTATATTTCTATAATGACTATATGATACTTTCAGTTTTAAGACAAAGGGACTGTCAATCTCTTGGAACAGACAGTTCATTACATGGAATTACTAGATACTGTCCTGTGTCAGCCTATTCTGGGATGGACTGTAGAAGTTAGAGAAGAGCAAACTTAGTGGGGAGCTTAATAAACTTAGGGGGACCATTGTTGTTAGGACATGAGGAAGGTGAGTGACCAGAGAACAGAATGGGCCCTAGCCTCTAAGATGAGCAGAGATACATGCAGAGATGAGAATCTAGCAGAAGCCCATCTGCTGCTAACAAATAGTAACATGTTCATGGATAAGAATATCTATTCCCACCACAAACCCGTTAGTCCCCACCCACGTGGGACTATGCAGTAGAATTTCCTACACAAACAGGAAAGAAGACCTTTTCCACTTTCTTCCTGGTAAGACCTCCTGGGGTGTCTGATATTTCACCCTGCTGTACGCTATATTCTAATAGAATTTGGCATGCAGACTATCACATCTTAGTGAATAACTTTTTAAAGAGTTTTTGAATGTCAGAGAAAGTGTGACAGAATAGTAAGTTGAAACGTTTGATTCTGGTTTCTTTGTAAAGACATAGTTGCTTAAGCTGTGAAGGAATCCTGAAAATTAACTTAAAATATGCTTTGATTTTTAAAGGAAATTGTAATTAGAGTATATTTAGGAGAAGAAGAATGGTTACACATACTGATATCACCTATCCTGCCAGGTTAGGCTGCTGCTTCCCACCCATCAAATCCTCCTTTGTCCCCACCCCCTACCTTCACTCCTTTCCTTGCTCTGGCTTCTCTGTGCTCTATGCCAGGTTACATGCAAGGAACTGTGTACGTTTGACGTACTGGGTACAATTTTTTTTTTTTGTCACTGCTATAAAAATTACAAAATTTTGGGTTTCTTACAGTAGTTAAACAACCACTTCAACTCTAAAGGTGATTTATATGTATACATATGAATTAAACTAGTTCTTTCCTGTGGGGGAAATGGTCTTCCTATTTCTACTTTATACATCTTTCAAAGAAGTGAAAAGATAATTTAATTTTTTAATTTAATCTCATATCTATAGGTTTTGCCTGCATATATTTCTGTATACCACATGCAAGTCTGATATCTGGGGAAGCCAAAATGGGGTTGTGAGCAGCCTTGTGGGCAAGTAGGAATTTCAGGGTCCTCTGAAAGAGCAGCCAGTGCTCTGAGCGCTGCTGAGCCATCTCTCCAGCCCCATATAAATTCATGTGTATTTAAAATATCATATTCACTGTCTTGTAGTCTTTGTTTTGTTCATTTTGGATCAGAGTAGTAGAAAGGGACAAATTGCTATTTTCTGATAGATATTGAAATTGAAAAAAAATGTTATTGATATGGTTTGTTTCTGATCCAGATAGTCATCAACACAAAAAACATCGGGTAGCAAGTTCCAAAGTAAGATATCTAGCACAGTGAAGGAACATCTTTTTCTTAGAGTGCCTGCTTCAGTCCTGTAAATCAGGACGGAAGGTTCAGGGCTTCTTTTAGTAAGGTTGTTGCTATATGCCATACAGTGTCTTCAAGTCTTTACTGTATTAGCAAGTTAATCTTCACCAGACCCATGGGAAGATGTCTCAGAGCCCTTTGTGACTGACATATTCTTGCCAAAGCCAATGCTGCCCCCATCTGGCATAACAGTCTCTGCCCCCTCAGCTGTAGCAGCACAGCTAATGATAAGGGTCTCTGGCCCATTCAACCTCCTCTGCCCTTTACTTTACAGAATTCTCCACCTCTATAGAGGTTTAGAAGAATAAATGTCAGAAAAAAACAGAAGGAAAATAAAAAGCTCATCGCTTTTTAGTGTTTATTCTCTTTTTTTCTTTTTCTTTTCTTTCTTTTTTTTTTTTTTTTTTTTTTTTTTTTTTTGGTTTTTCAAGACAGGGTTTTTCTGTGTAGCCCTGGCTGTCCTGGAACTCACTCTGTAGACCAGGCTGGCCTCAAACTCAGAAATCTGCCTGCCTCTGCTTCCCAAGTGCTGGGATTAAAGGTGTGCGCCACCACCGCCCAGCTAGTGTTTATTCTTACTGAGAAAAAAGATTATGGTTTAACGTCAAAAAGATCACTATTGGATGCCTCTCTGTTTGTGGAAAAGTACTAAATTTTATACTGGTCAGATACACTGGTGCTGGGACTTCTGATCGTAGCATAGTTCTGACAGTGTATACTGTGACATTTTCAATATTAAAAGTTAATGTCAGATAATACATAACAATGTTTACTTATTGAAAGATTGTATTTTTGTTTGTTTTTCAAGACAGGGAAAAGATGGTATTTTTTAAAACACCATATTTTGAGTAAAATTAATACAAACCTTTTGGGATTGAGGTTAGTTTTGCTTCAGCAATCCTGATATGGAATACTGTCACCCCTTCAAATGCCCCTGGTTCTATCCCGTTGTTATCAAGAGGGTTTGCACTCATTTCTGTGAACGAAATGACATGATTTAGCACAAATCGGTAATCATGGCAACTCACCAACAGAAGGACACATCTGAAGAATATTGGAGAAGTGTGTTCTTCATTATCCATTCTCATTTCCACTCAATATACCTACTTGTGTGCACTCTTCTTTCTGTCGACCTCAGAAAAACATTGCTTTGAATTTCATAAACTGGAATGTATAACAAGTTTTTATTTTTGTTTTTCTTTTGAGCCACTAAAGTGATGACATTCCTTTCCAGTGTACCATAAGCAGATGGTTTGGTCCATTTACAGTAATGATGCAGCAGGGAAAACACTTCTTACATCAGGGTATTTGTGTTTTCCATTTTGTTAACTCTTAAACAGTTTGTGTACATGTGAACAAATTCATGGAGGCCAAAGGTTACTCTTGTATGTCATTTCTAAGATTCTATCCAATTTTTCATGGTGTTTTAAGTTGACATAAAGTATTTACTCATAACTACCTTTGATTGGTTTGTTGAGATAGTTTTTTTGCCAAGTAGGCTAGGCTAACTAGCCACTGAACTATAGCCCATCTCTGCTTCTCCAATGCTGGGATTATATCATGCCCAACATTTTAATGTAGACTCTGGACATCAAACTCAGGTTCTTATATTTGTACAGTTTACTGACTGGGCTATCTCCCTAGCCCTACCTCTTAATTTTTAAAATAGCATATGTCAATTATAAATTATGTAATAAACGTAAGAAGCTGTTTCATAAGTTCCGGGCACTTGGTTGGGCTAAGTGAGTTTATGGACATGAACCATGCTTAGGTGTTTGAATGATTGTTGTGGGGAGATGGCATAGAGTCGTATGACAGGCATCACAAATAAAATAGTGAAATTCAAATTGTACAATAAAATATTCTTTGTATTAATTTTAAAACTGATAGCCAAAATTAGGTTTGTATTCCAAATATGAAAAGAATTAATTGTGTACATCATGATTGTGTAGTTTAAACAATGATTAATACAACCATTTAAATTTAATAGAGTAGGTTTTATTAATTAGGGCTCAGTTCCTAAAAGTAGATCAAAGTGTGTCAGGAGATTGTTGAAAAAGAGAGCATCACAAAACTTCCTTTTATGTCCTATAATTTTTCAAACTTTAATTTGTTTATTAATAGATGACTAGGTTTAAATATTAATTTTTGAAATTAACTAGAGTATTAATAGCCCAAATTTGGCCATTAATTACAATTTCAAGATGTCCATTCATTGGGAAAAAAACTTACCCAAAACATGTAAAGCATTCATTCCCTTGAACGTGTCCTTTTGTATTTTCTTAACTTTATTATCATGAATTCTGAGTTCTGCTAATGATTTGGGAAGGTTAAGTGGAATTTCACTTAGTTGATTGTGGGATAAATATAGCCTTCGCAACTTCTTTGTGGTTAGAAAGGTTTTTGGGTGAATCTTTGTTAACTTGTTGTTGTTCAGAATCAGAGCCTAGATAAAGCATAGAAAGATAGACTTTAAGGCAGAGGTTCTCAACCTGTGAGTCATAACCCCCTTCACATGGGTCGCCTAAGATCATCAAAAACCACAGATTTTTTTCATAACAGTAGCAAAATTATAGTTACGAAGTAGCAACAATATGGTCTCTGGTTACCACAGCAGGAGGAACTGTTTTAAAAGGTCATAGCACTAGGAAGGCTGAGAACCACTGGTTTATGGGATTGGTTACTGGTATTTTACAAGAATTAGTCATGGAAATCAGTATAATTTCTATCATTTGTATATTAGCTAACAATACCAATTACAACTTCAGCTTTAAAAATATTATTGAATTAGAAAAGTACAATATTTAAAGGCTGTTACTAGTTAGATACAGTCTTATCTTTTTAAACTTTGAATTGGTTGTTAATACATTCACAGTAACCATTTACATTGCAAAAATAATTTATTTCTGTCTTTTCCAACTCTGCTATATTGAGCAGAAAGAATTTTCTGTTTACCAAGGGTTGTGGCAGGTTTCTTAGCATCTTCAGGACATTTTTGTTCCTCTAATAATCTGATTCTGTCAAGTAGTAGCTTGAGATTTGTTTCTTTTATAAGTTTTGTCTACGCTGTTCTTCTTTTTCTAATTAGACTCATTATGTCTTGCTGTGAGATTGCTCAGAGTTGTTTCTCCTTAACACACACACTCCAACTGCACACAAATTCCTTCAAGAGCATGTTCACTCATTTACTCTCTGGCCTTTATTTCTCTCTTTAATCACCCTTCTTCCTGACAAATCATGGCTGTTAAAGTTTTCACCTAAGAAAGATTAATCCTAAAAGAGGGGAGACTTTCTTGCTGCTATCTAGCAAAATAGGCTCCTTTCTGAATATATGATAACAACTAAGGGTGTGTTTCTTTTTAGTTAGCAGGAAAATGAGGTAAGGGGTTGGCTTTTACAGCCTGGTGGATTGCGAAGGTAGCTTATGACTTCCACTTGACCCCGTGAGCTTAAATCAAGCTTTCCTTTGAGTACTACAGTACAGAACATGATAAAGAAAAGTGGCTTGCCTGTTGTTATTCTCTAAGTGAAGGTCAGAGCTGCCTTGTCTAATGAGTATATGCCTCAATGAGATCTTGTTGTAGTGCACTTAAGTCTTGTCATTTGTTTTCTGGCTAAGACATGCAGTTGTTGGATTTTCTGATTGATATGCAGTTGTTGGATTTTTGAAATTACATTAAAGGAGTGATGAGTAATAGAACTAGGGTAAGGGTTTGTCTTCAGCTCTCATTCAGCTCTGTCACATGCCAAATGACGTAATGCCTGGCATGATGGCAGAGCAGCCCCAGGTCAACTGTACTCTCAGTGTTGGCTTCTACACAGGAACTGGCTGTCCTGCAGCCCAGATTCATCACTAACAAACAGTGTAGAAGAAAATGCAGTGTGCAGTCACTGTTTGTGACACCACAGGGAGAAGTGAGTGGGGACGCCTGAGGGTGTTCAAGGATCCCAGTCACTCTGTGTGCTGTCTTTCTTATGAGAGTACCAGCACCAAGGAGGCAGCATGAAATAGAATGAAGATCCCCAAAACATTATGATTCTCTTTTAAAGACATGTAAGATAAGATTATAATTAAACTTTTCAAATTATGCAGTATACTACTACTTGGTTTCTTTTATATACAAATAGGTCTATAGGCAAGACCTAGTATGGTTATGAATTCTCTTCTCTTAGAATAAACAACATGTTTATTTTCTCCAGCACAGCCTAGAAGCATAGAGAAATGGCCTGGAAGTGGTAGTTCTGGCCCACCTTACCATACAGTGTAGAGCCAGAGCTGTTCCTCTGGCACATCCTAGCCTCAGCTCAGCAAGACAAGGGCAGTGCTGACAGGACCAGTGACACCTCCACAGCTGTGTCAGGGAACACTCAGACTCTTCATCCTAACTGAATTTCAGATTAAGTCAGAAAGGGTCATAAGGCTCGAAATCCTAGGCAATGTTAGGAAATTGAAATATTAATTATGTTTGTTAATAGAGGAAGAGGAAATTCTTTCCCTTTTACAGAGATCAGGGAAAGATGACTTACATGAATATATTAGTCACCTAAATATAGTCTGTGTGCTTTAGAGAACTGTGGTGAGATCTTAAGTCAGTGGCTTCAGGTAAAGATTTTTTATATACTATGTTGATTATTGGTATAGATAATTATTTTTTGTTTGTTTGGAAACAGGGTTTCATTATGTAGCTCTAGCTGGCCTTAGATCCACCTATTGCTGCCTCCAGTGCTGGGATCAAAGGCCACCAAGCGCTTACAATAATTCTTTTCTTACTCCTTTTAGTGGATAGTGAGCATAATCATCTGATTATGAACTCATTTCTGCTCTCATCCTTGTAACCTTTTATCTAGCTATTATTCTATAAACGTTAATTGAATTAAATACACAGTGTTTACTTGGCTGAATACCAGAGCTTTGCAATAGGACACCATAGGAAAGTAAGATATCTTTACACTGATACAATGTAACAAATTATTTCAGCAGTGATAAGGATTTTCAAGTAAGTATTTGAAAATATGAGCATAGATTCTTACATAAAGTGAAGTGAGTCCTTTAAAATCATTTTCTTTAATTTCCTTAATTTTATTATTTTGAAGGTCAACCATTCGAGTATCAAATGGAATGTTGCTTGGAACCGATGTCAAACCTGAGAAACAAACAAATATGTCACAGATGCTAGATGTTCATGCTAATGACGAGATTAGTAATCTTGTAGAGATGTACATTTTTAAAATTCATGATGATAAGTAACATCAGATTTAGAAGTTGTAAAAAAAAAGCCATTATCTTTTGAAAAATCTTAAGATCTTTTTAAGTAATTTTTTATTTTTATAAGGTATCTACCTGTCTTGAGCCTGGCTGGCTCCAAGGTGAAATAAATGGTGATAGGTTATGTTTGGCTTTGTGTAGAAATTACAAGCAATAGCTTATATGGTGTTCTTTGTGCTGAAAAATGATTGCTTTTTCACAGATTTGCTGTGAAACTGACTAAGCAAGAAACTAGACCATAAGGTCTTGACCATTGTTGGTTGTTGTTGTTGTTTTGGTTTTGTGGTTTTATTTTTTCATTTTTGGAAGAACCAAAAGGAAATTGGTTGTTGTTGTATACACCAGACTTTAATCCTAGCACACCAGAGGCTGAGGCAGGCAGACGAGTTGTTGGCCAGCCTCACCTACCTAGTGGGACCCTGTCTATAAGGTCTACTCTTTAGTCTATTTATTTATATTATATTTATTATATTATAAATATTTATAATATTTATAAATAAATAGACTAACAAGTAAGTAGAAAGTTATGATTAGAAAAAATAGATATGCTAGATTATTTTTATGCATATTCACAAAAACTTACTACTCTTTTACCTGTAAACATTCAGTTCCTCTAACTGACTGTAAATCTTATTTACAGGACTTTCAAATATCTTGATTAGCATGTAGATGTGAGATATAAATTATTTCATTTATCACCTACAGTGTTAACTCAAGAATAAAGTGATTTAACTCATACCGCTTTTCTATCCTTGTGCCTTTAGTCTCCACTCTTCTTAGCAGTAACAACGGCTGCCTTTGCTGTTTCAGAATAAGGTAAAGGTGCACAGTTCTTTTACATTTTTTTGAAGATTATAGTATAATTACCTAACTTCCCTCTTCCATTTCCTTCCTTCAAACTTGACTTACCATGATCTCCTCTTCCTCCTCTTTTGGTGTCAAATTGATATGCATATCTAACTTGAAACTAACTAGTCTTGATTGTTAACATGGCTAGATTTTAAAGTGTACCTCTGGATATATCTAAGGGCAATTTTAGATAGAATTGACTAAAGGTGAAGACCCAGCCTGAATGTGGGTGACACCCTCCCTAGACTGGTGGTGAAACTGAATACAAGAGGTAAAGATCAGAAAGTTAGTTAATACTGGTATTCATTCTCTCGGTCTCTGTCTCCTTTGCTTTCTCCCTGCTTAACCCTTGCTTCCCCACCCCTTTCTCCCTGTTTCCTCTGTCTTGCCTTTCTCCTCTTGGTTGCCAATATATAAGCTGCAATGAGCAGCCACCCAAAATTAATGGCTCTTCCTATAAGTTATTTTGTGGCAGCAACAAAAACAGCACAATGAAGTTACTCAGCAAGAATGATAAATTGTAAATAGACTTTAGTTCAATCACTTCTAGGAAGTTCTAAACCCAAATTATTCATAACAAATAGAACATCGCATTTAAAATGTCTAAAGGTTTCAAGAAGTCTACATGACTCTATGTCATTGCTCTGGACAGGCACTGTATTTTGTTATTGTAGAATTTTACTGGCAAATGCAAAATCAACCTCTTGACATTTTGAGTTGAATTGTAGTAAAGGAAATTGGAATTTTAGTGCTTAGATCTGAGAAGTGAAAAATCCTCTATGTAAGGATTTTTTCCCTTTTTATTCTGAATTTTTAATAAGTATTGGTCTGCTGTAGTCTACACCTAAACATTTCTCTGCCTGTTTTGCAGTTCTAATATCAAAACCAGGGTAGTGAGCAGCAATCTACCACCACTTCATTTTTCTTATTTTGTATATGGGTCTCTCTATTTTTACCTAAGTCATCCTGTAACTTAGTCCTCTCCTCTGTCTTGGCTTCCTAAGTATTATGAACTAAAAGCCTGTTCTGCCACACCCACCTTCCACCTACGAGCATAAATAAACCATTTTACAGTGCCTGAATAGAGTTTTGAAAGTTCAATGATTACTTTTTTACGCCCTTAACTTTTTCGGAATAGCAATATTTTTCAAAACAAAACTGACTCCAGTCCTTACCTAGATCAGAACAGTGGACAACTCGAGAATAACATTGGCATCCAAATGGACATGTTGGAAACAAATCAAAAGGGAAAAAGGGGTTCACTGGCTCTTTGGTTGGAAAAAGAGAATTGTCATCATCATCACTGTCATCATCATCTGTGTCTTCCATATCCTTCAACATCATATTCTTCAGTGCTATGTGTGAAGGGCTAAAGAAGGGTTTGGCAGAGCACACAGCCAAAAGCAGTAGCATCATATACTCCTTCATGCTGGCCTGTGTACAAGTCCAACCTGGCATTCAGTAGACATTGAGTATTAAATTAGAGTTTCAAAAGATACAACTTTTGTTATATACATTTCTAGTGTTGGCAAAATTATGATAAAATGACATTCTTATCCATTGCTATGCAGTGTAAGATTAAATACATAAAACTTTTTAGAAAGCATTCAGCATATGTTTTGGGAAGGAGCTTCAGTAATTCTATTAATTAAACAGCTGGGTCTGTCCATGATGGTACATGTTCATAATAGCAATACTTGAGAGATTGGAACAAAATTTTACTAGGAAGTGCAGGCTTAACCTCATGATACCTTGAGATCAATTTCAGGGAAGGGAGTTAAAATGAAGTACTTAGTTTTGATAAGAGAAACACTCTCTGAATAAGATCTCTTTGTTTTCTTTTTATTCTGAATTTTTAGAATAGCCACATCTTAAGAAATAATTCTAAAATGTATAATAAAAAAATAAAGACAGTTCTGTTAGTTAAAAGAAAATAAAAAACTAGGATGTATTTGTCAAGTGAAATGTATTTTAACCAACAAAATGTTTTCAAAGATACTTTAAAATATAGATTATTTTCTGTGAAATAAAGAAGCAAGTATTTTAAAATCTATAGTTATTTCTAAATAAAAAAAATAGCTCATACAAATAAATCTGATAAACTACAGTGATAGAACTATGAATTAAGTCTTCAATTTTTTTTTTAAATATAGTTTCACATGTCCCAAGCTGGCCTGGAACTCCTTACATAGCCAAGGATGATCTTGAATGCCTGCTTCTCCTGCCCCCACCTCCCACATTTAGGATTCAGGGGTTTAGCACTATACCTGGTTTATGTGGTGCTAGGGATCAAACTTAGGACTTGCTAAGTGTGTATTCTACCCACTGCACATCCCTAGCCTTGATGAGTTTTGTCTTCTGTTTTTTTATTTAATTTTATAAATATACATTTCTTTTATAACTAGAAAATAAATTGTAAAATTGTTGTAACTAACAGTGTTTTAACACCTTCCATTGGTAATATCTATGTCACTATCCAAGAATATCCTCAGTGGCCCTTAGACATGTGGACATTTTCCTTAACTGACTTCTTTGTTATCTTACTCAACCTCTTTCTCGTTATTGATAACTTTTTCCACAGTGTCATTGGGATCTTTTATTTCTAATCTGATCTGTTATCTAATACCCCATCTTGACCATCTGATGGCCAAACTATTTTTTATTGTTCATTATTTTACTGAGTTCATGTGGTTGAATAGTTGTCTCTGGTAGGTGCTTTTTTTTTTTTTTTTTAGGAGTGTATATGTGCGTGAGTGCGTGTGTGCGTGTCTGTGTATCTATGTGTGTGTTAAAGCTTATACAAACTGGAATGTATCAAGGAGAACCTTCAGAGCATGAGTTCACCATCTGATGTCTCATATTTCCATGGATATATTTACATATCATTATTTGGGAGTTATTCTTACTGTTACTTTATTATTTGAAATAGGGTCTCCCTGAAAGCCCAGGTTAGCCTCATGCTTCTTGTAGGTTGATCTCCCTGCTTCAGTCCCAGATATTGAGATTATAGGTATCTACTATAACCAATGAAATATATACATTCTTCGACATTTTTAAAAAATATAGTAAAGTCATCAAAAATAGATACATACCAGTGATGTCCTTTAGTAAAACCAAGTCTCAACTTGAATATATATGCACACTGTCAAGAGCAGAGGGCTCTACAGAAAGTCTCTGAGCTTCAGTCACTTTACCGTCACTTTACAGTCTACATTGTGTGTCAATGGTGACTCAGTAGAGAACTCTAGTCAGTCATGTCTGGCCCAATTTCAGAATATCTGATCCTGTAGTCAACTGTTTACTGTGTCTCAGAACCCAGGAGTTAACTTTAATATCTACATAGTTTGCCTTTTCCTGAATTTAAAGATCAGGAATAGAGCTGGGCTGATGCTGCTGCAGTCAGGAAAGCCTTTGTTGTGCAGGCATGACGCCCTGCGTGCACACATGCATAAGTATGTAAAGTGATTGACAAGGTTTATGGATTCCACAGTGGTGGTATTTGTGCTGATGATAAGGGCCCAGTAGCTTCAAGATGACCTGTTTCTGTAACTGTCAGCCTGTTTGCTACTGTGGGATCTCCCTTCTGGAATATCTAGAAACCCTTACATAGGATTGTAGTGACTCTCACTTTCCCTACCTGTGATCTATTATATTTGATTCAGTTTTCTGAGACTTGGTTTCACTAAGTAGCTTTGGCTGGCCTAAAACTTGAAATATAGATCAGGCTATCCTTGAACTCAAGGACATTCCTTCTGCCTCTGCAACTAGAATGCTATGTGTTTATAGGTAAGAGTCACCACAACTGCTTCCATCAATCTTTTTACCTCACTCCTTTTTGTGTTTTCTTGGTTTCTTACTGTTAGTATCAACTTAGCCTCAGGCTCCAAAATGTCTTTCTCTAGAAATTTAGCTTTAGGTCCTTAGCTGACTTCTAAGTTGTCACTGATTCTCACTTTTTCAGTTTGTTTGTTTGTTTTGAAACAGGGCCTCTTATACTCCCAGACTGACCTTGGATTCTCTGTGTAACTGAAGATGACCTTGAACAGCTAGTGTGCATGTCCCCACCTCCCAAGTGCTAAGATCACAGGTCTACACCACTATGTACTGTGCTGGAGATGAACCCAGGTGCGAGTATTAAGCAAGCACTCTACCAACTGAAGTTCATCACAGGCTCCTTTACTTTACTCTTCTGCATCCTTACATTGCAGCTCTGTCTTTCAGATATACAGCCACCTTTAACTTTAGCAATTGGAAGCTTACAGTTAGTATCATTTGAAGTCTTGTCTTTGGCCTAGCCTAGTTTGAGGTTGACAGAGTTAGTTATTCAGTGAGCATTTCTTTTGTTTTTGTTTGTTTTGTTGTTGGAAGTTTGTTTTGTTTTGTGTGATTGTGCTTGTCTGTTTGTTTGGGTGGGTAGGGGTTTTGTGTTCATTGTTTTTTGAATATTATGTAGTCCTGGCTGCCCTAGAATTTGCTATATAGACCAAGCTGACTTTGAACTCAGAGATAGTCCTGTTTCTGCCTCCAAGGTGCTAGTATTAAAGAAGTGTGCCACCCCACCCAGTCAGTAGTTGGTTTTTTGTTTGTTGTTGTTGGCCAGCTGTAAGCCCACCCCACCCCTACCATGTCTGTCTGTTCATCCTGTGCCCCTAAATCTCAAAGATAGAGTTTCTCTGTTTAACAGACCCCTGGATGTCCTGGATTTGCTTTTGTAGACCAGGCTTGCCTCAAACTCACAGAGATTCACCTGCCTCTGCCTTTCAAGTGCTAAGATTAAAGGCACACACCGCAATGTCAGGCAGTGTTTTAAGGTCTTAGACCCATTTTCTAGATTATAAGAAATGAAAATTGGGGATTATTAAATTGGCTGATTGTTCTTGTTTAAATCCTTTTAGTGTAAAAACTGAAATTACATGAGCTTTTGCTTCCAGTATAAGAACAAAAACTATTTTAACACTAAGGTGTTTGAAATATAGAACTAAAAAAAAAAAAAAAAAAAAAAAAAAAAAACTGTGGAAAATTTTAAAGTATATATAACAAGAGAAATATGTTAGAGTTCCAGAGTGAATGCCAAGAACACATCTTGATTTTCCATGTGGCCTGGCAGCAGAGTTGAGGGCTGGACTCATTTGTATGTGTTCCACATGCTGGTGACAGAGATTCCTGTAGCCCACTTGCCTGAGCAAGCTCAAGAGTAATTCCCTAGCGCTATGTGGAGGTTCAAGCTAAGGACCAGGGTGGGGTAGGAGAAGTTGGATTTGGAGGTAAGAAAGTAAGAAGAAAGCACATGGGGCAGAGAAACAGGAAGCAGAACAGTAATGGGTTTGCTTTTCTTCCACATTCCACCTCAGACTCACTAAGCATCAGCTGCAGTCCCTCCTTTTTGATTACAGTGGTAGTTCATAACTGCTTCTTTATCTTTTTCAAAACTGTAGTGGATGATGTATGAATTGACTTCTGCCTGCTAGTTTCAGCATTACCTGTCATAGTGGAGGAAGGAGCCTTGGTAATTAGTTGTGGCAACCAGCTCCTAAACAGCAGTTTGTCTTTTTTCTGGTGAAAGTTACAGATCTGTATACTCATAGCCTATTACCTCAGTGAAACTACCTCTTAATGAAGGTTCCTAAACAGTCTGGACCATGCTACATTAATGTCAATGAAAGTACTCTAGGGAGCACATCACCTTTTTAGATCTTTGGCCACCTATGGCTTTCCTAATGAAAGTCTTTGTATTAAAAACAGAGATTCCCTCTTAATAGTTCTATAAACTAGTTTTATCCTCTGTTCAACGTTTTTAAAAATACTTATCTTTCTGTGTTCTCTGTTTGTTGCTCGTAAAGAAAACAGAGGTCAGCCTTGGTATACCGAGGGATTGTCCATTAATGTTGCTAGGTCTCTGCTATAGATTTGAGGAGTGGTCAAATTGTACAGCTGTTCACCACTGGATAATATTTTAGTGCATAAGAGAGAGCACTGTACAACAGTGCCTTTTATCATTCAGAAAAAAATATGTAAAACAATATTTTATTATTTCTTATTTAAAGTGGTTGTTTTAAGTTTGTTAAAACAGTTCGGAGTCAAGCTTATTGGTTTTGGTAGCATTCAGATTGTGCTATTTTTTAAAACTTTAAAAAATATTTATACCTCGTTCTCAATATTTTCCTGATTTAGACAGATTTTGCCAGTGTTTATTATACTCATGGAAAGTTTTGGTTTTGAGTCTCAAGTTGTAGTCTTAATAAGAATACTCTTGGGAACACTAGCCCAGTGTTCCTACTGTTACTAATAAATCAGAACCATTTAGAGCTGAGAGACAGCTCTCGACATCATTCCCAGGAACTCTGCAGAGGAGAAAGTTTAGGCTTTGGGCTTCCAGAACTCCCTGGAGGCAACAGAGCTGAGGCAACTTCTTCTTTCCTCTCTACTAAAGCTTTCAACCATGTTCTGAGGAGATTTTCATTTCACAGTCACTTCTAGACAGTGAAGCAGCTTTCCTCTGAAAAAGTCTAGATGAGGTCTGATCAGCCCCTCAGACTTCATTAATAACACTAGAAATGCAGCAAAGAAGTCCAGAGGCTTCCTGTTTACCATGTAACTGTCTACAACCATGAAACGGAAATCTTGTCTAAGTGAGATGCTGTTTTCTTTCAGAACCTTGTTAGGTAAATAAGTCACTAATTTTTAAAGGTCCACTTGACAACTTGACTATTTTAGTTCATAGATATGTTATAAGCTCCAGGTATAAATGTGACATAACATGTTCTGTGTCTCTTACAGAGAGAATACAGACTACAAGAGGTGTGATCAAGGTGCAGACTTGTCCTCAATAACATAAATGTCCAAGCATTCACTGGGAAATTTAGTCACTGCACTATTTGTTCATAGACAAAATACTTTTTAAAACAACACTTTTAATTAATTTTAGCTTGGGAATATACATTCTAATTAAGGACTTAGCTAGTTTTCTTTCTTCAGGTACCATTTTTTCTCTTTATTGGCTATATTCAGCAACTGCTGTTTTAAAAGCAAAACATTCTTGCCTCTCTACTTTTCTGAGATTTCCTGCAGTGCTTGTAAAGTGAGTCTGTTTTGTGTCAAGCCTCAGGTCAGGTATCAGGATACTCATTTTTCATGTAGTGGTTAGTTGTAACAGAAGAGTGCATCGCTTCCATTCTTTCCACTACTACACTACAGTGCTTCATGCCAAAACCAAACGAGAAACAGCAGCTCAGATACTTCCACATGAGCTGGGGCTTGTGCTCCATCTGCTCCCTCTTTCTTTCTTTCTTTCTTTCTTTCTTTCTTTCTTTCTTTCTTTCTTTCTGTCTGTCTGTCTGTCTTTCTCTCTTTCTCTCTTTCTCTCTTTCTCTCTTTCTCTCTTTCTTTCCCAACACAATGATTCTTGGTTGGATTACAAGAAAAATAAAATAATAAAGCATGCTACTTTTAGAGCAATTGATATGATACACAGAAACCCCTCATGTTCTTTGTGACTTTGTGACTCAGTCCTTATAACATGTGGCCACTGTTTTCATGACTGCCATTCCTCTGAACACATTAGCATGAGAGAATACTATGTTCTATTTAGATTATTGGGAGAAAAGTGGTGAAAGCATTAATTTTTAAAATCTAAGATATAATAGTGTACTTTGTAAAAAAAAAAAAAAAGGTGTACTTTGTGAAAGGACAAAGGAAATCTTTGTGTTAGTCTAAGTATGAGGTTTATCAAAGGAGTTCCTATTTTTCATATGGAATATAAACCTAGTTAAACTATTACTGATGGGTATTCTTTCTTGAAATTATGTTGATTTCTATTATAATTGCCCAGTACTATTTCATTGTACAATAAGACATTTATCAAGAAAAAAATACAGGTTTTCAGTGGTATAGATAAAAATGACATTTGAATAATTTACCCATTTAAAGAAATAGCATCATAGATTTGCATAGTTAAAAACTTTCATTTAATATATCTAATATGTTCAAACTTCATTAACATTAATTATTAAAGTAATATTGTTTCCCTAAAAGATTGTATAAGTTGTCTATTTACTTTTTAAAATCAGTCATGTTAACATAATAAAGCATTAGTGAAAGATTTTCACTTTGTTTTTAAAAATGTATGATAGTTAAAATAAATTTATTATAAGACATAAAACTAAAGTAATTTTAGTTACAAAATTCACAGGTTTTTTTTATATAATCCTAAGGAGCTATACACACTATGGTTTAAATTTTACCATATAACTTACAAATGTTTATTAATAGTATTAGTGCTTTCTTAGTATAACAATAAAATATCTGTATATTGGTACATGTAATACAGACATGAAAACATACCTTGTCAGAAGAGAGAAGTTTTCTTCAAAGTAGAATTTATCCACCCTCTACTACTTAACTGCAATGTAAGTATCCTCAAGACTCTTTAAGAAGAAAAGATAAAGAAGTGTTACATTTAAAGAAAACAAAAGAGAGAGAGAGAGAACAAAAATCCAGCCTGCCTACCAGCCTCTGTGTGGCTGCGCCTGGGTGATACTGGAATAAACTGCTTCCCCAGATTAGTCCATGTTAGTACTGAAGAGCGAGATTAAAACTTGTTACTGCTCATATGTTTTCCATCACTGTTTGTATCGTAGCCAAAACTTCCAGCTAAACTCTAGACGTCTACTGGAAGATTGGAAAGTTAAAAAAAAAAAAGAGTTTAATAATTCATGGCAACTGGCCATTGAAACTGTAGTCACTGTAGAAATACATGATTTGAGAATACTTTATGAAATTCTAACATGAATGAATACCTATAAATTAGTTTCAAAAATCACTCACTGTTTATAGGCTAATAAAACATTTATCAATCTTAGTAAAGAATACCCATACTATGTAAGTGTTTACCCAAAGTCTACATGTACCTAAGTAGCCATGACTTTGTTTTCTCATAAGGACTAATACTATTATGTTAAGCAGATGTCTCAAGGCTTTTTTTTTTTTTTTTTTTAAAGCATTTAACCCTGCAATAGGCATCTTTAGGAACTGCAAGCCAGGCCCTGCAAACTCTTTCTGGGCCTGCGTCTGTTGTGATATAGATAGCTAAGCAGGGCCAGGTAACTTCACCTTTCCTTCGTAAGAGTCTCAGCTCCGTTCTCACTGGTGTTCAAGAGATTCTATTCTCTGAGAAGAAAATCATTTCCCCCCTTTTCACTCCCAGAGATTACCCAGCCCCACATCCTTGAAGCACACAATCCTTTAAGAAAGGGTGTTTTATGGACCCTAAGGGGAAAATACTCAGTTGGTACAGGTGATCCTGGTCAATCACCTGATGATTTGTGCAGATTTGTGAATAGCCTGTTTACAAAACATCATTTGGTGAGTTAGCATAAATCTAGTTTCTCCTATCAAAAAGTATCATCTGTTGTTCCCACTTTGCAGAGATATGGCACAGAATCGAACCAGTAACAACCATAGAAAATTAGAGTCTCACAGGTGTCAGGAAGCTTAATTAGGGGTTCATCCTCTTCTCTCTTATGTAAAAGACTCATCTTTTACTCTCAAGTCTGATGTCACAGACAGCTCAGCACTCCTAGATACCCCATTATTTGCATTTCAAGTGAACTGCAGTCCTCTCAGCAGCATCTTATTTGGAGTTAGATGCTCATACTCTGTTATGCACTTATCTTTTAGTTGTAAATGTATCTGTTAACTTGATGGATTGGGAACAGGATGAAAGTATGAACTGTAGTTTATTAGTCCTTGTGCCCAGAGCAGCCAGCCTCTGCCTGAATTCTATCAGTGCATAGACATAAAAAGGAAGGTCATGAGTGAAATTCAGTGAAATTCAGTTTGTCCTACACAGTGACTTGTTTTCTATCTTAATATTGTATTAAAACATATTAAAAGAGGTAAACATCCCATAATGGTATAGCTCAGTGAATCCTAATTCTTGATCAAGAAATCTGAATCCCTCTCATCTTCCCCAACAAGGATCATTTCAGCTTCATAGCTTATTTTTGAACTTTGTTCACATGTAATCACATAATACATTCTTCATGTGTCTATCTTTTTATATCCAACAGTATGGTTTTGAAAGTCATTTGTGTCTACATTCTTCATGTGTCTGTCTTTCTTCATTCAACATTTTGGTTTTGAAAGTCACCCTTGTCATTGTAGTTGGCAGTACTTCATCTCACTACTGTAAATATTGTAGGAATGTGTTCAACAGAGTTAATTACCTTTTAAAGGATTGTTATGAACATTTTCAAATTTTATTATTTGAGAATGGTATGTATACATTTTAATTAGGTGGGAATTGCTATATCTTAACTTTTCCCAGGGTATAGCAAGATGGAATTGAGGTGCTCTCCTTCCCCTGGTCAGCCTAGAAAGCTGTGTATTTCCTCCTGCATTCTGAGAAAAATCACCTTTGAATTAGACCCTTAGGTCTATGGAGAAATTTTGGTTATGTTTCCCTACCTTTATATTGTGTTTTGCTCTAAACATTGAAGAACTAGTTAAATTAGAACAGCATCTTTAGAAGTTGTGATTATATTATATTACAAATGAGATAAATTACTAAACTTAAAAGTAATATTCTTTTTACTTTGTGAACAGAAATTTTGACTGCTTTAAAAATACAGAAATTCTAATTTAACTTTTATTTTGACCTATGAAAATAGAAATTGATAACTAATACTGTGTTCACATATGATTTCTTTCTAAGATGATGCCTAGTCCTTCTAGTGTAGACGTGCACAACCAAGATCAAGTTCATAATACAAATTAAAATAAGGGAAGGCCTGAGAAATGAACTGTCTCATGAGTGAGTGAGTCCTGTAAGCGCTGTGGCATTATAGGCGGCTGTGGGCACACAGCTGCCTGCTGGCAGCACTTTGCATTTTGTTTCCTAGTACTCTCTCACCTTCTGAGTGAATCAGGAAAGACTATATAGTACTTTGGATGAAGATGAGGTGAGATGACAGGTCCAAGCCTCACAGTTCGGTGAAGGCTACAAGGATGCATGCCATCCATCTTAGTAATGTCCAAAAATACTGGGCATAATGGTATAGGTATTTAATCTCAGCACTCAGGAGGCAGAGGCAAGTGGATCTCTGAGTTAGAGGATACCCAGAGCTACATAGTGAAACCCTGTCTCAAAAAACAAAAAGAATGTCCAAGAGCACTGAATCATAGAATAATACATATATGTATACCACAAGGTTTTATTTTAATTGTTTCTCTTGAGACAAGATCTCTCTAAGTAGCTCAGATTATCCTAGAACTTGTAATTCTCCTTTCTCAACCTCTAAAATGCCCAAATCATAGGCTCGGCTTGAACTACCTTGTTTGGCTAGTAGCCTAGGGTTTTGCATTTAGTGGATACCTCAAAAAACTTTTGTGAAGGTTCAGATTTTATGTGTTGTTTTCATATTTATGTTTCTTATGGGAGACTAGGCACCTTGATCAGGAATTTGTAACTATAGAGCATGAACTAGAAGCAGTATTGTCTGCAGCTGCATTTAGAGCATATGGAGTCTTTCAACTAAGTCCAAATTTTCACCGTATCTTGAAAACCCAGCCCAAAGTTCTAGTTGGCAAAATTAGCTGACGTTTGTAGCAGGTAGCTCCTCTCTCATCTGCTGCCCTGACCTTTCATGAATTCACTGCTGCAGTGACAATTGATGGGGCAGAGCTCACTCTTGTTCCCTTGCTTGAGGTTGCAAGTTATGAAAAAATTATTGCTATCATTTGTCATTTAACATGAATCTAACTGAATAATACATAATAAATAGTTTAGCTTAATATAGTGTATGAACATGAAATACTATTAAATGTCTTTGGTGGTTTGAATGAGAAGTATTTCCTATAGGCTCTGATATTTGAAAACATGATTCGCTTGGACCTTTTTGCAGAGGTTGTGGAACCCTTAGTAGGCAGAGCCTTGCTGGAGGACATAGGCCTCGTGGGGCAGGCTTTGAGTGTTTATAGCTTCATCCCACGTCATGTTTGCTCTCCGATTCATGCTTGTAGTTGAGAATGTGGTCTCTCAGCTTCTTCTCCAGTTGCCATTTCCATTTCCTTCCCATGCTGCTGTTCTGACTCTCAGCCAAGATGAACTTCTAGCCCTCTGGAACTAGAAGCCAAAGTAAATCTTCCTTCTTTCAGTTGCCTGGGCCATGGTGTTTTATCACAACAACAAAAAAGTAAATGCTGCAGTCTTCAAACGTGTTTTTGCTTTGAGAAATCAGTACAAGAAATGGTATGATTATACGTAAATCTCCTAGCACGTTCCTTTGAGAGGACCTGAGAGCAGTGAGCTTCCAGGTCTGTGTTTCCAAATGCCATTTCCTACTGGAAGGAATATCATGCCTTAATAAAAGGCCTATGAGCTTCATTTAGGTCCTGCACATTATACACTGCAGTGTAGAACCATTGGGACAACTGAATATGGGATATGCTTGATAATACTGAATCAATGTTCAATTACTTTTTGGAATTAATTATGTAAAAATAATTGACCCAGTTGTTAGGAAATTTTGTTATTACATGATTCATACTGAAGTATTGGAGATGAATGTTAGAATATATTCAAAAGGCTCCGATTCATCCCTGAGTAGTAGATGAATGGATAGATAGAAATTTAGACACAGTGAGTGGAGGGACTGATAGATGGATGGATAGATAGTCACAGATGTGGAAGCAGAGATGATTAAATATATTAGCAAAATATTAATTGGTATATGTAAGTGGAGAGCATATAACTGAATATTATATTACTCTTTGAACTTTCCTGTGGCCTTGAATTTGTTATAAATAAATAAATAAATAAATAAATATTTAACATTGGGCAAGATGAACTAGTTTTTCTTAATTATAACCCTTTGGTTTATTTTTATTGTAGTAAAATTGTCTTGTGGAATTATTATAAGTTAATATAGCTGTTACTCTAGACAAGCTTTCTTTTCTTTTTAAGGTTTATTTTTATTTTATGTATTTAATTGGTTTGGTTTTTTTTCTTTACATATGTATGGTTTGGTGTGTACATGATGCTGGCAGAGACCAAATCCCTGGAACTGGAATTACAGATGGATGTAAGCTACCACATGGGTGCTGGGAACTGAACCTAATTTCTGTGTAAGAATAGTCTGTGCTCTTAACCACTGATCCATCTCTCCAGTCCTAAACATGGTTTCTGAACTTGCATACATAAATCCATGTGGGATTTGTGTTGATGTTTTATAAATCTCTTTGTGGGTGTGCATGTGTGTTCATGCATGTGAACATAAGTATGCAAGTGCATACAAGAATGTGTGTGTATGTGTGTGGATGCATGTAGAGGTCCAAGGTCACCCTCAAGTGTCATTCCACTGGTTCCATCCACCTTGTTCTTTAAGGCACAAGCTCTTGTGTGTCTGGCCAGTAAATCTTGGGATCCATGTTTCCACCTTCCCAGTACCAAGATTACAAGCACACACCACACTATGTCTGGCTTTTTTCATGGATACTGGGGTCCCCATATTTGCATGGCAATTTGTTTACTGACTTAGCCATCTTTCCAGCCCTATTTTATAAACACTTTGACATGTGAAAAGTAGCTTTTGTCATAGTCCCTAAGGGATGCCCTCTAATAGACTTCTAATTTGGAGTGCATTATTTTTCTTTGAAGTGTTGGAATACTAGTTGCATTAGTCTTCCACAGTTCACATACAAATTTGGTACTTCTGAATGTTCCAGTTTATACAAAACAGTGAGCTTCCAGCTGATCCCAGCTTACAAAAAGACTTGCTTATATCCACTGATGGCTTGATGTAAGTTTATTTGACCACAGTGATTGTTACTTAGAAACAAATCAGAACATTTTAATAACATGATGTATTCCTTCTCTCTTCCAAACTAATACTCATTTAGTATAATCACATGTTATTTTTAAGACAGTTCTGCTTTCCCTGGTGTAGGGTTCACATTCTTCACATTTTATGCAAAGGAAAAAATAACCTAGTATGTAAGTTTATACTCTATTCATTTATATGTTTAAAAGGAAGCAAAACTTGAGAGTAAGTGTAGTCATATTATTTTTTAGTCTTTGTAATCATGAAGATATACTTATCAAGTTAAAACATTTGTTCCTTTACAAATGACAGCATATGATAGACAGAATTCCAGCAGGAATCTCAGTTTCAGAAGTTCTTTTTCAGTACACTGAAGCAAGAGCATGTGAGTAATATGCCAAGGACTCTACACATTGACTCAAATGTGCATTCCAAAAAGTCTACTACAAACTACAGTATGTAGTAGACTTTCTTTTATCTGAAAGCATTTTGGAGTGCAGGAGATACATATTAACTTTCAGTATTGTATATGTGAAATTTTTATTAGATCTTTGAAATTTTCAAACACTTTATCTTATTATATTCATCACTGTCTGGTGCAGTTGGGTTCGGTTCATTGGAGCTAATAGTCATAGGTCCATAAATGAAATAAGAAAGGACAAACTTGCCATGGAATGTTCTGCCCCAACTTTGCCATATACTAGAAAAGCCTGAGCTGTTTATGTGGAGTGTAGTAGGGACTCAGATATTATTTCTAAGGGAGGAGTCTATCTACTATGCATGCTTAATAATCAAATACTATTTCTAGTTTGGTTGGCTATTATGAATAATATACAGGGTTTTGTTTTGTTTTTTGTTTTTACACTTAGATATTGCAGGCATCCAAAGTGACTCATGCTTACAGGCCAAATTTAATTTCCTTTCTTATCATCAATTTGGTTTGTTTGCTCATAGCCCATACTGATGCATAATTTACTCTGTAGCCCAGGCTGGCCTAAAACTTGAATAATTATCATGCCTTACTCTTCTGTGTACAGTGATTGCAGACACATGTCACTACTCCAAACCTGGTGAGTTTTTATGGTTGTTTTTTGAGGATGTATTTATTTGTTTGTTTTGTTTATTGTGTATTTCCCTTTAGTATATTTGTGTGCCTGAGACAACCAAAAGAGGGTATGAGATTCTTTGGTGTTGGAGTTACATGTGTTTTCAAAGTGCCCGTTGAGTGTGCTGGGAACTGAGTGTGAGTCCTTAGGAAAGGCAGCAAGTGCTCTTAGCCACTGAGGTATTTCTCCAGCCCTGGTCAGTTAGTTAGTTAGTTAGTTAGTTAGTTAGTTTGCTTTGCTTTTAAAAAAAAAAATTTTAGACTTATTTTTGTGTGTGTGCATGAGTGTTTTGCCCGCATGTATGTATATAAGTGCACCACATGCAATGCCCACAGAGATCAGAAGAGAGTGTTGTATTCTTCAGAACTATAGTTACAGATGGTTGTGAGCCATCATGTGGGTGCTGGGAACTAAGCCGGGGTCCTTTGCAAGAGCAACAAATGGTCTTAACCTCTGAGCTACCTGTTTGTTTGTTTGTTTGTTTGTTTGTTTGTTTGTTTCAAATCTAGGTTGAAAAGTATCTTGGACTCTGAATTTAACGTTTATACTTAATATGTTCTTTTAGGCTGGAGTCCGGCACAGGGATGTTCTACACTATAGTTCACAGTCCTTAGTGATGAACATGAACATGCTATAGAACAGTGAAAAGATGGTCACATTTGAGTTTTGTTTTTGATTCCCCACCCGCTCTTCCAGAGAGCCATGGTTTGCTGAGCTGCTGGCATGGCCAGGTTTCCTATACCAGCCTTTCTGGCCAGCCACGAAGCCCTGGGAATTTACTCTCTAGCCTAGTACAAAGCACTGTGCTGAGTACTGCCTAGAACTTGGCCTGTTATTTTCTCCACTGTTTGTCCTAATCTAATAAAATACTACTTTAGATAGCAGTATCTACCATACAAAAGGCCTGTCAACTGAGCAATTCATTTAATTCCTAGTGTCTGTTCCTCTTTGCTGAAGTCTTGGATGAAGACATTGATGCACCCTTTGACAAGCGCTCTGCACTTCCTTTTGACATCACATCATTTAATTGTCCATCCATCCTCTGTGGGACACAGTTGTTTCCCCAGTTTTGTGAATGAGGACAGTGGAAGGCAGGTCTAAGTTTTAGACCAGGTCTGTGCCAGTACTGATTTCAGTTCCAGTTACCATGTTCATTTTTTTTTTTAAGTACTGGAGATAAATCTCAATGTTTCACAGAAACTAGAGCTTATGTGCATCTAATAATTGACTGGTATTAGAGTAGAGATGACATTTCTTAAAATGAGTTCTTTAAATATTTTTAAAATATTTTAGAATCGGTGATCTGAACTGATAAGCAACCATAAACAAGGAATTAGTTCAGTCATCTCAGTTTATAAATTCTTCTCTGAGGAAAATTTTACTCTTCCCCTAAATAAGAGGAAAGGATAGAACTGATACCATATAGGGTTTTATTTATACTACTCTTTGAGGTTTTCTTTAAACTGCAGAATTTGAGTATTTCATTAAATCATCAGCTTGGAAGACATAGTAGTAATTCATGGTATGTTTAAATGATGGCCTTGGAAGGATTGTGATGCAGAACAACCATACTGAATACTAAGTATTTCCAGTTGTCAAAACATGATTTAATTGTTTAAAGAATACAATCTGGGCTAGAAAAGTACCTCAGCAGTTAGTTTGTATGCTGTGCAGAGGACACAAGTTAAGTTCCCAGCACCCACATCAAGCAGCTCACAACAACCTGGAACTCCACTTGTAGAAGGATTTGATGCCTCTGGCCTCTGTGGGCACCTGCACACATGTGCACATTCCCACACATCCACACAAAGTTAAAAATACTCTTGGTTTTTCTAATGTCTTGGTTAGAAAAGATTAATAAGAAAATTTATTTCTGGTTAACTTTTTGACCCTGTGAAACTTTTCTCATATTTCTTTTGAAAATGCTTACTTTTTCTTCAGATTCTTTTTTTGTTTTGTTATTGTTCTTTGGTTGGGTTTTTTTTTTTTTTTTTTTTTTTGAGAGGGTTAGTATTTGTATTAACTTTGGATGACCAATGAATTGATCCATTTTCTGGGGAGGGACCAGAAAGACAAAATTGTTTAGTCAATGCCTGTTTTTATTACCTAATATGCACAGCATACAAGGGTTCAAGAGATGAATTATTTTCTCCTGAGTTTCATAGTCCTTTTGAAAAAGCACAATATACCTCTCCACCTAGCTCTCCTGCAATACTCCCGTCCACAAAAAAATCATACCTCACTAGAAATACAAGGTAGCCAATTAGACATATTAATAAACCCAGATCTGACCTGAGTTGTTATGTTAACATATGCTTGAAGTACTGGAGGAAGCTTCCCCAAGAGTCAGGGTCTAGCTACCGTTCTTCCTGTTCCTGGAAGCTAGCTTTGGAAAGACATAGGCTTAAGTCATAGAAACTAATGGTGAACTTGACTTCTCCTCCTGTGCCTTGAGATGAGGGTATGCTGACTGAAAGCATGTGTCCTTACCCATATATTGATCCACCTACCCTATGACTTCCTGACTTTACTTTCCTCCCATCTCTTGCTTGTACTACAAGCCAGGTTCAGCCTGTTCTCTCACAAATGGCCACTGCTCACTTCCTTATCAATGACCTAGATCCCCATGAGCCTTGTGTGATCTGGTCTACTGATGTATTCAAAACATAGTATTTTAGATCTTCTCTGGTTTCTGATATATTTATTTTTTAAACTAGATCGAATCTTAGTGTTTTTTAAAATAGTCATGTACAATACACCAGCTCTCAAAATTAAAAATACAGACAGAATTCCTTGTACATATGTGCAAAGTCAAGATACAACATTAATGTTTTCTCAACCATGGTTATTCTAAGACTTCCTTAGAGTACGCACATATATGCTAGTGATTACAGCAGATTTGAGATCTGTTTGTTATCAAGAAGAGGGTTTGCTGTAAGGACATTTATCACTATTTCTATGAAATTAAAACATCCCATTCAGAACATGATTACATTTCAAGACTGAACAGGTTTCATGCTAGAAATGTTCACAAAAGTATAAAAACAGTTGAAATAAATATATCTTCCAAGTTCAGAGCGAAGTTCCAACTGTCATTCTTAGTTTTAGTTTTGAAAGAGATTCTGCACCTTAACACAGTTGGGGAAGTGTGCAGAGTAGGCCATGGTGTATCTGTGTATGCTGCTGCATGTGCCATCCTTCTATGCAGACTGCTGACTGTGGCCACATATTCCCTCAGCACTCTCAGGCCCTGACAGGGAAGCCTAGGCTGGTATGCTCTTTTTATCACCCTACTTAGCTGATTGAAAGCTCTTTCCTGGTCATTGATTTTCTGCTTACACTCCTACCAGAAAGGAGATACCTTCTCAGTTATGTTTGTCATTTGTTTTCTGCAGTGGCATCATTAATGCAGCTGAAAAAAGTCACAGTAAGATTGACAGGTGATGCATACCTGTATCCTAACACTTGAGAAGCAGAAATAGAAGGACCATAGTGAGTTACAAGGCAGCCTGAGCTACATAGTCAGACCCCATTTGAAAATAAGGCGTGTGAATATGAAGTAAATTGTTTTATAGCTTGTCACTGTTGTATTAAATAATAATTCCATTGGCTCATCTCACTGCGCCTGAGTTCCCTTTCACCTGAGCACAAGCAATTGTTGCCTCTAGTTCCTGATTTTAAACACAGTGTGACCAGCTGTTTCAGTCTTCTGATCCCTTGACTTCCCTGCCTCATGATGGACTGTAACCCTAAACTTTGTAACAAAATAAACCCCTTCTTTCTTTAGTTAGCTTTTATTGAGGTATTTTTATCACAGTAATAGGAAAAGAAACTAAGGCAGATCTCAAAGCTAGAACTTAAGTCAGGACAGTAGTATTTCTTCAGAACATAAATTTAAGAGTCAATAAAAGAAATCAACAAGTTTCTGTATGTGTCATATAAAATTTTGTATCAATACAGAGATCAAAGGTTGCACATACCTTTAATCCTTGCACCTGGTAAGTGCCAGGCCAGCCAGAGCTTACAGTAAGACTCTATCTTGATAGATAATCAATAGATAGATAGATTCAATTTACATTAATAAATCATTACAAGTCAATGTGTAACAAATACTACTTTGTTCATTAAACTGATAAAAAGTATATTTTAGCAACTTGTTAAAAGAGATGGTTGCTAACTACATAACTAGTAGAGGAATGAGTTGTATGTACATTTATGTCAGCTTATAGTTAACAGTAATTTGTACTTTTAGAAGAATACTTATTTTTTGTAGGCATTTTTTTTTAAACAGGGTCTTTACATAGTTCAGGCTGTCCTGGAACTCACTATATAGACCAGGCTGTCCTCAAACTCATAGAGATCCTCTGGCCTCTGTCTCCCAACTGCTGGGATTAAAGGCATGTGCCACTATGCCCAGTTTACTTTTTGTAATCTTTTGACCTTGCTGAAGAATGAAAGCAGTCTTGAAGTGGTTTTTTTTTTTTATTTTAACTTTAAAAACTAATTCTAGACTTATAGTGTAGAATTTTTGTATACCCTTCTGCTAGCTTTCCTTACATTTCCGGTGTGCATATATTACCACTGTAAAATGATCTAAACCAAGAAATTAGCATTAGAGTAGTGTTTTGGGGACTGGAGACTTGGATTTAGCAGTTAAGAGCATGTACTGCTCTTACAGTGTACCTAAGTTCAGTTCACAGCACACTTATCAGCTGGCTCAGAACCACCTGTAACTCCAGCTCCAGGGCATCCAACACCCTCTTCTGGTTACTGAAGGCACTGCATTCGTGTGCGCAAACACACACACACACACACAGAGAGACACACACAATAAAAGAGATATAATTTTTGTTAATGCTTGGGTAAAATTTATAAATGGCAGAGGGAAACTTGAAATTACTTGATGCGTTGTGGTTTAAGAACAATACTTGAATACAGTCGTATGCATGAAAATGCATAGGATGATATCTCTCTAGTTCTAATATAATTGTTTTCAAGATGAAGATGTTCAAGAGCTGAATCCTCATCCTCTTCAACATTGCAGATTTGTTCAGGAAGAATATTCCTAAAGAAAAATAGACATGTGAAATATAAACAGTCCAAGAATCTAAGTTTATAATTTATAAGTTTATAATTTATAATTTATAATTTAGTTTTTTAAATGTATTGGTTCTTAAAATGCAGTTAGACATGACATGGTGACTCACATTTGTGTTTCCAGCACTCGGGAACCTAATGAAGAATTGCAGTGAGTTTATATTCACTACTCAATTGAGTTCCAGGCCAGCCTGGTCTAAAGTAAGGCCAGGTCTCAAAAGCTGTGAGATAGGGGTAACAGTAGGGACAGTAGAGGCAAGTGTAAGAAGTGAAGCTACAGGAGTGCTCTAATGGAGCATCACCACAGCCTGCAAAGTGAGGGACTTCTTCCTAAAGGTTGATTTGAAACTGGAACCTCTCTCATTGAATAGGTGTAGTCAAGACTGGCCTTTAACTCTTGATCCTGTTGCCTTCACCTCTCAATAGCTTGAATTAAAAGCATGAACACCACACTTGACTCCAGACTGCTCCAGATTCATCTTCTAGTCACCCATGCTGCCTAGGCAGGTGTAATGATCAAACATATAGAAACATGTCCCCCACAGCGAAGGAAGTTGAGTGCTAATAAATTCCTTCAGAATTTGCCTTCATAAAACTCTATATTTAGGCAACTTTTGTACTCTGCAGGTCACTTTCTGAATGTACCTGGGGATTTCAGTATAGTGACTTATTTATTGCTTTACACCCTTAAAATGATCTGTCTCCAAGATTTTACATACTGTGTAATAATATTCTACATAATACTATGGAAATTTACAAAATTAATACAAAAATAGAAATCATTATAATCATCATATACCTATTATTCCACTTTAGCAATTACTAACATTGTCAGTTTTGTTTACTTCTAATTTCTCTTTATAACCATTTTTTTCTCATCAAAATAAATCCAAAGGTTCACATTATGGGTCTTTATTTGTCAATCAAAATTTAAATTGATACTTGAAAAATCTAAAATTTACCGTATCTTATTGTTGTTCAGTCTCAGAAAATGCAGTGCTTTCATGTCTTGTATTCCAGGTGGTATGGATTTGAAGTCATTGTGATCCAGAAATAATTCTCTCAGAGAATGATAAGCCCCATAGAATGAGACTAGGTCCACACCATCATCAGAAAGTCTGTTAAACGACAGGTACAAGTACTCCAGGCCTGGTTCCATGTGGCCAAACACATAGCCAGGGATCCGATCAATTTGGTTCCCAATTAGGACAAGGTGCAGAAGAGATTTGGGTAGATAGGAGGGGACGTGGTAGAGCTTGTTATAGGACAAGTCGATAGACTCAAGATTTCTGCAACAAAGGAAAAGTGAACAGGATAAGGAACCTCAGGAGACCGACTGGCCATCCTGATGATCCTGAACAGAACTAGGTTCTATGCCAGCCTGAGTCTGTCTGCCTCTCAATCTCATGCTATTACCAGCATTCACACTGTTCCTTAGCTATGGGTGTGTTTCAGAGTCCAGGTGGGAAAACTCAGATCCTTTGGGAAATTGGGAAACAAAGTTCAAAATTGTTGAATCAAATGAAATTCAAGAGTCTTTGCTTCCAGTAATGAGATTTGGGATGAGAGTGGGGTTGCCTTCATTTTTCATCCTTATTAGATTTATGATCTGGCAGATGTGAGATAAAGGGATTAGGGTAAAATGGAGGGATCTAAATTATTCATGCACTGGGAAGTCCTGGGAATATGGTGAGCTCCATCCTTTCTTTCAGAAGTTTTCCTTGAGTCTACAAGGGCTTCCGCCCAGCCCTTTTCACTCAATAAATATTTCTCTATTCATGAAAGAATTCATTATCCTCCACTTGGTTCCAAACCTCTTTTCATCTCTCTGAACAACCCATGTCCCAAGCTGGTCAACTTGGGAGTATATTTTTGCACAGGCATGCAGCCTTTACTAAAGACTGAAAATAGGCTGTGATTCCTGTCTAGGAAGGTAGGTTTTACTTTGTGTCTCTATTCTAAAAAAAAAAAAAAAAAGCCTTCTTTTGTTTTATTTTTTTCTCTTTTTTTTTTTATTGGATATTTTATTTACATTTCAGATGTAAAAGCCTTCTTATGGTTTGGGCCAAAGAAGGCAGCATGGTCTAGGAAGACAGGCCTAGCCTCTGCAGCCTGGCATGTCCATCTAATGGTGAAGAAAAGAGTTGTCTACTTACTCCTCTCTGTATGTAGACATTATACTGTTTCAACTGACAACCTGAGGTAGACACTGCTTGGGTGACATTTGATTGTTAGGGATCAGCCCTCATTTCTTGCTAGTTTAGCACTCAGAGAGTAGTAGTCATGGTACCGGTTATATAATAAATGGTTTGGAAACTCAATGAGATAGCTAAATGTTGAAATTAAGAATAACAGTTCTATGGGAAAGTTAAATTGTGGTAGATACTTACTCTTGATTTATCCATGCTAAAGGAGCAATCCGACTTTCTTCTATTTTATTATAACGTAATACAATCATAGTTATCTTTCTGGTATGATTGAAACAAATTTCAGTTATTTCTTCAATTTGATTATTTTCTAGGTATAACTCCTATAAATAAGAGAAAATATTATTTTTGTTCTGTTTGTATTCAGTGGTATCCAATTTCACAAAAATTAAAATAGAGTATTCTCATTAGTATTTTTTTTTTTGGATATTTTATTTACACTTCAGATGCCATCCCCTTTCCCCATTCCCCCCCACTTAGAAAACACCTATCCCAGTCAGTTCATACTTTTAGATTGTCAAATTTTATAGCTAGCAAAATAAAAGGTGCTGCTTATCATGATTATGGGATTAAATAACTTTGATTTGTATGTTTATGCATATTTGAGAGTGGGGGTGTGTGCATGCACATGCGTGCAGGAGCATGTGGAGAACAGAGGTTGGTATGCGAGCTCTTCCTCAGGAACTCTCCAGCATTTTACCAAGTATATCTATCATCTCTTCAAACAAGTAAACTTAGTGTTTAGCTATAACATATGATACAGCATAACATATAATTGTATACATTTTCTGACTTATAAAACTTACATTTATTGTGTCACCTGAGCTACAGAAACTGAAAATTGGGAGTAAATAATCACAACTCAGCAGTGAGAAACTCGGGCCTGTAGAAAGAGTAACACCCGCTGTAGGTTCCAGGGCAGATGCAGGAGGGGCTGGGCTGGCTGAGCCTTAGCTTCAGACCAGTTTCCCACTATTCCATAATATTCATAATTATCTTAGGTTTATGTTTTTATACTTGATTTATAGTCTATTTACTCATAAAATTAAAGTTCATTAAGAATCTTAATTTGGATAAGAATGCAACCTGCTAGAACTAAGTTTTTAGTACCTAGCTACTTTCAAGATACTGGTTTTAGAAAAAATGTTTTACTAAAGCCTCTGAATTACTAAATTTTTCTGACTATAGTTAGACTACATACATAGAATTGGCTTCTATATTAAATGTAACTTTATTCATATCATTAGGTTTTTTGTAACTAAATTTTGGCATTTGTTTAAAATGCATAAAAGAACATTCATCTTTATGCTTTTATTGTCCTGTGTAATTAAGGGATGAATTATGTGAGAGGTTTCCAAACTCAAGTGTACATCAGAATCACCTCATAAGACTTTTAAAGTACAAACCCCACCCTAAATAAATCACAGGAAGGGCTATTTAAGTAGGTTCTGGAATACTCATCCATATACAGAAGATTCTGAAGTTATAGCAAAGATTGGTATGTGACAGTCAGATGTGCCATGATGTAAGGCTGGCCTGCAGCAGTGATTTTAGAAGGATTTATAGAAAATAGCTTGTGCTGTTTGCCATCTGCCCAGAATATCCAATGCTGGTGGAAATAGGTCCTTTGGAGAGACAGAAATCAGGCTGTGAAGTTCAGGCATGGAGAAAGGAATATTGATATATGTATCACCTAAGTTGCACATGTATATGTTTTTCCAGTTGCATGTGTCAAAATATTTTCAATGTTATTGTATTTATTTTGTGTGCATATGTGTGTGTGAATAGACATGTATGTGGAGATCAGAAGACAACTCTGCCCCCTCTGCCCCCTCTGCCCCTCTACCCCTCTGCCTCTCTCTCTCTCTCTCTCTCTCTCTCTCTCTCTCTCTCTCTCTCTCTCACACACACACACACACACACACACACACAAAACAATAATAATAATAACATTTAAAGGATATATTTATCTTGTATATTTCTGTAATATGTAATACATTTAAAATGTTAGAAGAACAGTGTGATGTCACACACAGTTACAGCACTCTGGAGTCTGAAGCAGGAGAATCATGATTTCAAGGCCAGCTTGGCCTACACAGTGAGATCCTGTCTCACAAAACAGAAATTAGAAGAAAGATATCAGTACCTCAATAGAAGCTGGAAGACCTTGTGGTATAATTCTAAATTTGTTTTTTCCCAGACGTAGATATGATAGGCTCTTCAAAGATTTAAAAGCTAGAGGGTTGACATTGACTTCACTGAGATTGTTTCCTTCTAATTCTAAAGTGACAAGTTGATTTAAATCTAGAAAAATAAAATAATTCAAATATTAGAATAACTTTAAAAGCATGCAGTTTGGCCTGGTAGTGTAGCTCAGTGGCAGAGCACTTGCCAAGGACCTAGAGTAGAGCCCTGGCACTGCAGAAAGAAGAAACAGTAAAAATAGGAAAGAAAACATTTGAAAAAATTTGGAGATTTGTAATTTCTTCATCTTTGTTTCTCCCATCAATCATTTCCTTGAGTACTGTATACATGACTTCTGCACAGTTCTACAGGACAAGCAGCTGCAGGGAAAGGTGACTGGAGAATAGTGGCTATGGGAGACAACAGACAAGAAAGACTGTGTCACAGCACTGGGCAAAGTAGCTTACCTGCTAGTTCTTATCCATAGCAGTAGAGCTCACCAAAGGCAAGGAGCCCAGCAGCTTCCCCAGACAAGGAATATCCAGCACCCCAGGGGCCAATACACAGAAGGAGTAAGAACCCAAGCCACCAATGAGTACCAAGAGACTTCTTATGTGAGAGAGCAGAAGAGATCTTCTTTTCTGACCACCAGCATGAAGATGTGCTTGGTGTATAAAGATAAGAGAGAAGATGGCTATTCCACCCAGGGCTATATATAAATCAACACTCCAGAAATGCAAAGTTTTTATGTTAGAGGGACAAAGTGTCCTGAGAAGCTATCCCAGGGATATATGAGAAAAACTTCGGAATAGTAAGTATATAGTAAGACATGCCTGGAAAGCTGAGGTAGAAAGACTCTTAAGTTCAAGGCCAGCCTAGACTATAGAGTGAGACTTTTCCTAAGAACCAAAAAACAATCAGTAATTATATTTTATAGGTTATCATTTTAATAGCAGGCCTAAAAATGTAAACTCAGCCTATGTATATGCTTGTTCTAAATCCTGTGTTCCCTTCAGTCTAACAGAGCAGTTAGAAATTAAAGTTTCCAGTGTCCTTTCCATATAACAAAGCCTATCAAAGTCTGAGTTTGTTACTGTTTTGCATGTGCATCCTCAAGTCCATCTGGAGACTGTTTCCATAGCTATGTAATTCTCACATTTGGCACTTCTCATCACCGCTGTTCTTTTCTCATCAATGAAGAGTTTTTTCCTATGAGGTTTTTTGGAAGCTAACAGAAGTAATACTTGGGATGTTTATTCCTTTATATGCTCTCTCTCATATTGCCTAATAACTAGGTTTCAACTCAAGTAAACAAAGTATTGGGCATTATACTTCAAGAGCAATGCTAAGTGGTTATGAAGATGAAAGAGAATCAGGCAGTCTTGTCTTAAGGGAACTCATAAGCTATTAATAGTTTCAGTTAGGTTTGTACAAAGTGAAATATAAATGATACTGCTGTGCAGTTATGGTTCAACAATTTCAGCTGCTATCACTGGAGAAAGAACAAGCATCCGCTCCAGCAGGTGTAAGCACACCTTACTGAATTGTCCATCAGAAAGCCAAGCTGTGCTGCAGCCTCATTGCATACAGCATGGGGTACAGCATCAGCAGGACTTCAACTCACACAACTTAGGACAGAGCTGCCAGGGCTGCTACTGTGAGCTCCCTTGCCCCTTGTTTAACAGCACCTCTGCCTCATATACAGTGCACATTCATTCTGTCTTTATACAGAATTTCCAACTTGGATTGAGGTTCCAACGTATAGTAGCAGTACATATGGGCATAGTGAGTCACCTAAATACATGGTGCTCAGGGAGTGTTAGTGTAACTCTTCACCTATTAAAGGCTTGTAAGAGAGTTACTGTGCTATGAGTGATGAGCACCTGGCCTCATTAAGAAAAAGTTTTATTTAAGATTAAGGTAGCATTTGTTTGTTTGTTTTAAAGAACATTGAAAAAACAATAGGAGACTTACATTTCTTGGGTAAGTGACTAAAGTTAATTTATTAACTTGATGCTGAAATAGCCTGAAATTTTCTATTTATGCATTTAGCAATACTGTAAGTCAGTTTCTATAGGACAATATAAGAATGGTTATAAAATGCAGCTTTTAAAAAATGTTGGTCTGGGCCACAAAAAAAAAAAAAAAAAAAAAAAAAGAAGGCATCAATGAAATGCTACCTAATGATACTCTGCTACATTGTAGACCAGAGCCTAGCTAGCCTAATTGTCATCAGAGAAGCTGATGAGAACAGAGGCAGAGACCCACAGCCAAACATTAGGAAGAGATCAGGGAATCCTGTGGAAGAAGGAAAGGAAGGATTATAGGAACCAGAGGAGTCAAGAACACCAGAAGAACACGACCCACAGAATCAACTAGGAGTCAGAGAGGCCCACAGAGACTGAACCAACAGTCAGGGAGCCTGTGTGGATCTCACCTAGGTCCTCTGCATGTACGTTATGGTCGTGTAGTTTGGTCTTCTTGTGGGATTCCTAACAGTGGGGGTGGAGGCTGTTGCTGACTCTTTTGCCTGCTTTTGAGACCCCTTTCCTCCTGCTAGGTTGCCTCATCCAGACTTAGTATGAGGGGAGGAACCTAGTTTTATTGTAACTTGATATGCCATGTTTAGTTGGTATACCTAAGAGGCCTTCTCTTTTCTAAAGGGAAAAGGAGGCAAAGTGGATCTGGAAGAGGTGGAGAGGAGAGAGGGGAACTGTGGTCAGGGTGTACTATATGAGAGAAGAATTTAAAAAAAAAAAAAAAAAAAAAAGTTGGTCTGGGGAAATGGCCCAGTAGGTAAAGTGCTTGCTGTTTCAAGATTGAGTACCTGAGTTCAGATCCCCAACATTCTGGTAAAAGCTTGATGTTGCAGGACATGCCTATAATCCCAGCTCTAAGAAGCAGAAATAGAAAGATCAATCGTTCAGGTTCAGTGAGTGACCTTTATCTCAAAAACAAAACAACAACAAAAACAAAAAGAAAATGACAGAGGAAGACACCTGACATCAATCACCCGAGATTTCCAAAGCAGGCACTATTGCACCACCCCACCCCATACCAACACCCACACATGATTTAAATACCTGATAAACTTTTCTCATCAATAGCCTGGAGATTGTTGTCATTTATTTTAAGCTCTTCTAGTGTAGATGGTAATTCTGAAGGAATATGTACCAAATTATTTCCATCCATGTTCAGACGCATTAGCTTCTTCAAAGACTTAAAAAAGCAAATGTCAAAATTACCATTTTCCAGTTACAGTTATTTCACAATAGTCCCCATATAACTGTGAGTATTCTGTTGTAAGACCTGAGATTTTACCTTCTTAGCAGTAAACAGAATTAACTTCAGTAATTTGAATCTGTTGTAAATGCTAATAAGTAATTTTAAGATATTTATAAAGTTAAATTTCCTATTTTCACTAAGCACTATTTAGGTGGGTAGAGATGGAGAGAGGATCTGGACGAACTTTGAGGGGAAATAATATGATCAAACTATATTTAAATTTAAATTTCGTTTTAAGTAATAAAAATGTAATAAAAATTTCAAAACTATATGATTGTATATGATTACCCAAACAGTTGACTTTTGAACAGTATGTTTCCACATCTATAATTGCATGTTCATTGCAGGCCTATCTTGTACCTCCAAATGAGCATGGAATGATTGATGTCTAAGTTTCACCAGGACAGAGGTCTCCAAACCAAGAAGCAAATAATGTATGACATTTTCTCTTATTCAATTATAGCATAAATCTATGACCCTCTTTGCCAACTGTTACTGATCAGAAGGATAGAGAATATGAAGCAGGCACTGGGGAGTCCCCTCATCTGCTTGCCTAGACTCCAGAGAACTAGGAAAGAATCCAAGAGGCCAGTCATTTGTTTCAAGGGCAAGGGCCTAGAATATTATTCAATGGGTGAAAATGTAACCTAGTGACATACAGTGTGCTTTACTTAAAACTTTAACATACACACTCTATGTGCTCTCCTTTAGTCACACCAACTTTTCCTCTCTTTTTTTTACCCCTGAAATCCCTTGAGCTTTCAGTATTTTCTCATTTTGCAAAAGAATTGTTCAGTCAAATCTGTTTTCTTCAAAGATTACTACCTTTGAATATTTGCTGTCCTTTCTCTTTCACTCTGCTCCCTCATCTATCTAGTGATGGTTTTCATATGAATGCATGCTTTTTTAAAAAACTTTTCCTGCCAAAATTTTTCCCACCATGTTCAGTTCACTGTGCAAAAGTAAGAAAGCTTCACTTTACAGGCCCAACCGTTTTAATAGAGGTTCTAGCTAAACTCTCTTTTATTACTTACTGGACAGTTCTTCACATGCTGAGAGACCAGACTCCAGCGAACCTTTACCTACTAAAGAGAAACTATTCCTTAAATTCAAAACATTAGTTATCTCTGATCTTACTGTTACCAGTCATCTCAAAAGGTTAACAAACATAAAGCAACAAAGCTAATCAAGAGAGAAGTGGCTGTAATTTAAGGACATCAGAGAAGAAACAATGTAGAAGAAAAATAGCAATAAAAGCCTTTCTGCTTATTTTTTTCCTTCTCCACCTCCAACCACAGCAAGTAGGAGTCATTTTGTTACATACTAATGGAAGTGTGTACCTTGAATGCTTTTGGACCTATGCCCGAAGAAGTGATATTATTTCTGCTCAGATCAAGTCTTTCCAAATTTGGTAATCCATTAAATGCTTCATCCGGAATGGAAATGATTGCATTCCCTAGGATATACAGTAGTTGTATTAGACACACATGCAGATATAGACATATACATATATACTCATATATGTGTGTTTGTCTCTGTATACATAAGTGGTAAGAGAAAACTTTACATTGGAAATTAGAGCAATAATCAGAACAAGGACAGGAAATATATAAACAAATGCACACTTGGAAAAATAACAAGATTGGAATGGGACAGTCAAAAGTGTATCTGGGTCAGGACTTCATGATTCAGATAAAGCTGCTAAAAAAATACCCCTGTCTGTTGGGCAGGGATAGTAGCATTGTGCATTCACAACAAAGGTGTTTTTCTGTGAGGCTAGACAGAAACTGACTGCTTCCTTCATATCTTTCCATTGTCATTTCCATGGACTTGGAAACATGATGCTGTATATATCCAAGAAATCAAGGAAAATTCCTCAGTATCTGTGAGCATGTTTCTTTCTCTGTATAAGAAGCTTAGTAAAAATCCTATCTCACATACCCCACCATATCTGATAGTATACATCTTTCTATCTTATGTACTTGTGTCTTGCAAGTGCAAGGTTCGACTTCAATCTTCAGCATTCCTTAAAGAAAAAAATGTGGCACACCTAGCACACAATGGAATGCCTAGCTCAGTATCTTTTTTTTTTTTTTTTTTTTTTTTTGGTTTTTCGAGACAGGGTTTCTCTGTATAGCCCTGGCTGTCCTGGAACTCACTCTGTAGTCCAGGCTAGCCTCAAACTCAGAAATGCGCCTGCCTCTGCCTCCCAAGTGCTAGGATTAAAGGTTTGCGCCACCACTGCATGGCTGTACTTGTGTCTTAACATTTGTCTAAGTACAATCATCAGTGGTTTTAAACATCTTCTTGTAAAACAATGACTGCATAACCTTATATGGTTATTCCTTTGACTTCAGTCTTTCACTGAATTTGTGTAAGACAGAGGGTACCTGTCACATAAGCCCATGGGAGAAGGCTTTGCCAAATATGCAGATTCTTTCAGTGATTTTACTTGAAAATCTGTTGTCAAGGAGACCATGTCACTGATAGCATCCCGTTGCAAACTTCCATTCCTGCACATATATCTTGGACCCATCCACATCTCCTCACCTCTGCATCCAAAGGACACCTCTGCTATGGTATCCCTATAAGCCAGGCACTCAAGCAAATGAGATCTTAATACTCCACCACTCAGACCATTCATTCCCCAGTAGCCTGATAGAGAGATATAGGCACCTCATTCTCATTGGAATGACTAAAGGAAAGAAAGCAACAGATGATACCCTCTGCTGAGCTGAGGTTGTAGAATAGCTTCTTGTGACAATGGAACAGCCAACTTAAAAAGTGCAGCCAACTTAAAAAGTGTTAGGTAGTTTCTTAAAACTATGTTGCCATATCTCTCAGCTCATTGTGCTGCTTCTGGGTGTAATGAGAAATGAAGGTGTAGGTCACCACAAACATCTGTATGTGGATGTTTTAGCAATTACAGACAAAATTGCCTTAAACTGAAAAAAAGTCATCCTTTGGCTGATTTATACACTAGTGCACTGCTAAGAAACAAGGGAATAAACTGGTGATTTTTAAAGCACTAGAAGCCTAATTGCAAGGCTACTTACTGTGTGATTTGAGTTAGTAAAACTCAGAAATCAAATCAGTAAACAACAGAAAACAGGTCAGTTTTATGGTGGCCAGCAACTGAAGGAGATAGAGATACAAGGAATTTGTGGGAGTAATGGAAATATTTTTTTATCTGAACTATGGTGGTGTTCACATATGTAAAAACATGTAGAACTATACATTATAAATAAGTTGTATCACTCAGACAAAGTATACCCCATTAAAGCTAATTTTTAAAAAATGTTCCTTGGTAAATCACCATTTGATTACATCTGGAGTGTGTGCCCAGCTCTGCTGCACAGGTGATCTGCATGAAGATGATAAAATGAGTCCCTAGTAAGTTAAAGCAACATTCATAAGGCAGTAAAATTCACCCCTTATATCTGAGCATGAAGTAAGTCATCATCTCTTACCAACCAGCTCCAGGCTCGTTACTTCTGGTGCTGTTATTGGTGGGATCTCAGTGAAATCTGTATGAACGCAGCTGATAGTCCTGTAGGACAGGGAACAGCTTCTGGGCAGACGTGGCCTGCCTCTTGGGGTTCCAGGTATTAACCGAGAGGACATTCTGAACACATCTCCTCTTGTGGCATTCTCTTCCTCCTCCTCTTCCTCCTCTTCTTCCTCTTCTTCCTCTCCTTCCCTCTCAGTCTCCTCCTCACTGTCCTCTTCCTCCCTCCTTCCATGGTGGGGTGGTCGATGTGCTGACCTCCCTTCTTCCTCCGGCCTCAGCCTTCCCGCAGTTCTTTCCTCATCTCCATGGAGCTTAGTAGGCACCGAGGTCTCCTTCTTGCACTCCTTGTGTCCTTTAACTACCTCTTCATCCTCAGATTGAAGAGCTTCTTTTATGGCTACTTGGTCCATTTCCATCTGAGGAGGTGGCGCTTGCTTGTGAAGTTTCTTAATGGATTCTTCTTGTTCTGAAGAATCACCAGAAAACTCAGTTTTATCATGTAGTTTCCTACTACTGAGTAGAGAATAGGAGGCTAGCAATCACAGAAGGATGAAGCAATGGAGGAAGGTTGGTGAGGTTAATAAATGGAAAAAGTCATAATGAAAATGAGGTTAGTAAATATTATTCCCTCTGTGTTCTTGACTGCTGTGTAAAGATGAAGTGCAGTTGAAGTACTTTCTTGAAGTAACTGTAACTTTACTTTTGTAGGATTTGCTATAGATTTGTGATTTTGGTGTCTGTGGGCCTGTTTTTATACTAAATTATGTAACACTATTTTCAAGAAACTATACTAATTGGTAAGCTAAAGAGGGACTAATATTGCCACACAATACAAAATAGAAAGCAGTTTTATTATGATGCTTTGATACCATTTGATAGTATACCACTATAATAGATACTGTTCTGTAGATCTTTGAGAGACAGTAGAGAAGAGCTAGTCTGGATGTAGTCTCACTTTGAGTGAAGAGTTCTAAAGAGAACTCATAGTGTATAGGCTTTCTTCCATCAAAGTTTATAAAGTGATCTAATCATTTCTCTACTTTTAATTGATAATCACATATAAACTAGCCCTGAAAGAAACACAGAAATATAATTATTTGAAAAAGTTACTTGTGATATCATTCAGTATGTGTTATAAAATCTGAAGATTTGTTTCTTTACACCCATACCAAAACATGCCGAAGAAAAGGGGAAAATCAATAAGTAGAAGCTAAAGGTATCATATTTAAACATTTTAGTTTTTTCTGTGTTCAAGTTTATTTCTCTAAAATAACTACATTCAAGAAGACTTCAGGTCCTTTGGGAAAATGTCTAAGAATCTCTGAATCTTGCCTATAATCCTCGTATGTTACTTCAAGGAGCCAGTTCCAACAAGCACACCTTCTAAAATTTTTTAAAAGTATAATGCTTCAGGCCAGGCTGGGTTGTGCATATCTTTAATCCCAGTCCTTCTTCCATGATAGAAGCAGAGGCAGGGGAATTTCTCTGAACTTGAGGCTAGCCTGGTCTTACATCACACATTTTGGGCCAGCCTGAGCTACACTGAGAATCTGTCTGAAAAGAAAGTACAGGGCTAGAGAAATGGCTCAGGAATTAAGAATACTGACTGCTCTTCCAGAAGTCCTGAGTTCAATTCCCAACAACTGCACGGTGGCTCACAACCATCTGTAATAGGATCTGATACCCTCTTCTGGTGTCTGAAGACAGCTACAGTGTACTCATACATTAAATAAACAAACAAACAAACAAATAGAAATTACAGTGCCTCAGTGAAATAACTAATAGCATGAAGCAAAGTACAATTTCTGAAGTCCTTCTTGGCTTGATATTGACAAGAGAAAATGTCCCTGTCAATCTGTACCTGTCAAGTTATTTAATATGGTTTATTTTCATAAGTCACTAGCTAAACTTTCTTCCAGGAGGCCTAAGCCATCCTCTAGAGGGCACACACACTTACTTGTTCAGGAACAAATGTCATTTGTGAACAAATCAGTACACATCCAATGAAACCCGTGCTGTGATCTCCAATATAGAAGTGCCACCCAAGAAAACCAAGCCCTAGTTCACATGTCTGTGTTTTGCTGGGATTCCTCAGACCACTACTGGATTCCTGTGCTTTCTGTAGGAGATGAATCGGAAGAGCCAGGAGGGTTGAAGCTTTGTTTGCTCTGGTTATAAATCATTCCTTTGTTGTCTTGATAATGATTAGTGTATTCCTGACAAGCTTGATTAAATAGGATGATGCATGTATAAGTCAGGATTTACTGTAGGAATTCTATCACTGTGTCTCTAAAGCCTTGTAAGATTCACACATGAAATAGAATCAGGTCCAACTTGACTCAGTCTGAGAATTAGAACTATAGAGCCACATCTATTGCTGTACCCCAAATACATTTTCCCAGATATATCTGTTTATTGGCACCGAGCTACATTTTAAGTACCTTGATGACTACATTTACAATAATTTACATCTTAATGTAATGATAAAAATAAATAGAAGTTAAAGACTAAATTATTTATGATACTTTGTTTTATATTGTATACCAGCATCAGAGCAGATGGGGCAGCACTCTCCTTCCGGTTTAATGGTATAGGGGCACGCCTTGGGGTGGCACAAAGTTTCATCACAAAGCACTCTTCCATTTGAGCAGAGGCAGGTGGTGCAGGGCTCAGGAGACCAGACAGCTTTGTTGTACATGATCATGCCCTTTACAAAGCAGTGTCCTTTCTTTCCTAGAAGAGAAAGGGGACTGTTTGTTTGTTTGTTTGTTTGTGTGTGTGTGTGTGTTTGTTTGTGACAGGGTTTCTATTATGTAGCCTGGATGTCCTGGAACTCACTGTGTAGAACAGGCTGACCTCAAACTCAAAAGAAAGCCATTTGCCTCTGTGCCCCTCTGCCCCTCTGCCCCTCTGCCCCTCTGCCCCTCTGCCCCTCTGCCCCTCTGCCCCTCTGCCCCTCTGCCCCTCTGCCCCTCTGCCCCTCTACCCCTCTACCCCTCTACCCCTCTACCCCTCTACCCCTCTACCCCTCTACCCCTCTGCTCCTCTGCCCTTCTGCCTCCTGAGTGCTAGGATTAAAGGAGTGTACCACCATCCTCTGCAAGATTATTAGAATTCCGGATTGGATAAAAATACAGTGCAAAGTCTAACTGATACAACCAGATGAGAATAAAGATCTGTCTGTAGCCATCTGTGCACAGGTTAAATGCCTTATAGATTTGCTGTCTGAAAATGCTTTTCATTGGTTCCTACTCTTTGCTGCTGAGTGATCTCCTCCTAGTGACTGGGCTTTGTTTGAATTTCATATCTTCTGTCAAGATAGGCTAAGTTCTGTCATAGGAACAATAGCCATTAAAACCTAACCATTTCACATTTACTTCAGATTATACAATCTTGACATGCTGGTGCTCAGCTGGTAATGGTCACTCAGCAATAGACAGCATGCTTCCTCTAACAGACTCCCAGATTGTCCAGGAGGGAAAATACACGTTTACAAATCATGCTTGAGTTCTACGTGTATTTAATTCTCCTGTCACAGTAAGTTGTATGGCCACATCAAAATTCAGGAGAGGCAGCAGTGTAACTCTGTCCCAGAAAAGAACGGCAAGCACACTAATGAATGCACAGCCCACACTGTGGATAGGCACACAGAGAAAGATAAAATAGCATGCTTCTGCGGTCTGCTCAGCAAGATAGTAAGCCCTGTGGGTTTTTTTTTTTTTTTTTTTTTTAACTGCATTTTGAAATAAAATGCACACACCAACATGATCAACCTCTTACGTTTATTGTGTGAGTGATGTGTGTAGGCACACACTGTGGAAGCCAAAGACAACTTGTTGGGAGTCAATTCTGGTCAATTCAAACAATGGGCTGTGGTTTAGCAACAGTGAAGTGAAGTGTATGTACGAGTGTAAATGCAATAAAAACAAACCATGGGCTGTGAGCTGCCTGGGCATATTCCGGCACCTACTGCCAACCACGACAGACCTTGACACCTGACTTCAATCCTCAGGACTCAAAGTGGAAGGAGAGCTGACTTCAGCAGACTGTCTTCTGGCCTCTGGACAGCTAGCACACAAGAGGAGAGGGTGGTGGTACACTCACTCCCTTAATCCCAGCACCCAGGGGGCAGAGACAGGTCTGTAGGCCAGCCTGGTCTACAGAGCTAGTTCCAGGACAGCCAAGGCTACACAGAGAAACCCTGTCTCAAAAGTACCCACTTCTCAACAGAAAAAAAATAAATTTAAAAAAAAAAAACACACACATGAAGAAAATAAATTAGAATCTTAAATATTTTTCAAGTACTTTAAGACTACTGGAAAACATTTTTAGACAGTTTGGAAATGTTTAGTGTATTTTCTATACTCTACTGATACCAACTTGTAGTTTTTGTTGATGGTGGTATGTTTCATGTTTTAATTTAAGTCAGTCAGTTGTATCTGTTGTATATCTAGGAAGGCTGAGACAGGAGGACTATGGGATCTAGAAGTTTAAGACCAGCTGAGCAACATGAAACTCCCATCTCATAAAAAAAAAAAACAAAACAGTAAATCAAATCCACATATGGGAACATATGGTAATTTGTCTTTCTGACATGCTAGGATCAAAGCAGTGTGAAACAGCACACTCACTTGTGCACCTGTGCATATCAGAGCTCACCAGTTGACCCTCCTGGCTTGCCAGCATCTGGAGATCTGCCTGCTTCTATTCCAATATAAAATGTTAATATGAAAATCCTCAATATAAGAATTTTCATTTGTGTACTACATGTTTTGCCTGCATGTATACATATACATCACATGTATACAGTACCCTCAAAAGTCAAAAGGAGACATCAGATCCTCTGAAACTAGAATTATACATTGTTGTTAACTACTTCCTGGGTGCTAAGGACTGAGCCTGGTTTTTCTATAAAAATATCAAAGGCTCTTAACCACTGAGTCATCTCTCCAGTCCCTAAGTATTTTTTTAAATAAATAAAATAGTAAGTTTCATAAAAATTGATGTTTGTGCCAACTAGGGTGGCTCAGTGGATAAAAGTGCTTGCTGTGGAAGGAGAAAATTGACTTCTTAGGGCATCGTCTGACCATCACATGTGTGCTTTGGCATGTGGCACCCATACACATATAAATATCATGTACACACAAATTATAAAAATTTAAATAAAATTTAAAATGTTAAGTATGTGAAATCACATTATGCATGTTAGTTTGGGGGCTTTTCATTTCCTTTTATAGCTTAAGTAGCTTTCAGTTATCTGAGATGATGTCTTTATTATTCTTTAGCACTTAATGGACACATGACATTTATATTTTAGCAAATATAGCCTAATTTCCATTTTTCATATAATTTTGTTATTTCTGCTAACTTCATGAAAGAATAATTAAGAGTTGGGAAATAAGGATGTAGTGATACTTTCTCTTGTCTTTCAAGGTTTTTGTTTAATGGTAACATACCTATAATATGTTTGCATTTTTTTCTTCCAAACTTAGAAAATGGCTAATCATTAAATACTAGTTTCAGCCGGGCAGTGGTGGCGCACGCCTTTAATCCCAGCACTTGGGAGGCAGAGGCAGGAGGATTTCTGAGTTCCAGGCCAGCCTGGTCTACAGAATGAGTTCCAGGACAGCCAGGGCTACAGAGAGAAACCTTGTCTCGAAAAACAAACAAGCAAACAAAAAACTAGTTTCAAGAAAATAATTACTTGAGATCTTTGGCAGAATTTCCAGTCTTTTAATCCTTTAAAAAGTCAGTATTCTGTATAAAATAAGCTCAGTGTATTTCATTCCATTTTTACTTAACAAAACTTTATCTTGAAAATATTTAAATAGAAGCCAGGTGTGATGGTGCATGTCTTTAATCCCAGCACTTGGTAGGCAGAGGCAAGTGGATCTCTGAGTTTGAGACAAGCCTGGTCTACAAAGCAAGTTTCAGGATAGCCAGGGCTATACAGAGAAACTCTGTCTCCAAAAAAAAAAAAAGCAAACAAACAAACAATTAAATAGCCCTAGCTTAAAGTTATTTGATTGGCTTCCACTCTGGATAATGTCTTAATAAGTGAAAGGCATTTTACTAATTGACATGTAGATTGTTTGTGTTGTGAATATGATCACTGAATAATTTCTGTTTCATAATAGGAAGTAAAACTTCCCAATAATTTTGTATAAATATGTTTCTTGTTATTTTTAATTTTGTGTTTATATATCAGAAGGTAGCAGAAAAATTTATTCTGTTTTTCCTATATAGAGTTCAGCTCATGGAGACATTTTCTCCCTCACATATTCTCTTACCTGGTAACACACTGTAACTTAATTCTACTCCAGGATTACTTAGAAGTGATTCTATGTTTTCTTCCATACTGTAGTCAGAGTTGGCCTTGGGTAACCTAGCATCTGGTGCCGCAGTGGTTTGCTGAACTTCAAGCTGCATGTTGGCTCTGGGGTGGAATGAAGAGCTCTTCCTGAGTCTTCTCTGTTCCATCCTCCTCCTCTGCCTCCTAGTACTTTGTTCACAATCAGTTTGAAAAACGATAAGCAGAAGGAGACAAAACAAAACTGCTCTCTTCATGTTTGATTTTTTTTTTTCACCAATGAACTTCTAAAAGGAAACACAATTTAAAGTTGTAACTCCATTCTTACTTCTGGAAGTTGACTTAGTTGTCTCTGGGGGCTGCAGACGTCTTTGAGGAGCAACACCAGTGTGATGTGTGGTCTGGATCCTGCAGTTTACTGCTGGGTTAGAGTTTGGAATATCTGTCTTCCTAGACCGGGCTTGAGCCAAGTTTTTCTATAAAGGGCCAAATAGTAAATATCTAACCCTTTATGGATTATTTGTTCTCTGTCTTAACTATTCAGTTCTGCTATTGTAGTCTGGAATCAGCCATAGATGTTAGGTGACTGTGACTGTGTTCCAGTAAAATGAAAATGCCTACAGCAGCAGACCCTTGGACCCCCACATGCCAGAGTTTGAGCAGTCTCTGTCTGCTAGGGTGCTCTATGGTTATCACCCACACCTCTTCTGACACGTTCATCACTAATTTTCTTTGCTAGGGAGCAGTACATGGTTATCCTTCATAAAAGTAGCTGTATCACAGCACACTCACTTGTGCACTTGTGCATATCAAGCAAGAGGTCAACACCATGGAATTTCCTCAGTCTGAACCCAGAGCTCACCGGTTGACCCTCCTGGCTTGCCAGCATCTGGAGATCTGCCTGTCTCCACCCCAATTCTACCCAGCACTACAATTAGAGCTGTGAGAGCTTCATGGTTTTGCAGTAAACTCTCTACCCATTTCTGAGCCATTTCCCAAGCCCTGAACATTTTTTTTATTTTTAAGGGAGGGTGGAGCTTTTCATGGAGGAATGTGCATATAAGCACATGGACATCAGAGGACCACCTCAGTGACATCCTCAGAAATGCTATTCACTTCCTTTGATACAGGGTCTTTCATTGACCTCAGACTTAACAATTAGGCCAGACTGTCTAGCCATTGGGTGTCAGGGAGCCTTAGGTCCCCACTTCTAGTTCTGGGATTACATATCATTGCAGCTTGTTTTATGTGGGCTCTAGGAACCCTAACTCAGGTCCTCATACTTAAAAACCAAGTAGTTTACCAAACAAGCCATCCTTTCAGCACCAGGATGAGAAATTTCAAGAATAATTCAGTTCCCTATGAAACTGTATGTAGTGAAACTAAAAAATGAATTTGAGAAATATGTTTTTAGGCACCTTTGATCTGGCAGCAATATTGGGGACAGATAGGCTGGTGCAGTAGCCATAGGTGAAGTATCATGGACAGAAGATTCACCTCCACAGTGACCACAGGGCTGTATCTAGATGGCTCAAAATCAGCTCTACCTTCCAGGAAGGACTAGCACAGTTTTTACAGGTTCTCAGGTCAGCAGGCAGCTTTCTTTAGTGTTCCTATTCAGCTTGGCCTGAAAGCCCTCCATAGCCCACTGCTCAAGTCTCCTTGTTTTAGTGTTCCAGAAGTAAACATTCCTGCATCCTGCACCAAGTCTAACATCTGTTCCTTATGAAAATTCATTGATTTAGTAGTAAGAGGGTATTTGTTTCATATAGTAAATGCCATTCATGGGAAGCTTACAGTAAATATTCACAGTGAAATAGTTCATTTTCTCATAAAGATCTAGAACAAGGACATCTCTCTTACCACTTCTCCCAGTGCTCTGCTAGATTTTCTAGCCAGTGAAATGGCACAATACCAGGAAACAAAGGATACCCGAGGGCTCCAGGAAGCTGTTACTCTACCTTTCCATAAAACCTGGACTGCCCTTAAAAAATCCAGACTGTGAGAACTTTTACCTTTGCAGTTCCTTGTATCACTTAAAATCTTCAAGTTCCACAGTTCAAATTTTATTAAAATCTAAATGAAGCTCCAGTAAAGTTGGTGGTAGGCCTAAAAAGAAAAGTATGTTAGACAAAGTAAAGCCAGGCTTCAGTGACTGTTTCCCAGATTGTGGAATTAGGCAGGTATTTCAAATGCTTTCTTTTTAAAAAAAAGTTTGATTATAGAAGTTTTCAACCATACTCAAAAGTAGAAAGTATTTCATGAACCACCATACAGTTGTCCTGCTTCAACTACTAGCCTCATATTTCCACTTCATCTCCTTCACTTACTTATTTACTTGCTTGCTTATACAGTCACTTTCTGGCAGGAGTTTAGCTGAAATCTACTGTGTGATGAAATTTTACCTGTGACTACTAGGTGTCTGATAAAAGTCATATTTTTGTTTAGTTTTTATATAACCACCTTATAATATTCTACAAAATTGACAACAATCCTTTATCATGTAATATTTTTTCCTCAGTTTTCCTAAGTTGTCTTCCATTGTTTTAAAGTCTTCTTCCTTGGATGTGATGGCACACAACTATGTCCTCAGCACTTGAGAGCTGATGTGGGAAGATTGCAAATTCAGGGGCTGCCTGGCTATCATGTGAGACCCTGTCTCAGAAGCACACAACCCAAGAACTGAGATTGTAGCTAAGTGGCAGGCTCAAGTTTGAGTCCCAAATTTTGAGTATCAACAATTAATTAACAATTAATATACAGCTGAGTAATGGTGGCACATGCCTTTGATCCCAGCACTTGGGAGGCAGAGGCAGGTGGTTCTCTGACACCAGCCAGGGCTACCCAAAGAAACCCTATCTCGAAAAATCTTAAAAGGTTCCTGTAACCAACAAGGGAAATCAGTCAGTTTTCAGGATATAAGATCAATCTATAAAAATCAGGATTATTTCTGTATGATAGCAAAAAATAGAAGCTAAGTCAATGTCATTTTGTAATAGCATATAATCTGAATTATTAGTGAATATCTTATAGAAGGTGGACAAGGTGTCTGCTCTGAAAAATCAACTCTAAAGTACTGCTGAAAGAAATGGACTGAGGCCTTTGTTAGGAAAATGTTTACCCTCTATATGGATGAGATGACAAAAGGTTGCTAAATTCTCAGTTCTCCCCACATTGATGCCCATACACTTGTCACAAATCCAGTTCTAATTCTATCATGCTATTTTGGTAAAAAATTTGCCAGCCGACCCAGGCATGGTGGCACATATCTGTAATCCAATCAGGTGTAGGAGGATTGAAAGTAGAGGTCAGCCTGGGTGACAAGATTACATCTCAGCATGAAATTCTAGCTTATGGTGGAATTTCTGTAAAGCATACACGACACCCTGGATTCAGTCCCTAGTTATTTTTTTTTAAAGGCAAAAGAAGGGCTTGTGAGATGGCTCAGCCAAAAAGGAAAAGGGTGCATGGGATAGGGGTTTTCTAGGGAAGGGAAATGGGGAAAGGGGATGGCATCTGAAATGTAAATAAAATTAATAAAAAAATAAATAATTAATTAAAAAAAAAAGAGAGAGAGAAAGAAAGAAAAAAAGAGATGGCTCAGCATGTAAAGGTGCTTGCCAAAAGCCTAACAATGAGTTCCATCCTTGCCACCCACATGGGAGAAGGAGAGAAAATATTCTCAATAATTGGCCTTCTACCTCTACATGTGCTCTGTGGCAAGTATGTACATGCACATTCACATGCACACAAAATAAATAAATTTTTTAAATTAAAAATTAAATTATAAAATGTGAAAATGTTTGGTGGCATATAAAATCTTATAGTTTCACTGGAACACAGCATGCTTGTTTATATATGTATTGTTGTCTTTGTACCACAAGCGAAGATCATGCCTACAAAATGGAAAGTAATTTATACTCAAGAGCATACATTTTCCATTCAAAGCTTAAAGCACTGCTTCTGAATTGGGGATGATTTGTCCCTCAACGGACAGATAGCAATGTCTGGAGACATTTTCAGTCATCATAGTTAGGAGCGGTTCTACAAGTTCTATCTAGTATAAAGAGGCAGGATGTGCTACTAATCACCCTGCAGGAAACAGTCTTCTACAGCAAAAAGTTAGCTGAGCATATTGGAGATGTTGAAGTTGACAGCCCTGATTGGGCGGAATAGTTAATCTAGGGTTTCATAACTACACTCACATGCTTTTATAAACAGTACATGCTGCAATTCATTGCATGGAGTCAGTGGTTCGTTATCAAAAGGAAGAGTGGGAAATTAGTTGTTCTAATATGAAAACCTCCTTCCTAAAGTTTTTCTCCTAATTCTAGACTTTTCATTTTATCTGTCTCCAATTCTAGAACTTAAGAGGAATAACCCAGATTCATTATCCTGTCTTGAATATCTGGCAGGTATAGCAGTACTGTGGATATCACTGTACATATCAAGGATGTACCTTATGTATCTCCTCCCTTCATTCTGGTATTTCTTTTCCTATTTCTGAGGATTGAATCCAAGATCCTTCATATTCTAAGTAACCACTCTGCTCCTGAGCTGACACCTCCAACCTTGTCTTCACTTTGAGATGGTGTCATTAAGATACCAATACAGCCTCAAACTTGAAGTCCTTCTGCTTCAGGCTCCAAGAAAAAAGCATGCACCACAGCGTTTCTGTTGTGATCAGTGGCACTGCTGTTCCCTAGCATTCTACACAGGTCAAGTGCTGATTCATTGTATGCAGCTCTCTTTCACCCTCTAATGTCTTCGTCTCCAATAACAGAGAATCCCTATGTCCTCTGTCCTCACCACCTGTGTCCATACAGCATGAAATTCTAGCTTATGGTGGAATTTCTGTGAAGCACACACGACACCCTGGATTCAGTCCCTAGTTATTTTTTTTTTAAAGGCAAAAGAAGGGCTTGTGAGATGGCTCAGCCAAAAAGGAAAAGGGGGCATGGGATAGGGGTTTTCTAGGGAGGGGGAATGGGGAAAGGGGATGGCATCTGAAATGTAAATAAAATTAATAAAAAAATAAATAATTAAATAATTTTTTAAAAAGAGAGAGAAAGAAAGAAAGAAAGAAAGAAAGAAAGAAAGAAAGAAAGAAAGAAAGAAAGAAAGAGATGGCTCAGCATGTAAAGGTGCTTGCCAAAAGCCTAACAATGAGTTCCATCCTTGCCACCCACATTGGAGAAGGAGAGAAAATATTCTCAATAATTGGCCTTCTACCTCTACATGTGCAAATATTTGTTTCAAAGACCAAAGGATGACTATTTGGTGCTTTGAGATTTATAATCTATGTCACAGCCTTTCACCGTTCCTCTTAAGGGCCCAGAGTAATGTTCGATACCGTCTGAATGGGTGGGCCAAGCAATGTTCTGATAGTGTTATGTTCAGAAAACAGAATTTGTTATGTGGGCCATGATTTTCCAGCTTCAAATTCAGTATATCCTTTATGACTTCTAACTACATCTGCTCACTTATACATCTAAATGTCATATATAAATTAAATATGTATTTAAACAAAAATGGGAACTGTCTATATATTACACTCCAACCTGTTTCATCCCAATTAGTAAGAAATTCTGAGCATGTGGATACACATGTCAGTGTGTTCAAAAACAGTCTATTCAAGCCTGTTTTCATCCTATACTTAACAAATTTGGTATCTGATATTTTAACATTTTTCTCTCTTAGTTTTTTTGAAATAGGTTCCATTATGGTCTAGGCTGTTCTTTCACCTTTCTATGTATCTGAAGTTCTCTTTGAATTCCTCATCTTTCTGCCTCTTCATTCCAAGTACTGGGGTTACAGGTATATGTCCTGTACCAGGGTACTCCAACATTCTTAATCATACATCCTCTGGAAGTGTTGTAATAGTCTTAATTTTATTTTTAATTTTACAAATAACATATTAGTAGAGTCTCTATTTTTAAACTTTTCTATTTTGGTCTTTTATGTTGGTTGACATTTATAAATTAGCTTGGTCAGGCTTATTAATCAACCTTAAAGCTATGCCTATATGCCTATACAACTTCAGAATTGTCATACTTTCCTGATGCATTTATTGTTAGAGCCTTCCTGTACCTCTACCAGTGCTCTAGTAAGATCTACTTTGTCTAATATTAATGAAGCTACCTTCTTTTGTTAATGTGTGCTTGGCAATTTTGTATCATTTTGCTTTCAGCCTTTCCATAGTATATTTTTCATGTTCTTTGATTTGTAATGCAGTCCGACAATCTTTGTATTTGATAGGAACAAGAAATCTATTTATGCTTCGTTAAACATTTACCTCTTCCTACACAATTCAAGAGCCAGGATAGCTTTGATTCCAGTTATTCACTTCTGGAATAAAAGCAGTTTTCATCATACACTTTAATAAAAAACACATATATTTTCCATATATGTTAAACATAGTATATCTTTTAAAAAAAAGATTTATTTATTATTTATTTTATGTATATGAGTGCCCTATCTGCATGTACACCTGCATGCTAGAAGAGGGCATCAGAACTCATTACAGATGGTTGTGAGCCACCATGTGGTCCATGCTCTTAACCACTGAGCTGAGCCATTTCTCTAGCCCCATAGTCTGGAGATATCTTGAAAAGATTATTATTTTTCAGGGTGGCAATATATCTCCATGAATAAAGGTATTTCCCATCAAGCCTGACAACATATGTTTGATCCCAGGAAATCACACATAGAAGGAAAGAACTGACCCCCCACATTGTCCTCTGACCTTCACAAGTACACCACTCCACACATGTACAAGCACAGTAAACAAATGTAAACAAAAGATTGTTGTCATTGCTTTGTATAGAAACCATTTAAGACCACACTTTTTGAACCTCTTCACTTATCAAGATTTGGGGGCAGATTCTCTTTTGTAAGGATCGGGCCCATGTTGTAGGGTATTTAACAGCAGTTCTGGCCCCTTTCACCATCACCTTCCCCCAGTTATGACAACCAAGAATACTTCCAGACATTGCCAAATGGCCTGCTCCCCATCTGAGAACCCCTAACACTTGAACTCTTTCCTCATATTCTTTCCTGTATCTCTGGATTTTTATTTAGATTTTCCTTCTCATTCAAAAAGTGTCTTAAGGTAATTTATTCTGTGCAGTTCTATTGAAGATCAACTCTTTTTTTTTAAAAAAAAAAAAAAAAAAAACTAGAAATGATTTCACACTACCTTAATTCTGAAAGTACATGTTTACTGCATAGATTTCAGGTTAATAGTGCCTAGCATTTACACATCCCATTCCTATCTTTTTGTTTGTATTGATTCTACTTTTGTTGTTGTTGTTTGTGTTGTTGCTGCTGCTGCTGTTGTTGTTGTTTCAAAAAGGGCCTCATGTAGCCCATGCTGTCCTCAAGCTTATTGTATAACCATAGAGGACTTTGACTTTCTCATCCTTTTGCCTACACTTCCCAAGTGCAGGGATCACAAGAGTATGCCATAATGCCTTCTTTTGTTGGTTCAATTGAGAAGTCATGACTCAATCAAACTACTTTTAAAATGCATTCTTTTTCTGGCCACTTTGGATGTTCATCTTGGCCTTTAGATGTTCTTCTATGGTACACATAGAAGGTGTGGTTCTCTTGTTTCTATTACATTTGGGATTCATGATATATTTTGAATACATACTGAATTCTGGGAGGCTCAAGACAGAAAGGTTTCTATGTGTAGCCCTGGCTGTCCTGAAACTTACTCTGTAGACCAGTCTGTCCTGAAAGTAACAGAGATCCATCTACCTTTACTTCCCAGTGCTGGGATTAAAGGCATGCACCAACCAGCTGCATCCTGAACTTTTTTTTTTTTTTTTTTTTTTTGTCAAATTTGGGTGTTTTTTTGTTTTTGTGTTGTTGTTGTTTTCTTCAGCCCTCGGCTCTTCCCATATGCATTAGACCTTTTCATTTTTCAGAACTACAGTCATTTATGCAATAACCACTCCATTATGTCTCCCATGTCATTTTCTCTTTGTGGTTTTTTTTTTTTTTTTTTTTTGGTTCTTCTGTTGTCACCTGTTGGCCTCTTTGTTTCTTTTATTGTATTTCTTAGTTTTTGGTAAATTGTTTTTATTGTTTTAAATTCTATACTACAACTTACAATACTCTTTGAACATTTAATCATGTTTGTTTTAAAGTCTGTCTGAAGATCAGGTTTTCTGAGTCCTCTTTTTGACTGTACCTATCATCTGTTCTTTGGAATTTTAGCTGTGGTCTTTCTTTCTTTTTTTTCCTTTGTCTGATGTCCTTTGAATTCATGCCGGAAATTATATAAAATCTCATCAAATATTTGAACCTAGGATGATGTATTTTCTGCCTAAAGATTTTCATCTTGAGTGTAGTGTTACAGACACTGTCAGTAATGCATGGAGTGATTTGCAGCTGGACATCACTGTATCCAATATCATTACCATGGGTCTAGTTTTACTAATATCACAAGCACCAATGTCATCACCCCAACTACTTGGCTCTTGTCTTTGTTTGTGTTTCTCCCCAGCCTTGTGAAGCTATTTTAAAACTCTGTTAACCTCTTCTGGAATCCACAGATGTTTCTAGAAGCAAAGTTGTTTCAGACCTGAGACAGTCTGGGTTTCAATCTTATTCCAAACACTGATCCTGCTGTTTTTCTCATCTTCCTGATTGTTGTCAGCAGATGAGTAGATCCGTTTTCCTTGCCAGAGGAAGTGCCTTCAGATTCCTTTTGTTCTTTGCAGAAACATGTATTTCTCACTCTTAAATGTGGTAAAAATGTGTGAATCTTAAATGTTTGAAAATACCCTGCTTGGTTAAAACTTGAATTATAGCTTCAAAATCATTTTCCCTGAATACTTTTCAGATACTGATTATTTCTCTTTTTTACATTTTGTTTTCCTTTTGCTTTTGCTTTGTTACAAGGTCTTGCTATATATCCATGGCTAACCTAGAGCTAACAATGTAGACTAGGCTAACCTTGAACTTGTGGTGATCTTCCTGTCATTGCCTCCAAGTGTTAGGGTTGCAGGTGTTAGCTACCACACCCAGCTTGGTCCATTCTTGTTGTGTTATGGAGAAGTCAACTTGAATTCAATTCCCATCCCTTTTTAGGAAGGTTTTTTATTCTGCCTTTCCTGTGGAAATGTTCTAATTTTTAGTATGTCTTTAACATTCATAAGTTTTGCTATGAGCTAGTAATAAATTATTGATTTTTCCTTCTTGAAATTCTTTAAACCCTAAAACTTAATTTCTCTGATGAACTTTCTGTTAATTCTTTCCCATGCTTATTCAAAGATCTATCCCCCGTCCTCCACTCCTCCCCTAACACTAGGAATGAAGCCTATGGCATTAGGGGCGTTAGACAAGCACCATATCCCTGATTCCATATACTATATATGATCCCATATTCCTAGTCCCTTCCTCCATCTTTAAACTTACCCCATTCTTCTCGTGAATGATTCCCCAGTTTCTGCCTTACCAAGAGCTCTTCTTACTTCCCAGTGCAGCTATAGAGCCATATGTAGGGTGTGTGTGTGTGTGTGTGTGTGTGTGTGTGTGTGTGTGTGTGTGTGTGTTACTAACATACCTTCTATTTTCTAGGAACTTGAGAGACAAGCAGGCACAATGTTTATTCGGCTCCCCCTCTTGAATTTCAGTAGTTCTTTTTGTAGCTTCATCTGCTAAAATCTCCTAAACCAGGCTTTACTTGGTTTCATCCATGTGGATTTGCCCTCAAATCATCTGAACTCAGCAGCTAGCAACCCTCAGGAATGTCTTCATGTAAAGTCCACCATCAAACTTTTGCTCAAGATACTTGTATAAGTACTCCAGTGATTTGAAAATCATTACTGTAGGTCATTCAAATTAAATTAGGCTTAAACATTTTATGACCTGCTTTAGTTTCCGAAGAACTAGTCTGCACAATGTAAAGGAGCAAGCTTATTGGCACCTGAGGTCAACTCACAATGAAGTAATGTAGGGAAGCAGCAACAGTGGCAGTAATGAAAACAGAAGCTGGAGGGTAGGTAACACTAGATTTCTTAAGTAGGTCACATGACAGATGTTCTGCGTCATGAACACATGTACACTGACTTAGTTCGTTTGTTTGTTTTGACAATTATATGTTCAGTAGATGAGGGTCATGAAAGCTCTCATTCTGGACCTTAGGACTCTCTAGATAGTCTCCAGGGGTCTCCCATGAAGGTGGAGTGTGTCATCCCTGGGCCTCCTATAAACATCCACTTGTCAAGGGATTGTGAGTGTTAGGAGACAGTACCTGCTCAGCTAGATGACACACTCTCCCAGGGTTGTGATCCTGAGATTCATCTCTTAGTCTCTCTATTTCAAATGAACTCGTTTCTGTCTCATTTAGAAATCTAAATAGATTTGTACAGAAATAAATTGGCAGAGCTGTCTTAATTTTAACAAAATCAGGATCTAGTTTAAGTAAAATTTAAGAAATGGCCCTCTATTCTAATTGTTATTCAGTGGTTTATAGAATTTTGCATTTTGTTTAATATTTAATAAGCAACTTTATAGTTATATGTCTAGATACTCTTTAATCACAATGTCATTTTCATCAAGTAATGTTTTTGCTTTTTTGACCTTTTATGTTTGTCTAGATATTGAATATGATATATAAGCTTTAATTTTAACTCATTTTTTCCATTAAAATTTCTTATCACTTGTTTTAAGAAAACTTTAACGGTATCTATAATTTGAATATATCTGTGAAGTCACAAGTTATCATCCTTCATGTTACCACCAGACTTAAACTGGAAAATGCTTTTAACTGAAAACGTATTTTCCTTTAGAACTTAAGGACTGAGAAAATGAAAATTTCTAGTCAGTTGATACTTCTACTCGTTACATAATTCTGTCTAAACATACGACAATAGCTTATAAGTCCTTAACATTTGACCTGCTGGGAAATGATCATCCTGCAAAGAAACAATCATACAAAAGAAAACATACTTTTAACTTTTCATCTGTTAGTACAGAGTTAATTTTCTTAAAGATTAAACATATTTGCACACAAAATACCCAGATATTAAAGCCATGCCACATACTGTAGTAGAAACTTAAAATTTAAAACATGTTTACCTGGAAATCTAAACTAAGTAGCTTTGCTTGGTGTCATTTAAGTCTCCCGCTGAAAGTGAAACAAAACGAGAACTTTCTTTAAAAACAAAGAAGAGAAGGGAATGTTGAAAGTGTTAGCTGACTTCTTAGTAAAATCTAAAAGAACTGCTTCCCTTGGGATAAACGCCTTTCAGTTCTTTGTGTGGAAAATCAGCCAAAAAAGTAACCAGGGAAAATGGTTACCAAGGGAAATTTTTTTTAATCACAGGAAAAGTGGAAAACATCAGCGGGAGTTGGGCGGGGTGGGGGTAGGGGACATTTCCTTTGCAGGCTGAAAAGGCAGAAAAAAAAAATCTGTGACTTTCATAGGCTGTTTACATAAAATATTGCATGAATATTGACATTCTAACAAGCCAACATACCACTGGAGATTTGTCAGGGTTATAGGGGTGGTATTCTCATCACCTAAAACCTGTATGTATCTCCAATCCTGTTTAAATTGGGTTAAATTTCTCCACATTAAGGAAACAAAAACTAGTTGCATATTAATACCATTACATTATGTAATTTCAGTAGCTGGGTGGTAGTGCATGCTAGTAATCACAGCACTCAAGAGGTAACAGCATTGGGAGTTTTAAGATCATTCTGGGCTACATATGGACTTAGATCTAGCATAGGCTACATAAGACCCTGTCTACAAAAAATTATTGACCTCATATATATGAAATACATCTGTATCTCTGGCTGACTTGGAACTCATTTTGTAAAACGAGGCTGTACTTGAACTCACAGAGGATCTGCCTGCCTCTCTATCCCAGTTCTAGGATTAAAGGTATGCAGCATTATACCTAGGTCGTGTGTGTGTGTGTGTGTGTGTCTGGCTGTATATGTCTGTGTCTGGTTGTGTATGTCTGTGTCTAGCTGTGTGTCTGAGTGTCTGTGTACATGTGTACACACTTAATGTATAAGGGAGCAGCAAGGCTTCTCATTACTGGTTATTAGTTGTGTACTTTGGCCTTCAGTTTCTTTATCTCCCCATAAGCAAGTTAGAAATGGACCCAACACTACGGGGTGCTTGAGTTACTCTGTGGAAGAACCAGGTGAGATGACAGCCAACCACTATCAAGATACATAAATTCGACATTTAGAAATAATAAAGACAAAGACAACATATTTGCAGATGATGATAAATCATAAGTGACTTATTTAGTGAATGATACTGACCTCTGCATATCAAATTTGGAAACAAGAAAATTGTGAATAAATACCTTTATATTTTTTAAAGGAATTTATTTTTTTCAATCAAAAAGTCATCACAAACAGAAAAAGAAAGCAATTCAGCTGACCAGTGAAGCAAAGAAAAGCATTAAATTAAAAGTTCATAGACTACAAAATGCTCGTGGTTGGTGCAAGGCAGGAAGTATTTTTTCAACATCAGTAGTGGTCAAGAAGTGTTCATTCAAATGTGTACTATCACCCCTAGTGTGAGATGCTGAGACAGAACATAGAGGTAGAGCATGAACATTATTATTCTCAAAAATAATTCCAAATAATACTCAAATACTTAGTAATCATCAATCACAGCCTAATTTAGAACATGCTGTTTTGTTGGAGGGAAACTGTGTTCGTGGCATACTGTGTGTGGCAAACAGAAATGGTTCTGTTGAGAACAGCTAGCTAATAAAGAGCAGTACTGTCTACCCACAAGTCACCTCAAGAAATCCATTATAGGAACATCTTTCTGTGCAGAGATGTGTCTTCAGGGTAGTACTTTGAAGCACTCTAACTATGGACTTCATTAAAAAAAAAAAAAGGTAACCCAATTGTATATTTTAGAACAATGGATTACAAAGCTCTTTGGAAACTAAAGTAACCCCATTAAGACTGGCATTTGGCATTGTCTCAGATATACCAAGAAGAAAAAAAGAAATAGTCAAAACAATATATGCATTTTCTTTTGGTGTGTGTGTGTGTGTGTGTGTGTGTGTGTGTGTGTGAGAGAGAGAGAGAGAGAGAGAGAGAGAGAGAGAGAGAGAGAGAGAGAGATTGAGATTTGGCATCTTTCCAAAGAGCAGATTAGAAGGGATAAACAAAAACTGTTAATAGTATTTATCTCTGGATGATGAAATTACAGAGACAATTTTTCTAAGTAATTCATCATTTTCACAGGGTTTTGTACTTTTTTATAACCAGATGAAGAAAGGATAATTGTAAAAGATTATAAGCAAAAAATTACTTTTTAAAAAGAGATTTTGTTTATGTTTGTTTCTCTGTGTGTTGCCTACATGTATGTCTATTTACCGTGTGTATTCAGTGCCCACAGAAGTCAGAAGAGGAGATCGTATCCCCTAAAACTAGAGTTATAGACAATTGTAAGCACTCTAAGAGTGCTAGGAAATTGAACCTTGGTCCTCTGCAAGAACAGCTAGTGCTCTTAATGACTGAGACATCTTTCTAAGGAATAACAATGACTATCATTCTAAGATTGACATGGTTGGAAAAAAATTTTAAGATTTCTGAGGTCACTGCTTTACAAGTTTTGTGGTTGAATGGATGAGCTCTTTTTCAGAAACTATTTTAACCACACTAGTACATGGAAAATAGTACTGTTACAGTCTTTCATTCTCTCTGATTCTTGTGGGCATAATTATGTCCTAAAACTTGGCTACCATAGTGCTCTAAAGGAACATAGTATTTGCCACCAAAGACTGTGCAGAGAGTGAGCAGCACCCATGCTAGGACCTTTCTTTTACTTACCACTCAAGTCACTTAGACTGGTTAGTGTTTATTGTCAACACAAACTGGAGTTACCTGGAAACAGTGGACCTTGACTGAAGAATTGCTATTGTAAGATTGGTTTCTGGGCTTTGATTAGTGACTACTGTGAGGGGCCCCAGCCCACCATGAGCACTGCTATCTCTGGGTGGGTAATCCTGGATTGAATATGAAAGCTTGCTAGAAAGCAAGTCAGTTAAGTAGTTATTCTACATGGTTTCTACTTCTGCTCATGCATGAATTCCTGTCTTGAGTCTCTCAGTAATAGATTATATCCTAGAAACATTCAGTGAAATAAACCTCCCTATCTAAGTTATTTTTGGTCTTAATGTTTATAACAGCAGCAGAAAGCAAACTAGAACAGAAATTAGTACCAGAAGTGGGGTGCTGGTGTAATAGGTCTGGCCATGTTATTTGGAGGGGGTGCAGGGTGAAAATTGAAAAGATTTTGGAACTGAAATCCAGAAAAGCTATTAAGTGCTGAGAGCTTAATGAGCTGTTCCTTGGAAGCTTGAAAGATAATGCAGAGAGAAATGCTGACAGTGGAGGCCCATTGTGAAGTCTCAGAGGAAAGAAAAAAATCTGTCAGGGATGTTCATATGATACAGTTCAAGAATCTGTGGTTGCTTGTTTAACTGGAGCTGAAATTTTAACTGTGATTAACAAGAAATGAATACTCCTAAAGTAAAGCCTTCTGTGCTTTACTAGGAAACAGATTGATGGTTAGCTGAGGCTGAAACTTAGCTATGGTTTAAAGAGGAAAGCACCATTGAGGTTAAAGCTTCTGGAAAGTATTTCCTTAGGGTCAAAATACAGAAGCCATGGTCCAATGGGAAGCCAAGGCTGTACATCAAACCTTGCAGCAGAATTGGGCAAATAATGTTTAAGGGTTTCTCACATGATACTGATTTTGAAAGTAATTCTGGCATGAAAGGGTCCGAAGGAAGACCAAAAGAGGCCAATGGTGAAGGCACATTCTCAGTTTTGCAGTAGAGACCCCAGAAAATTGGGGATGACAGGACTGAGATCTACCAAGGACAGTAGCATGTGTAAACTGGAGCTGGTCTAGGCCTACAGGATAAGCTGTGTGTGTTGTGTTATGTGCAAAGCTAGAGAAGTAAGTGGATACACCCGAACCTTTTGCAGCTAGAACATCATGCGTGACTCCCAGATGCCTAACATAGAGCTACAGGATTTAATCTACACCGATTGACTTTGGTTTTCCTTATGTATAATTATTTTTATTCCCTAGTTCTTCTCTTTTGGAGTAAGGAAGTTTGTTTTTTCCAGAAGCCCACAGTTAAACTTAAGAGTGAGACTTTTCAAGTTGTATATTTTATATTATAATATTAATATCAGGTCTTGATGACAAACAAAAGATATGGATTAAGGTGATGTGTTTGGGTACAAGTTGACAGGGAGTGGAGTCTACTTGTTCGATTCAGCTGTCAGCTTGACAAAGTCCAGAATTATCAGAGGAAGTCTCTGTTTGTTTTGTTTTTTTTTCGAGACAGGGTTTCTCTGTGTAGCCCTGGCTGTCCTGGAACTCACTCTGTAGACCAGGCTGGCCTCGAACTCAGAAATCCACCTGCCTCTGCCTCCCAAATGCTGGGATTAAAGGAGTGCACCACCACCGCCCGGCAGAAGTCTTGATCAGGTTGGCCTGTGGGAGTGTCTGTGTGGCATTTTCTGTTGTTGTTGTTGTTGTTGTATTTCTAGAGGAAACCCTTATTAACTTAGAGAGTAAACATGACATATTGTTGAGTGACAGAAAGGAAATTACAAATCTTGATGTGTTGAGGATGTGTGAATAGACATGAAGGCTGGTTGGTATACCTAAAAATAACCAAAGCTTTATTGAGAATTTTATAGATTGTTATTTTATTCATAATTACTCCTTATACTTTCTGAATATTTATTTATATTTCTCCTCAGAAAAATAAGGTTATTTTTGTTTTAGACACACAACAAAACAAAAAGGAAAGAGCTCCTTAAATAATAACTGGATTCTGATCATCTAACTTTTCCATCAATCCCTTTAACTTCTCATTTAATATTTTTATACTACTATTTGATAACAAGGCACTATACTCTATAATGTATTTGATTCCTTCTTCATCTCTGCAGTTTTCTCACTCTCGACTCTTCCCTTTCCCTCTCCTATTCTCACATTCTGGTTTTCATCATATCCTTCTTTCTTTCCTCCCCCTTTTCTTCCTTCCTTCCTTCCTTTCTTACTAATTAATTACATCATTTTCTTCCATTCCTTTTCCTCCCTCCAATTGCTCCATGCCCCTGCCTTGAAATTCCTGGCAAATTCTTCTATGTTATTGTTGCTGTGTGTGTGCAAGTGTACAGTTGTGCAGTATGAGTGTTTGAATGAATGTGCAGTGTGTGTGTGTGTGTGTGTGTGTGTGTGTGTGTGTGTGTTATCTGATCCTCAGCATTCCTTAGTCGCCTATAATTATTTGTGTACTGTGAAGGCCACATCAGCTTTCAGGAGTTTTCCTTCATCCACATTAGCATGTCTATTATAGGTGTCATCCTGTTCAGATTATATTTAGGCAACATATTTGTAAAAGAATTTTAATCTAGCAGCATGGCTGCTCTGGCAAGGGATCACATCCAAAGACCTTCTTTGTGTGATCTGACTGGAATGACATACCTTTAATCCTTCTGGGTAGAATACAGACACGCCCTTAGTACATATCTTTAATCACAAACAATGAAGGAGAACTTAGTTTGTAGAAGGAAGCAGCCATATTTGAAAGTGACATCTAATTGAGGGTCTGACAAAGTGACAAATCAGGGAAGTATTTGACAAAATGAGCAGAGAAAGGATAGCCAAACTCTCAGAACAGACAGGAAAGAGAAGCTACTTAAGAGTAGCACAGCCTGAGTTAGGAGTGGAGGGCAGCCAGGCGGTGGTGGCGCATGCTTTTAATCCCAGCACTTGGGAGGCAGAGGCAGATGGATTTCTGAGTTCGAGGCCAGCCTGGTCTACAGAGTGAGTTCCAGGACAGCCAGCCAGGGCTACACAGAGAAACCCTATCTAAAAAAAACCAAAACCCACCAAAACCCAAAAAAAAACCCCAAAAACCAAAAAAAAAAAAAAAAGAGTGGAGGGCAGTTCAGCTGAGTTCAGGCAATGCTGTGCAGTTCAGCTGAGATCAGCTCAATGCAGTTCTGTGCAGTTCAGTTGGTAGAATTCAGAGACAGTTTCATTTTACCAAGCACAGCAGCTCAGTGAGAAGCTGAGAGAAGTGAGTTTGGATCAGTCAGTTTGGAAAGGAGTTTTGAACCAGAACAGCTTAGTTGAACCAGCCAGCCAGAGTTCAGAAAGAATTTAAAAAGATGAGCTTAAGTAAGCCTCCAAGACAGTTACATCCAGCAAATAAAAATTACTTTTATGCATGTTGGTGAGATATTAGGGGTGTAGCCTCTGACATTCGAGGAGACACAATCTGACAGCAAATTCCCTGGTTCTTTGAATATTACAATTTTCCTGTCCCCTCTTCCATCAAGACCCCAGAGCCTTGGGTGTAGGAATTGTATTGTAGATGTACCACTATGGACTGTGCTCCACAACTCTGCATTTTGATCAGTTGTGGTTTTCTATACTGGCCTCATCTATTGCAGAGAGAAGGAAACTTCCTCTGCAGAGGTGAGGACACATTTCTATGAGTATACAGACAAATATTTAGAATGTAGTTAAATTTTGCTGGTTTAGTTAGGTGGCAGTTGTAGATTCTCTTCAATAATCGCAGCTTTAGTAGCCCTAAGATAGTTGGCTAGATTTCCAATACCAGGTATCTCTCTTTTGTTAAGCATGTCTTAAGTCCAATTAGACAGCTGTTGGTTACTACATGTGTGCCATGACTGCATGCACTTTCAGGGTTATCAATGCTAGTCATTATTACAGTTCATAGGTTTTGTAGCTGGGTAGGACTACTGGCTGCTTCCCTCTTGGAAAGTTGTATAGCTCCTCCTAGTACTAGGAAAGTTTAGTCTCCAAGGAAAAGGCTTTCAGACCAGTTCCAGCTCAAGGGCTCTGGGTCTTGGCTCTGGGTTCAAACTACATTATATCTTCAGCAGTGGGGACTACCCTTCTACTTCTCCGGGACAACGAATAGCAGTAGCCTATAATGTTTTAGGAGTCTTGGATGACCCTGACCAACAACTCAAAAAAGAGCTTCTCATAACTGTGTTGGGATTTTTGTTAGATGGCCTGTTACTCTTGCAAACAACATTGTCAGCCCAGATGGGAATTTTTTATTGAGAGAGAGAATTTATATTTCTATCAACTTATGTATATTACAGGTATTTTAGGAAGTTAATGATATTATTACTTATGACTTTTCACACATCCTTAATGTTATTTTACCCTTTTCTGTATTTATTTCCCTCCTCCCTCACTAATTAACCCCTGGTTTTCCCATTTCTCCCTCTAGATAACTTGTCCCTTGCTATTTCTTCCCTCTCTCTATTGTTTCCCCTCAAATGATCCCTTTTTGCTTTCCTGCTTTCTGCAGTTATTTAAAGTCATATATGTACTTATCTAAAGATTGGGAGTTAGAAACTTTAGATGAGAGAGAACATGCAATATGTGTCTTTCTGGATCTGGGCTACCTCACTCAATATGATCTTTTCTAGGTACATCCATTTAGAAATGATAAAATCAGCAGTATAGCACTATACAGAATCAACTTGCACAGTCAATAGTTTTTCTGTGCACCAATAACAAGCATCCAAAAGATAATCACAAAAGCCTCAAAGAAAATAAAATATCTAGGAAGAAGCCTAACTAAGGGGGGTGAAGGATGTTTACAATGAAAACTTTAAACTTCATTTTTTACCTTTAAAGAAAGGTAAAGAATTACCCTAGAACATGTAAAGACATCCCATGCTCATGGATTGGTGGAATTAGTATTGTAAAATTTTACTAAAGGCCATTTACAAAGTCAGTGCAATACCAATCAAATTCTCCATCTTGTTCACAAAAACAGAAAAAATATCCTAGAATTCATGTGGACCCACAGAAGGCTCCACCCAGATAGCCGTAACAATCATGAGCATAAAGAGCAATGCTGAAAGGTTAGCATTCCAAATGCCAACATGTTACACAGCCATAGTAACAAGACAATATGGGACTGGCACAGAAACAGATATGGCGACGAATGGAACAAAATCAAGATCCACAACTTGAGGATGCGAAACACCAGCCATTTGGTATTTGACAGTGATGCCAAAAGCATATGGTAGAAAAAAGGAAGCATCTTCAACAAATGATGCTGGGATAACTGAAGGTCCACATGCAGAAGAACTGAGTCTATCATAGCGTTTCTCAGCCCTTTCACAGAGGTTGCCTAAGTCCATTGGAAAACACACATATTTACATTACAGTTCATAACAGTAGCAAAATTACAGTTACTAAGTAGCAATGGAAATAATTTTATGATTGGAGTCACCACAACATGAGAAACTTTATTAAAGATACGCAGCATTAACTAACTCCAAATGGATCAAAGAACTAACTGTGAAATTTGAAACACTGAATCGTCTAGAGGAAAGCAGGCAGTTTCCTACATGATACAGGTACAGGAAAAGGCTTTCTGAATAGAACACCATTTGCCCAAAAACTAAGGCCAACAATTGTCAGGTGGGACTCCATAAACTAAAAAGCTTTTGCATAGCTAAAGAAATAATAATCTGGTAAAGAGAGCCCACAAAATGGGAGAGAGACTTTTGCTAGCCTTGTCAGAGTCCATCTGACAGAGGATTATTATTCATAATATATAAAGAACTTTAAAAATAGAGTTAAAAAACCCACAAAGCATTCATTTTTAAAAAGGGACCGAGCTGGGCAGTGGTGGCACACGCCTTTAATCCCAGCACTTGGGAGACAGAAGCAGGCGGATTTCTGAGTTCGAGGCCAGCCTGGTCTACCAAGTGAGTTCCAGGACAGCCAAGGCTATACAGAGAAACCCTGTCTCAAAAAACCAAAAAAAAAAAAAAAAAAAAAAAGGACTGAAACAGAATATTCTCAAGAGAAGGAAAAAAATTGCTACGAAATATCTCAGAAAATATTTTTTCTCTACAATTAGAGAAATGTAAATCAAAACAACCCTGGGGTTTTATCTCAGCCCAAATGGCAAAGACCACCCAAACACATGCTGGAAGGGAATTCAGGGGAAAGAGGACCTCATTCACTATGGGTGGGTTTGCAAACTGGTGCAGGCACTGTGGAAAGCATTGTGAAGAATTCTCAAAATGCTACGATTAAATAGACCATAGGACCCAGTTTTTATTTTATTCATCTGCGTGTTTTGCCTGCATGTATGTATGTATATGCACCATATGTGTTTGTGCAGTGCCACAGAAGCCAGAAGAGGATGCTAGATTCCTTGGAACTGGAGTCAGAGATGTAAGCTTTCCTTCCAGTGGGTGCTGAGATTCAAAGACAGTTCCTCTGTAAAAATACAGCCAGTGCTCATAGATGCTAGCTACCTCTAACCCTGCTCAAGTTTTTTTCTTTTTTTAAATTGTTGTCTTATTGGTTAGCCTATTGTGGAATCAGCATACTCCTCTTTTCTTTCTTTCTTTCTTACATATCTTACATTGGTTCTCCCAGCTGCTACCAGCTGTACCCTAAATGTTGATGTTCCTCAGATCTACTCTTAGCCTCACTCCTTGTTCTCCTTCATATTTACTGAATAGAAATGAGAGGTCTAGGGAGTCAGCCTAGTCAGTAAAGGGCTTGCTTTGCCAGATCCCTAGAACCCACATACACACATTCAAAAACAAAAGAACAACGAAAGAAAAGTATATTTGCTACTTACAGTTTCATTTCCTTCCTTTTTAACCATATTAGTCCCTTTTCTTTTCTTACTTTTTTTTTTTGCTAGAAGAGTACATTTAAAGTAAAAATATAATTTATGTTGTGCAGCATTTTCACAGATTCATTTATTTTGGTTTTCTGAGACAAGGTCTTATATAGCCAGACTGACTTCAAACTCACTGTTACCAAAGCCTAGGAACACAGGCGTGCCCCACTTTTAAAGAAGCCCAGCTAGGCATAGTGGTATACCCTTTAATCACAGCACTCAAGATGCAGAGGCAGGCAGATCTCTCTGTGTGTTTGTGTCCAGACTGGTCTATGTAGTAAGTCTAAGGACAGTCAAGGCTATAAAGAGAGACTGTATCTCAAAAATAAATAAATAGATGAAATACATGAGAATAGACAGTTTCTGTGAGCTCATAGGCAGAATCAGGTGCTTGCCTGATCCTTGTCGCAGCACTCGATGGATGGAGACCCAGATGGAAGCATAACAAAAGGAGACAACATATGTGAGAACCGCCTGGACACTAGCCTGCTCTTCCCTAAGCAGTGAGCACAGGACTTCACTAGAGTCTAAGCCATGTTATATGCATTATTGTTCTCTATTGTGAAATGGTGTCACAGAAGCAAAATGAGGAAACTGAATGGGGTTAAACTACCTAATGTGATTAAATGGGAAAACGACAACAGCCCCAAGCTAGTCTGATTTATAGTAGCCCAAGCTATTCTGTTTCTTACAACATTCAAGGCCATATCACCCGTCAGGGTTTCCTTCCTGAGCAGCCATTGGAGGGCATGTGATCAGGCAACTGCTCTCATCATAACTGGGTCTCCATATCACAGAACTCCTTACATGCTAATGAGAATCAGTTTCTCACTGCCAGGACTGAGATGTGACAACAGATAGCTGCAGTCGGGACCGGAGTCAGACCTAAGCCCAGCTACATACTAAATCTAGATGAGTTGCATGTCCATTCCGGCACTCAAATGACTGATCTTTAATGCAAGACCATCAAAGACTTCTTAGGCTGTTTCTCTCGGGATTTATAGGGTGTGGTGTTGTTGCCTTGGAAAACAGGCAGCTCAAACGCATTCGGAATTGTTATTTTCCCTATAATTTCCCTCCTGAAACCCATGCTTAGTGAGAACTGGTAAGAGAGTTACACATATGGTAGTTTGAGCATTGTTGGGAATAGGGATTCTTTTCCACTGATACACTGTCTGAAGGAGATGGCTATAAACCAGAGTGACCACAATATTTACAAAGGTATGTAATGAAAAAAGAAGACTTTGGCAACTAATGTAACTCCATCACTCATGGGGAGGATAAAGAGATATTCACTTGAGGTTTAATAAATCAAAACATAGTGTGTTTGTCCACAGCTTCATTTTTTCCCATTACTGGTGGGTGATGTCATCATCTTCATTTCCCTTAGAATCTGTTTGTGTCCAGGAAAAGAAAAGATTAATGTTAACTACAGTTATTATCATGTAATCTTATTTTATGGTGAATTTTAATTTTGCCACCTATGTAGAGGGTTTTTTTAAAAAGATTTTTCTGTGTCTTGTCTGTCTGTCTGTCTGTCTGTCTGTCTGTCTGTGTGTTGTCTGTATAAGGTTTGTGCACATGAGTTCAGCAGAGTCCAGAGACATCAGATCCCTGGAGCTAAAATCAGAAGCAGTTGTAAACACCTGATGTGGACGCTGAGAATCAAACTTGGGTCCTCTGCAAGAGCAATATAACCTTTTAATCTCCAAGCCATCTCTCCAGCCCTTTTTTCTATTTTTCCTTTTCTCCTTGGTGTCAGTGGTCAAATCCATTGCCTTATGCATATTAAGCAAAAGTAGTACCAATAAACTATTCCTCTTACTCTAGGATGTTTTCAATTGGTTTCATCTTCCTCAATTTAAGTCCTGGATTTTTTTCAGCACTAGAGATCAAACCCTATGCCTTATTCTTGCAAGGCAAATGGTCAACTCCAGAGTACATCCCTGGCCGCTGAATACTGATCTTAAAAAGAATAAAGCTAAGCTACTCAGTTTGGCTGGATAATATTGCTTCCAGAAGCCATGTGTTATTAAATAAAAATCCTAATGCCAGTATGGCATGCCTCCTTATGCACTATTGGTCAGGCAGGACCCAAAGGTCCTCAGAACAATATAGGCTAGTGCCAAGACTCTTAGTTGCTCACCAGAACTAGAGGATAAGACCCTGTTGTTGAAGACATGAGACATTTTAGTTGCAAGACCAAATCAAGCTGAAAGGGAACTGGAAGCATCCTTCCTGAAACTACTTTTCATAGTGCTGGAAAGTGTTGTGCAGACCTGGAGGAAAAAAAGCCTTAATTTGTCTTACCTATCTGTAACCCCAGGCAAGATGTGCCCTCTAGTGTAACAGCGCCATGACTGTTACAGGGGTAACAAACCTTTATGATTGGATGTAAGGCCTACTCCACAGAAGGAACTCATACCTGGTACTGTAAACTTGGTCAGCTCCCACAGTTGCAGAGGTCAGAGGAATCCTGCTGTTGTTGTTAAATGGTCATGGTGTCAGACTACCTTCTAAGTAGTAATGTTTATACCTATAGATTGGTGCCGCTTTAAGCTTAGTCAGAGAAGCTTCTGTTTGTTGTGGGTAACAGTTAATGCATTCACTGTACTGAGAACTAGTGACTGTTTAATATGCACCCTTCAATAGGATGTTTGCATCACCAAAGCTCAGGGAACACTGTGGAAGATGAATACAAAAATCTAAAAAAATTTCCCAAATCACACAAAAAATAAAATTTAGTCTTTCTGAGAAATATATAACTAAAACAATAATCACAACACTACTGAAATAGTATTAAAATTGTAGTGCTTTACAGTCCACTGCTCACCTGTACCTGCATTTCTCTGCTAAAGTAAGGAGTTTCAGCATCACTACTCACAGAGCAACATCTATCTTGTTCAAAACAAATAAGTGGAGCAGAAACTTGTCACCAAAACCCGTAACAATGCAAAGTCCCTACAGTAATTGTTTAGTTAATATGGTCAAGTAAAGTGTTAGGGCAATGACTGCCTCTAGCAGAGTTTATGTTAGGATTTAGCCCAACATGAGAGTTCATCCTTAGGATGCCCAGTGTCCTTGATTCAATTCCCAGCACCTCAGAACAAAACCCAACCACTGTCTACAGTTGTCAGACAACTGTTGAGCAATATTCAACCCAGATTATTCTCCTTCAGAAATTCCATTCTTCAGGTGTTCAGTGTCCTTACTTTGCTGCTTAAGATCCTTTGCTTCCTCCTCACCATCACCCCCTCCTCCTCCTCCTGCTGTTGTTGTTGTGGATGATGGTGGTGGTGGTGGTGGTGGAGGATGAGACAATCATGTGGATGACGACAACCACATGATTGTGGGAATGGAGATTCAAATACAAGAGGAAAACAGCAGAATCATATATATGTCAGGCTTTGGAAATAACATTGAAACTTAAGTACCCAAAAGTTAAAAGGGAAGAAGGTAACTGGATCTGCATTTTTAAATGGCCACCATGATTATACTGTGCTTTATGAAGCAAATGGAAGGAGCCAATCTAGAAGCAGAGTACCACTAACAACTTGTGGCATTCAAGCCGTGGTGGTGCATACCTTTAGCACTCAGGAGACGGATCTCTTGAGTTCAAAGCCAGCTTGGTATACAGAGCAAGTTCTGGGACAGCCAGGGGCTATGTAGAGAGACACTGTCTCAAAACACCAAAAAAAAAAATTTTTTTTCCTGTTATCCAAGAAAAATTTCTTTTAGCAAGATTGGGGAGTTGAGTATGTAAACTTAGTAAACTGTAAGATTTACTCAGGAATGTGAAGCTTAGCTCTTGGGCATACTCCAGCTGCACTGCAGGATAGTTATTTCCTGAGGAGACCTCAGGCTACCACAGGCAGTTCTGCAGATCATGTGATGGCTAGTAATAAGGCCACAGAGTTGAATGAAATCATAGACTACCATATATAATAAAACTGAGAAGCAAAGTCTCTTAAGAATTGGGGGAATAAAGGATTTGAAAACTTTCCAAACTAAACGCTTTCATGCATTGTTGACAGAAATGTAAAATGATAGACTTTATTTAGGTCACTTTATCAGACAACTAAATGCTGAGCCATCCTGCTTCTAGGGAGCTATCCTACAGACAGATATGCACAGATAAACATCAATCTCTTCTGTGGATATTTGTTGAAATGTATAAAGTACTGAAAAGTACAGGTAACCCAGGTGATAGTTGGTGTTACCTTCTAGAATATGTTAGATGAACTACAGATACAAAGTGAGAAGCACCAGGAACCAGGCTTTGCTCTTAGATAACAACTAGACTGACAGAATCTGTCTGATGAAACTGTTTTGGAATTTTGGAGAGTGCTAAGGGCTTGCAGTGTCCCAGAGGAAGAAGGCTAGGATAGTAAATTGTGATTAATTTGGTCATTTTCAGCTCTTAGCACAGTAGCTGCTAACCAGCCCCAAACCAAGCTCCATCTCAGATGTCTGTAATATGTCTGTAGGATAGACCAATGTTTTCCTGTATATATCAGGAGTTTGTTATCTGATTGCTGCTTCTGACCGTAGAGGTTCAGAGGCAGGATCCATTGCCTCTCTTAGGGTTTCTATTGCTGCAATGAAACACCATGACCAAAAAGCAAGTTTGGGGGTGGGGGGGGGAGGATTTATTCAGCTTATACCTTCTCACTGTAGTTCATCATTGAAAGAATTCAGAACAGGAATTCAAACAGGGTAGGAACCTGGAGGCAGGAGCTGATGCAGACGCCATAAAGCAGTGCTGCCTACTGGCTTGCTTCCCATGCTTGCTCAGCCTGCTTTCTTATAGAAGTATCACCCACAGTGGACTGCAGCCTTCCCCTTCAGTCACTAAGAAAGTTGACATAAAACTCTCCAGCACATCGCCCCTCCCTACCTTTTTGCAAGCTCTTTTCCTGCTGAAGCTCTACTCGTATGCTCCTTTTTTGTTGTTGTTTTTCATGTAAAAGCAAAATACTAAAGACTAGGCCATTAACAAGTTACTGCAGACACTAGGGAGATGGTTCAGTGGCAATGTGCTTACTACTCAAGAATGAGGATGTAAGTTCAAATTTCCAGCACCAATGTAACTCCGGCATTGGGGAATGGGAGGAGACTGGTGGATCTCTAGAGTTTGTTGGCCAGCCAGTCTAGCTGAGATAGTGAGCTCTGAGTTCAGTGAAAGCTAGTCTCAAAAGAGAAAGATGGAGAATGATAAAGACAACTGGATTGACCTCTGACCTACACAAGCATACACAGCTGCAGGTTCACTTGTACACACATGTGGGCACATACCATACACAACATATATGTATTTATACACAAATATTTTTTAAGTAAAGCTAACTGTAGTGATAAGCAGTGTTAAGAAAAATAAAGACATAAACATGATCCAGTGTACACTTAGGCATAGAAGGAATGTTATAGTGGAATCCTTTACATTCTGTAAAGCCATTGTATGATAATTTTTAAGTAACCCAATATATAGGGAAAGTAGAAATTGAAAGCACGTGTTCCAAGAAAGGCACTAGTTCTGAGTAGAACTGAGAAGAGATTAAGTTTGCACTTCAGGCTGATCTTTGGCACAAATGAGAAAATAAATAAGAAAAACAAAGCATTTTCAAAACTTGAATTAACCCTAGAGGAAGGGAGAGATGCTGAGTTCCACTGTTAGCAAACTCTTAAGAGTCTGTAGGACACTGTAAAGCAGGCCAGCACGCAGCAGAGAAGTCACAGGAGAAAAACAAGAAGCAAAATGAGTATTTGAAGACATAATAGCTAAAACTTCCCCAAATTTTATGCACATGAATATAAACATGCCTTGGGTTCTATAGCCAGTTCCATGTAAAAGACACTACATAAATGTCAGGTTTCTTGGGGGAAAAAAGACTTTGGACAACTGTGAAGGATATTCACATAATTAAGTGAGATGTGAGAGGTTAAGTTCTTATGAACAGAACAAACTGAACAGACGCAGCAAACATGGACAGTAGCTGAGATCCGGCATGGCTACATAGTGAGACCCTGTCCCAAAAGTACAACTGTGACAAGGCTCTGGAACTTGACCACAGTCAAACAACAAGTAGTTTGGACACTAATTGTCCATCCATAGTCCTTATAGAAAAATTAACTCTTCCCTTCCCATTCCACACCCTTTGTTGTTGCTAAGAGAATTGGTTGCAGTTCTCTTTGTAGAAAAATAGCAGAACCTATCTTCCAATAAGCCCAAGGAGTACATAAGAGGTTATAGCAGAGGAACACTGAAGAAATGTGATTGTCTTATAGGTCATGGAGAACTTTGGAAACTCCTTAGAGTCTGGGAATAGGAATGGGAGCCTTTCATGTCTGCACTGTCTGCAGATTCTCTATCCCACTTTCTTCCTAGGGTCTTGTGTTATCCCTATACTCTCTGTAACATTGCTTCATTCTCTTTTACGAATACTGTCTTCTGCAGAACAGCTTTTGCTATGTTGACAGACACATGACCCAGAGGACCCATCTGTATCCTCAAGTCTGCATATCCTCAATCCAGTGTCCCAGATGGCTTGTCATGGAAAAGTTTCTACTTTCTCCAAAAGACTCTGCTTGGGCCATGTTTCCATCTCTGGTCCTATCTACAGTGATCTTTGGAGTCAAGTTCAAGTACAGGTCATGCAGATATTGCTGAGTAGTGGTGATATGGGGTTTTATGAAGTCAACTATAAATTTAGCAAAAGACTGTCCAGGTAAACTGTCTCCTTTGTGATGAAGGGGAACATTCTTATTGTTGACTAGAACTTTCTTGAACATCCTGAGGACATTATCTTTATATTGTTGGAGTGTGCTTCACTGTTCAACCTAGAACCAGCTCTATTAACCTGTCAGTGTGAGGACTTGATTATTCTCTCTTTACCTGGTACATTTATTTATATTGGTGTCTTAGGGTTCTAATTACTGTGAGAAGATACTATGACCAAGGCAACTCTTAGAAAGGCAAACATTTCCTTGGGGCTGGCTCACAGCTTTAGAGGTTCAGTCCATAATCATCATGGCAGCAAGTATGGCAGCATGCAGGCAGGCATGGGGCTGAAGAATGAGCTGAGAGTTCTGCATCTTGATCTGACTGCAGCCAGGAGTAACTGACTCTTCTGCACTGGCCCAAACTTCAAAGCGCCCCACCCCCCACCCCCAGTGATGCACTTCCTCCAACAAGGCCACACCTACTCCAGCAAGGCCACACTCCTAATAGTGCCACTTCCCATGGTGCTAAACATATTCAAACCACCACAACCAGTATCTGGAAATGATTACAAGAACCTTCCACAGTTTTTAGTTCTATATCATGAGAATTTTCCTTTAATTATATGCAGGTGTTTTTGTATAGCTCTGGCTGCCCTAGAACTCAGTATCTGCCTGTTTCTCCCTCCTATGTGCTGTAATTGAAGTTGTGTGCCACCAATCTAGCTATATACACACTTTAAAGAGCAGAGTTTGATTTTATTCTTGGTAGTCTTTTTTTTTTTTTTCCTAAAATTATAGAGAGGTGCTTTTTCTTTCTTTTCTTTGGAGAGTAGTTTAAAAGCATTAGTTATAGAATAATTACTCTGTTTTCATTAGTTAATAGTTGGTTTTGCATTTAAACTAATTTCAAGCAAGCTTTAGTGAAACAAACAATATTTTTACTATGAAATCACCAGCATATGAGCTGCAGGAGCTGTGCCATCATCTGTTTATGATGATAGGCCATTTGGTGTCTATAATTCAGAACAGAAGTGAATTTTAAATGTTTGCATGCTAAAAATAGCTTCTTTACTCCAGGAGAGGAGCATTAGCAATGGCTGAGCACTCGACTGACCAAGAGCTGTCTTGCACCTGGTGCCTTCTTAGTTTGTCATCTTCATCCCTCACTAGCCCTGTGGTGGTTCCATGCTGGGTCAGATGTGAATCAGAGACTGATCACATCACTGGAGCTGCTTCTACTTCAAACTGTCTCAGGACCTATGCTTGCCCTACCACTTCATGAGTGCCATTCAGATGTTTACAATCTGTGTTGATGGTGTTTTGTCTGAACAAGGCCCTGGTGATATGTGCACTTGTACCAGTGGGCACATACAGAGGCCAGAGGAAGCTGGCCCACCTCTATCACTTTCTGCCGTATTCCTTTGAAACAAAGTCTTTCCCCAAGTCTAGAGATCATAGTTTTTGGTTTCACTGGCAGCCAGCAAGCCACAGTGAACTCCCCATCTCTTCCTTACATGGCAGTGGAGTTACAGGCACTGGAGAGACCATACCCAACTGTTCTGTGGAAACTGGGGACCAGACACAGGTCTGCATGATTGTGAGCCATGGCTACTTACGCCCTTCACTACTGAGCCATCTCTCTAGGCCTCCCCTCACTCTTTACCAATTTAACTAAATTCCTTTCAACTTGATTTCCTTTAGCCTTTTCATTTGTAAGTTAATTACATTCATTAATTTCACAAATTTAACAAAAATTCCATAGGAAAAAGTGGCACCACTAGAAAGGAACACATGGAAGAACTTTTTATTACTTGAAAAAATAAGCCTCTATTAAGTGAAAATTATGGACAAATTGGATAAAGTTACAAATAAAAAGTTGTCAAAGTGAATTATAATAAACAGGAAAACTTTAGGAAAGTAGTATTTTATTTTACAAGATTAGAGAAATAAATTGATATCTGTATATTTTTAAAAGGTCATTCAAATTAAAAACGTTAAGACAGAAATTAGTCACACAGCAGGTTAAATATAGTTAAAGAAGAAACGTGGAAGACAAACTTGAGAAAACCCTAATCCACAACAACCACCACCAAAGGAAACCTCTGACTTTGTCCTACAGCTGTAGGCAGTCTTTCCTGGACATCTAATTTACATGAAGCGTCAACATCGATCTTTGCGTCTAGAGTCTTTTACTTAGAATTATGTCTGGGGTTTGTCCGTGTTGTAGTGAGTGGAACTCTGGCTTTACCTGTCTAAGCACTCACCAGTTTAGGGAAACTGGGTTATTTGAAACTGTCTGAAATGAATAAATCTACCATAAACATTCTTGTATACAGATATGCTTTGATTTCTCATAGTTAGGTTCCTAGGAGTGGAATTGCTGAGTTATATGACAAACTCGTGTTTATTGCTTATAAAAGTCACAAACCATTGTGATGTCACAGAAAATGGCAGAGTAGGCCACCTCCTGATCACTTTTTCTACTGAAATCACCATAAACTGCCAAATTTGACAGAATAAAACATGCTGAATCCTGGGATCAAATCTGGTATTTGCAGCAGCTGAGGAGTGTTGGGTGAAGAGATAGCCACTGAATTTCAGAGGAAAACATGAAGGCATTCTCTTCTGCCTGCATGTCTTCTTTCCCTCGCTCTTGATGGCAGCCCATGATCTTGATGCAGCTTGCTGAAGTTAGGGGACAGATATAAACCTCTTTCCAGTGCTCTGTTGTATATTCTGACCTGCTTTGATGGGTCCCCAAAGGAGTAATGCAGAACCTGATCTGTCCCACTAACACACCCCTTGGCTGTAGCAGCTTTCTGGGATATACAATCTCATATACTCTGAAGTCTTCAGGGGCAAGGGACAGCTGAAAAGGCATGCAGCAGATACCCCCAAAAAAATCCTGGGAGGAGGAAGAGGAGTGAGAAAAAATGGTTGGAAGAGCCACTTCTTATACAAAGGAAAAGTGTACCATGCATGCCCAGAACTGATGCCTGCTAAGGAGACTACAGAGGGACCAGGCCTACCCCTCTAAGGTGAATGCAGAGCTATGGGCTGTCTTAGCACCAAAAAAGGTGCCTACCTCAATGCCAAGCTCCAAAGGTCAGAAGATTTTCCCCACTCTGGGCTCCAGGTGACTCTGATGGGTCATTGGCTATGAATAAATCTAACAGGAATATAACAAACAGTACTCTAGAGACTTCAGTGGTCACACACAAAACAGACTACAGTCATAGCACAGGCTAGGAGTTTCCAAACATACATATGTATATCTTGGTTGACCTTTAGCACAAGGAAGAACTCAATTCCCAGAGCCACCACATTCCAGTATTTGAAAGAACCAGGTGATTCTCCTTCCATGTCTGTCCACACCATGTGAACAAACCACCTCACAGTCCCAGTGCTGAGGATGCAGCCATATTAGCTGCTATGCCTTTCCCCACCACTGAGCCAAATAAACCTTTCCTCATTAAAATGATATATAGCTTAGTTTTTAGCAACAGCAATATGTGTGTGTGTGTGTGTGTGTGTGTGTGTGTGTGTGTTACAAACAGGAAAGAATAATCCAGTCACAGGAAATAGGGTAGGGAAAAAAATGAGAGTATCAACAAGAATATTATTTTTTTAAAGCATCTAGATGAAAAATAATATTTCCAACCAATGTAATATTTTTTTCAGGCATAAAAAGAAATGAAGTATTAAAGAATCTTGAAAGCTTTGCTGAAGAAGCCAGACACTAAAAGTCATGTATTGTATGGTCCTACTTCTATGAATTATGTAAAATAGATGAATTCGTAGAAATAGAAATGAAGAGGCTGGATGTTATGAAACAAACCTTTAATCCCAGCACTGGGGAGACAAAACCAGGTGTGTCTCTGAGTTCAAGGCCAGTCTGTCTACATAGCAAGTTCCAGGACAGCCAGGGCTATATAGTGAAACCTTGTCTCAACCCCCATGTCCACACTGCAAAATAAAAAAATAGAATGAAGAATTGATGGCAGCCGGGGCTTTCAGAGGGAGAGCTGCAACGAGCTGATTAATGAGTGCAGCTTTTTTTTTTAGTTTAATTTTCATTTTTATTGGATATTTTATTTACATTTCAGATGTTATCCCCTTTCCCCATTGCCCCCCCCCCAACTCCTCTCCCACCAATGCCCAACAAAGCCATCCTCCACTATATATACAGCTGGAGCCATGGGTCCCTCCTTACGTGTTCCTAGGCCAGCGGTTTAGACTCTGGGAGCTCCAGTTGGTTGATATTGTAGCTCTCCGCATGGGATCACAAGACCCTTCAGTTCCTTCAGTTTCTAGTTTATAACAACCATTGAATCATGTTAAACTTTTATTTAAACATTATATTTATGTATTTCCTTATGTGAGTAGGTGTCAATCAGTAGAGGTACAGGACAACTTGAGGGAGTCAGTCCTCTCCTTCTACCATGTGGCTTCCAGGGATCTGACTCAGGTCATCAGGCTTGGGGAACAGACCTTTTGCCTGCTGAGCCATCCCTCCTGCCCCAAATCATGTTTTGGGTGTGTGGTTTTTTGGTGTGTCTGTGTGGTTTTTTGTTTTGTGTGTGTGTGTGTGGTTTTTTTTTTTTTTTTTTTGGTGTGTGTGTGGTTTTTTTTTGGTGTGTGTGTGTGTGTGTGTGTGTGTGTGTGTGTGTGTGTGTGTCTGTGCGTATGAAGGTCAAGAGATCCATCTGAGGAGTTCTTACCCTCTGCCTCCCTCGTGGCAGAGCCTCTTTCTGCTGCTGCTGCTGCACCACTGTCCTCCCTGCAGTTCTTTTTTTGGTTTGGTTTGGTTTGGTTTGGTTTGGTTTGGTTTGGTTTGGTTTGGGGGTTTTTTTGTTTTGTTTTTTTATTGGATATTATATTTACATTTCAGATTTTATCCCCTTACCCCATACCCCACACCACCCAGGAACCCCTTATCCCATCCCCCCTCCTCCTGCTTCTATGAGGGTGTGCCCCCACCTACCCCCCACTCCCACCTTCCCACCCTCGAATTCCTCCCCGCTCAGTGCTCAGCCTTGTCAGGCATAGGTGGGAGAGGAGAGCCTTGGTCCCATGAAGAGTGCAACTTTTATTCTGGAGTAATAAATACTCTCTGGGAATAGGAATGTTGGGTGGTTGAACAACACATAGGATGTCCTGAGTATTGGCTAATTAGTCACGTTAGTAGTTAACTTTATGCTATATAAATTTTATAAAAAAATTAAGCCAGGTGGTGGTGGGCACATAACTTTAAGCCCAACACTCAGGAGGCAGACTCAGGTGGATCTATGTGAGTTGAGGCCATCCTGGTCTACAGAGTAAGAGTTTGAGGGTAGCCAAAGCTACAGAGAGAAACTGTCTCAATGAATAAGAGAGAGAGAGAGAGAGAGAGAGAGAGAGAGAGAGAGAGAGAGAGAGAGAGAAAGGAAGGAACCAAGAAAAGAAAGAAACAAAGAAACAAAGAAAGAAAGAAAGAAAGAGAGCTGAAAAAGGGGGGAGGGGGATAGGAAAAGGAAAGGAAATAAAATTAAAACAACAAGCAGCTGAATGTATAAATAACCCCTCTCTTCATGTCCCATGCCCCAAAGCATAGGTTTAGGAAAGCATAAGAGAGAATTATTACCTAAGTCCAGCACCAACAACTCAGTCGTTCTTCCCAGTCCAGGATTAAGATGATGTAACATTGTCTCTGAAGAGGGGCACAGGGCAAGTGAGAAAGAAAATAGATAAAGCAAATGGTAACTCACATTAAAGAGGGTGGTGAGCCATCCCACCCTGGAGTAAGTGCCAGCATGTGGCTCCGATTTGGTGATACAGGAAGCTGTGTGCAGCTATGAGTAAATGAAATGGTTTGCCTTCCTGTGAAAATTTAAAGGAACGATTGTCACTCTGTTTACTATATGAATATATCATTTCAGAATACACAATATGCTTTAAAAAGAGTAAAAGGAAACTTGAAAATGGTTTTACAAAATAAGCCACATTTTCGATATTCTCCCTTCATGTTACTGTCTGCCTTTTCTATCGGGCATCCTAGTAGGTCTAATAAGTACTTACACTGTAAAGGTTTTGGTTTGTCATATAGATCTATTTTTTTCTTTCTAGCTGTTTATGATGGATCAGATTGAATGCCTATCTTAGCTGCTTTGCTTTATTACATCTTGTAATACAAATTGAAAAGGACCACATGTAACTAGGCCTGATGGTTACACATTGATTCCCAACACTCAGGAGCCAGAAGCAACTGGATCTCTGAGCTACAGGACAGCCATGGCTATAAAATGAGATTCTGTCTCAAGAAAGAAAGAAAGACAAAAAAGAACTACACTACATGCCACATTTTTTAAAGCCTTTCAGGTTTCTGTTCTGTCTTATTTGGGTTTTCTAAAAGTCCCACTGTACAGCTCTGGGTGTCCTGGAATTCACTGTGTAGAACAGTCTTGCAGTGACCCTCCCATCTCAGCCTTCCAAGTGCCAGAATTACAGACAGGTACCACAGTGTCGGGGTGGCTACTAGCTTTTAATTATGGGGCCTTAGTAAGTTTTAAATAGTATATTTTTCTGATAAACACAGATCACTTGGTATCACCACCACCACTAGCCCCGCCCCCACATTCCCAACAAGTGAGCAGATTCTTTGTCTAAGAATGTGCAGGCCAGCTCCTCAGGAGACCTTGCTGTGCTTGAGCCCTGTATTGCTGTGAGCTGTAATTAAGTAAATGATTTCTCGTGTCCATCTGTTAACATACATGCTATGAGAACATCATTATCTTATTCTGTAGGGCAGAAAATACCCAAGTGTGTTTGCAGATACCCCCAGTTCAGGTAGTGACTGGGCATTCTGAGGAGGTGCTGAATGTGGTGGTGTCTGCAGAGGTTCCCAGTGGCTCTGCCTCTGCCAACCTAACTGTAACTGCTTGTTCTAAATGTTTTTATTTTGTTTTCAGACTCCAACTTTAGTTTCTCCTCTGTGTATTTTCCTGTATGGTAAAAAGCAGTAAAACATGTCTAATTAGTATTCAGAACTTATAAATAAGGAGTCTTCTTCCTGTTACAAATATGTAAACAAGCATTGTGTTAAAGATGCTTGGTTTTTTAAAAAAAAATATTATAGGTTCCCAATTTATTTGCAGCTGAAGTATAACTTTATAAAAAAAAAATGAAATCTGTCTTTTGGTTGTTCAGTCTTTAAGGGGAAAAAACCCAGCAGCTTGACTGTCTTGGCATACACTCTTCTGTTTCCATTCCTGCTGCTGGCCAGGGCTGTATAAACAGTGGTTGTTATGCAAGCCTCCAGGCCTCCGGGGCCCTTATCCCACCCAGCCCTCAAATACAGCATCTGTGTGTTTCCAAATAGAGCTAAGTGCTGTACAGTCCTTTTCAGTTTCTTTGGTCAGCCTCAGCTTCTGGAAATCACTGCATTATTGCAAGTTTATTTAACCCTACATTCTAACAGAATTATTTTTTAATGTATTATTTCCTTTTAATTGACCCAAGCTGGATTATTAATAGAGAAAAGTTTTAGAATACAAATAGAAGCTTAAAAAATATTTAAAACAAATGTCGACAACTAAAATCTTTATGTAACGAAGACGTTCTGAGCTGTTGCTCTTCCCCATTTATGTCAAATGCAGTGCAGCTCCGTTTGACTCAGAGCATATGACCACAACTCAGGATAAAGAAATACGGAGCACTTACTGTTGTGTGTCAATGAGCCAAAAGGTGGGCTCCATATTTTCAGGTAACTTCTTTTATATGTTTAAATCCCGAAAGAATGGAAAGTGCCCCAAAACATTCAGAGCACAATCAGAACTCATGTATATAAGCTATAAAACTTACTGAACAACATGCCCACCTCTTCCAATCACAGTGTAGACGGGACGTGGTGGCTGCTCCTGCAGCGCAGTGTCCCAGACCCACAGCACCTTGAAAGGTGGACAAAGAAAGGCAGCTGTGAAGAACGAGAAGTTCTTGGCTCACATCACAGTCCTGTCGTCATAAATTCCTCTACTCATTGTCTGCTTTTTTCATCAAGTTTTATGCCTCATGAGATCACACATGCTGTCTTTAGTCTTTTTACTTTGGTAAAATAAGACAAAGAAAAGGACATATATCATAAGTACACAGTTTAATGATTTTTCACAAAAGGAGTTTGTATTATAACCACCACCCAAATCAGGAAGTGGAACAGTCCCCAGAAACCCTGTCCTCTTTCTAGTCAGGCTGTAGGAGTGATGTGTATATGATCACAAATCTTTCATTGCATCACTGTATGGAATTCATAAAGGCTCTACCATCCTGTTCCTAGGTCCTGCCCAGTTCCAGCTATAATAAATAGTATTGCTCTGAGTGAGGACCAGTACAGTGTTGTTCTGGAATTAATGAATCATGCAGTATATATCTGTTGGCTTGAGTATATGTTATCTGATAGTTTCCCAAAGTAACTGTCAGTTTACTCAAGTGGTTTGTTTATTTGTGTTAGTAAGACTCTTTCAAGGCAACATAGATGGTAGGCAGTCCATTTACATTAGCTTATGCAGAAAAGGAATTTAGTGGGTTCCTGTAGCTCATGGTAGAGCTGAAGCTGTAGAGATGACACCTGGTCATTGAGGACGGAGCACCCATCCTACCAGTCACTTAGCACCTGTGTTATCTCCCTGTGCCAACTTTTCAGTTTCAGAGGCAAGAAGTCTGAAGTCTGTTCCCTACAGGGCAGGGGCTGCCTGTAAGGCATTAATGCACAGGTAAGCTAGGCCCCAAAAACAGGTGAGCAAGATCTGTGTCAGAAAATAAGAAAAGAAAAAGCTGGCAAAGCCTTCTGTGAGCAACACACACACACACACACACACACACAAACACACCAGACATTCTGCTACATCATTTCAAATTAATTTTTCCAGATTTCTGCAGTATTTTACTCAGGTTGCTTTAGGAAAACAACTCCATTTTAGAACATTCAAGAATTTTTACTTCCTCTTCATTTCCTCTAATTCAAAAGTTATTTTATTGTAATATGAATGGTAATAAATATATTTTATAGAGAAATGGAAAGTAGAGATGCAAGAGTAAACTGGGACCCTTTTCTCACTAATCTCAAACATTTCCTCATGGACTCCTAGTAGTAAAAATGAAGAGCTCTGAGCGCAGTAAGGATCTGTTATAATGTTGATGCTAGTTTTAACAACAGCCATCTATACTAATGTAAGATACTACCAGTAAGGCTCTATACACAAGCCATGCGCAGTCTTCATAATTCTTCTGTTATGTCAAACTTCTGGGAAAATGTATATAAGAAAACAGTAGAGAACGGCCTTGGAAGGAGCTCAGGAGATCCCTGGAGCTTCTATGGCAATCTCTCCCTTTTCGTCTCCTGTACTTGACTTGGCAGCTAAGCTGGATCGCAGAGGCCCAGTTCAGCCTGCTGTTTCCATCTTGGCTTTGGCTTGGGGACACTAAAACATCAGCGCATGTATGTGAGCCAAGTTTTTCTTATTTTAAAAATAGGCATAATTTTACTTCTGCCTTATACCAGTGCTCCCTGATTTGTTAGACAAAAGCTCTTTGAGCCCTAGTATTCCTATACACAAAGTAAGTTTCTCCTACACTGTTACCTGTTCTGTGATCAAAGTTGCCCTGCTTTCTGGCTTCCTTTCTCCCAGGAATCCTTGTTTTTTTCTTTTTTCTCAACCATCAGCTCTTGAGGTAATACAAAATTTAATGAAGGCAGAGGCAAGTAGAGGGGAAGGCACCAGTAAACTATCGGAAGCCAGGAGCCAGGGGAGATGGCATCTCGTTAAGACCAGGGAAAGCCTAGAAGAAGGCTCTTTGGTTCTGAGAATCACTGTCCTCCAGGATGAGCGGTGAAAGCAAGACAGGAAGAAGTGCAAAGTCACTGTAAGAGACAGAAATGGTCTCCCTGCCCCATCTCCCCAGCATGATGTTCTACCTGTGTGGGAAAGATATAAAAAGATAAGAGGTTTCTAGTCTCTGAACCCAGAGTTGATTTTCTTTATAACTTTCCTCTGCATAGATAATGGGGTTTTTATTTTTAATAGAAAGTAAAGCATAAGGAATACCTTTACTAGATCTAGGCTCTTTTTTATTTTTATTATGTGTGTGAATATTTTGCCTGTATTTATGTATGTATATGTGCCTGGTGCCTGCAGACATGAGAAGAAGTTGTTGGGTCTCCTAAAACTATAGTTACAGATCATTGTGAGCCACCATATAGATGCTAGGTATCAAACCTGTGCCCTCTGCAAGAGCAATGAGAGCTTTTAAACCATCAAGCCATCTTTCCAGCCCCAATGCTATTTTTATGATTTATTTTTATGTGTATGAGTGTTTGTGTGTTTCTTAGTTAAGTGTTTCCCTTGCTGTGAAGAGACACCATGACCAAAGCAACTCTTAGAAAGGATGGCATTTAACTGGGGCTGGCTTACAGGTTCTGAGGTTCGACCATTATCATTATGGCAGGAAACATGGCTGTGTCCGGGCAGGCATGGTGCTGGAGGAGCTGAGAGTTCTACATATTCTTCCATAAGCAAACAGGAGAAGATTAGCTTCCAGGCAGCTAGGAGGAGGGTCTCAAAGACCACTCCCACAGTGACACACTTCCTCCAACAAGGCCACACCTACTCCAACAAGCCCCCACCTCCTAATAGTGCCACTCCCTGGACCAAGCATATTCAAACCACCATATTCCACTCTCTGGCCCCCCCATAGGCTTGTTCAAACACGAGTCTATGGGGGCCATACCTAAACATAGCATAATGCAAAATACATTTAGTCTAACTTCAAAAGTCCCATGGTCGATAACAGTCTCAACAATGTTAAAAGTCCAAAATTCAAACTCTCTTCTGAGATTCATCCAATCACTTAACTGTAATCCCTTATAAAATCAAAATCAAAAAGCAGATCACATACATCCAACATCACAGGTTATACATTATCATTCTAAAACATCATAGTGAGGAAATACTAGACCAAAGCAAGACCAAAACCAGTGGGAAAACCCTAAACTCTGCATCTCCATGTCTGATATCCAACTCCTTTCAGCTTTGTTGACTGCAGCACAGTTCTTTCTCTTGGGCTGGTTCCACTCCCTGCTGGCAGCAGGAATCCCACAGCTTTGGCATCTCTAACATGTTGGGATCTTCAAGGCAACTTCAGTTTCACATCTTCTCGTTCCAGTGTCTGGGATCCACACATGATCTTCTGGGCTTCTCAGAAAGGCTTGGGTCATTTCTCCAGCTCTGCACTCTGTAGCACTCTAGGCTCTGGTCGACTCCACTGCACTGCTGTTCTTGATGATCATCCCATGGTACTGGCATCTCCAATACAGTGGAGCCTTTCACTGCAACTAGGCTTCACCAATAGCCTCTCATAGGCTGTCTTCATGGTGCCAAGCCTCAATTTCTTTGTGTGACTCCTTCAGTTCTGGGCCATCAGCTACAGCTGAGGCTGCATCTTCACCAATGGCAATTCACTGGCCTCTCATAGTATCAAGCCTCAGCTGCTCTTCATGACCCCTTCATGCCCTCAAAGCCAGTACCACCAGGGAGATTATTACACATTACCAATCCAGCTGCAGCATGAGGTACATCCTTAGCTATTTCTGGAACACAGCTTTTTTGTTCTCTCAGAAAACACTTCCCAGATTTTACCTCAATGATGTTGGTCTCTTCTTAATCACTGCTAATTTCTTAGCTCCAGATAACCAGCACCAGTGTCCCAGTAATTCCTTCTTTTCTTGACTCTAAAGCCAGAGCCACATGGCCAAAGGTGTTGAGTTCTGCTGCTTGCTGGAGCTGGAACATGGCCCCCTTGTTCTGTTACATTATCACCAGCTTTCTGTTTTCCAACTCCTTTAAGCACCGAAGCTTGTCTGTCCTGAACTTGCTCTGTTGATTGAACTTGAACTCAGAGATCTGCATGCCCATCTCCTAAATGCTGGGATTAAAGTTGTGGTCCACCACACCTGGACTTAAGCTTCTCTCCACTTAGAACTGCTTTGTTCCAAGCTGGCCTTGAGCTCAGAGATCTGCATGCCTCTATCTTCTGGAATTAGAGGTGTGTACTACATTGCCTAAGCTTTTCATGGCCACTAAGCCTCAAGATCCAGATCAAAAGGCTTTATATTTCATTTCTGGATTGTAGTTGACTCCCGATTAAAAGCCCAAGTGAAAACAATAACCAAGTAATATATGCCTAATATAACTATTTCTTGTTCAGTGGCAAACACATAAACAAAAAGCTTAGCTGGGTGGGATCTTGCCACAAAGTCACCAATTCCTTAATCTGTTTATCTCCTTGAACACAGGATTCTGCTCCATTTTATTTCCTGGTACCCCTTTATCACTTGATTCATACATCTTATATTTTCCTTTCTAAGCTTGCTATGCTTGTTCAAAATGCTCTTCATGAGATTTAACCAGAGAACAAAGTTTCTGTTGGGCATTTTTGAGACTTCTTTTTTCAATGCAATTAATATAAATCTCTTTACCTTAGCCTCAGGTAGAATCTTTGGACAAGGGCAAAAAAGAGCCACATTCTTCACTAAAATATCACAAGAACAGTCTCTAGATCACATATTGAAATTCTTCTCTACTGAAACATCTTGGGCCAAGTCTGCAAAGTTCAAATCACCCTTAGCACCAATGTCTTCCATATTCCTACTAGATGTCCCATTAAACCCCCACTAAAAGCATTCCACTGATTCCCAAATCCAAAGTCCCTGAATCCACATTCCTCCAAACAAAAAACATGGTCAGGCTTATCATAGCAATACCCCACTCCTGATACCAACTTCTGTCTTAGTTGGAGTTTCCATTGCTGTAAAGAGACACCATCACTAAGACAACTCCTATAAAAGATAGCATTTAATTGGGGCTGGCTTACAGGTTCTGAGATTTAGTCCATTATTATTATGATAGGAAACATGGCAGCACCCAGGTAGGCATGGCATTGGAAGAACTGAGAGTTCTACCTCTTGTTCTAGAGACAAAAAAGATAAGACTGGCTTTCAGGAAGCTAGGAGGAGGGTCTCAATGCCTACCCCCCAAAGTGATACACTTCTTCCAACAAGGACATAACTAGGACTTCCTAAGCATTCCACTTCCTGGACCAAGCATATTCAAACCACCACAGTGTGCATATGTCTAGGTACCACACATGTGCCTGGTGCCCAAAGAAGCCAGAAAAGAACGTTGGATTCTCTGGAACTGGGATTACCATGTGGCCACTGGAAACCAAGTCCAGATCATTTGCAAGTGCAGCAAGTGCTCCTAACCTCCAAGTTATCTCTGTAGGCCCTAAGTCCAGGCTTTGTAAGGTTGGTGTTTGTACATATTAATGGGTGACACTAGATGAAGAATATATGAACAAAGCTTTGTAAAGGCAGTTCCAGTTCCCAATAGAAATGTTTTTGTTCTACCATCTCCTTTACCATCAGAATCAGTCACAAGCACAGCATGGAATTGTGTTACAAAATGATTGTAAAAAGATTTAGCTTAATCAGGTGGACAGTGGAGGTGCATGCCTTTGATCCCAGCACTCAGAGGCAGAGGCAAGCAGATCTGTGAGTTTGAGGCCAGTCTGGTCTACAAAGCAAGTTCCAGAACAGCCAAGGCTACACAGAGAAACCCTGGCTCAAAAATAAATTAAATAAATAAATAAATAAACAAAGCAGAAGACTTAGAAAAGGAGCTAAAAACAAAACAAAAACTTTATCCATCAGAATGAGTTTTTTCAGAAGAGAGTTTTGTGATTAAAGTGGGTCCATGATCAATCAGTCCTTTGAGTAGGAAAGCAATTATTGAGAGGTATCCTGATGTGGCCTTAAAGAGAGAGAAGGCCTTCCTTCCAGAACCCTGACAGGAACTGCATTAAGAAAGAAGCCACTATATATAACATGCTGGGGACTCTGATAGGAGAGATAGGCCCTTCAGTTCTCTTCAGAACAAAGGCCGTTTTCAGGGTTTATAGGTTTCAGGTGGGAAATTCTACAATATGCGATATATTCTTACCAGATGGGACCGTAGGTTTGTCTTGCAATTAAAAAGGTAAGAGACTAAAAAAAGTGGTTGCTTTTCCACTGAGATCTGTGTGATACCCACCCTTTGGTCTCCACCATAACTGTTTTCATACGTCTTTAAGGATTTTGAATGTTTTCAGTGGTCCTTAGCTCTAAAGCCATACAAAACCAGGACCTGCAGCTTATCATCTTGTTGTTCGCACAGGACTGGCCTTTACTCTGATTCCTTTACCCTGCTGTCGCCAGCTGGTTATCCATGCTGGCTTTCTTGTTTCTTATTAAAAGTCCCAAGGCCTTCAGTTTAAAAATGTTGTGGGCTGGAGAGATGGCTCAGCAGTTAAAAGCACCAACTGCTCTTCCAGAGGTCCTAAGTTCAATTCCCAGCAACCACATGGTGGCTCACAACCATCTGTAATGGGGTCTGATGCCCTCTTCTGGTATGTCTGAAGACAGCAATGGTATACTCACATACATGAAATAAATAAATCTTTTAAAAACATGTTGTAACGTAATTCCAATATAGATCTCTTAAAATTTAAGCCCCTCCCCCAGGTTCTTCTGAAATCTGTATAGACAGGGGGTACATAAAGGAGAGGAGACCAGGAAAGTAGGAGTGGGGACCACCCTTCAGGGTCTGCACTTGGAAACTGTGGGCAACAATCCCCCATAAGATTCGGAGCCATCTGCAGGGTTGGATAACCACAAATAGGCTAGGCAGAGCTGGCCTGGAGTTTTGTGGTTTGCTTGTGAACATTGGTGCTGTGATGACACTGTCTTTCCTTGTTCACGGCTCATATGAGCTTAGACTAGAGAATGTTTTAGTTATTTGGTTCTCTGAGTAACATTTAGTGTATGTTTGTGAAGCCCCTCTGGATAAGCAGTGTTTACCAAGATCTCCTTGGCTGATTCCAGTTATGTGGATGGTTCCAGCAATAGTCCTGAGCAGCGCTCTCTCTCTCTCTCTCTCTCTCTCTCTCTCTCTCTCTCTCTCTCTCTCTCTCTCTCTCTCTCTCGCTCGCTCTCTCTCTCTCTCAGTGCCCTACTTCCTCTACTGATGACATGGGACCTCTGTTGACAGTCAGTCTTTTCAGTCTCTATAATTAAAGAACTTACATGCTGGCACTGGCTGTCCATTCTGAAAGTCTGGGGCAGAGGTCAGCATTTGAGTTGGATGGTACATGCTGTGCTTTCCTTCTGGTGGTTCTGCTAATCTGAAATTTTCCAAAATGGGCTTCTGATGCTAGAGGGGGTGGTTCTGTCCATTCAGAAGATTGTGATGATACAATTTCTTCTCCAAATTGCTCTAAAATAGCTACCCCTTCACTGAAACAGTCATAGGAGTGTGAGCCTGGATTCACTTGCCTCACTAAAAGGATCATGGTACCTGCCAGCCTTGCCTTAGGCCCTGTCAGATGAGCACCTGTCAGATGGATGCTACATCGTGTCCACTCTATTGGTTTTTAGAGTTTTTGAGTTAAAGTTACACTTTTAACTCTTTAATTGCCTCTCCGGGAGTGCCTTTATGAACGCAGAGCTTGCCGTAAGATACAAAGGCACTTTAGTGTTTGGGAAAGGATCAAGAGAGTAGTCAGTGCTTCATCAACATGGAGAGGTATCCTGGAGGTGTGCAGCAGAGTTAACACGTTTGTCTGTAGCATCTGTGTACACAGATAGGAAGAGAACTGGCTGTTGGCATGTGTCCCAGTGTGCCTTTTCTTACTCTTTCCACTCAGAGGTAGAAACCAAGTAACAAAACTTTAAGAAGGCTGCCTTGGTTACTAATCCTATTGGCTCCTTGCAGAGTTGTTTCTTTCCACAACAGAGTGAGATGTGCAACATGAGCCACAACTTTTAGCACCAGTTTCTCCCTCCCCAAGACCCTTCCCCTCCCCCCCAATCCCTTCCCCTGGCAGGAACCTGTAAGAACTATCGAGCAGGTTGTGACAGGTGGGAACAATGAGGTTTGTGGTAAATAGTGATCCTAACAAGCTACATGTCACAGAGCAAGGGACTGATGCTGCTACAGTTAGGAAGATAGGTAGAGAGCCAGCCCCTGATGCAGAGAGAACATCAGAAACGGGTGCCAACTCCCGCACCTGATCCATCAAGATGAGATATAGGGCTTGTGTTGGAGTCTGAAGGGACTAAGGAGAGGGGACAGCATGAGCAGCGGAGTCACTGGAAGAGGACACATTCTGGCTTGGGCAGTTTAGTTTTGGTCATATAGGAAGTGTCCTTGTGGAGGAAGGCACTGTGTGTGCAGGGTAAGGAGTGTGACAGCAGCAGCTGCGTGTCCACATGCAGCTTCTGTCACTTCAAAATGATTTCAAAGTACACAACAGCTGAGGCTCACAGTTCAAAAGTGATTGCCCAAATGACTGAGCTGAGACTCAAGGCCCATTGTCCCTGGCAGAGGCTGTGCTGGCACAGCAGTCACTGTGGTCTGAGTGGGACTCTATGGAAGCTCCATTATCAGTCATCTTGGCTTTGGTGTGAATTTGCATTTGCTTAATGGCAGTTATAACATTAATTCTTTCAAGTCTTATTTTTAATGATAGTTCTTAAATGCTTTAACCTCCCTTGTAGCCCACCACCCAAAGGATGCCGGGTGCCGGGTGTCGGGGGAAATGGACCTGTTTAGAAAGGTTCCCTGGAGCAACTCCCATCTGTGTTGTCTGGAAATTGGCAGTTCAGTTCACAGGTCAGCAGCAGCAACTCAGTCCACTCACAAACACTTCACAGATACACCAGCAGTCCATTTGGGTAGTCTGGTTAGCAACAGCAGTGACACAACCTAGCAGAGACAGCCAGGCCTCAGCCCCTGCTAGAGTCAGCAGAGTCAGCAGGAGGGACCAATAGGAACACCAGAAGAAGTTCTTGGCTGTGCCTCTCTCAGGAAAGCAAAGAGGGAAGACTGGAGACCCAGAAGTATTGCACAGCTGTACCAGCAAGCCAAGCTCTGTCTCTGTCACTCCATGGAGTCCTATTTATACCCTCCAAACATCACATGTCCTCCACGTGCCTTGTCTCAGCACCATCCAATCAGCCTGAGTCCTTGGGAGCAGTGACAAACTGCAGTACACCACCAGAAGTTTTTTTGGTGCGTTTCTCTCTATGGAGTCCTGCCAAATAGAGCTCGACTACTCACTGTAAGGCGGACCAATACATGCATGTTGTTAGCAAAGACTCCATCACGTGTCCTTTCACGTGCTTGCTTCAGCAGAACATCCTCTCTCCTGTGTTTGCTTCAGTGAAACGTCTCTTCACGAGTCTGCCTTAGCCTTTGACACCTGTGTCCAGTTTAACGAAACATTTCTTCACATGTTTGCCCCAGCAAAACACCATCCAACCGACTTTCCAGAGAACCCTCAAGTTTCCACTTCAGCCAGGGATGTTCCTTTCCTTGCCAGTATTCATAAAGGCTGAGCTTATAGATGTACGTCAACACATCCAACTACTGATCTTACTATTAGGTTGTTTACATGTATTTTTAATATCACTCAGTGTAAGGCTTCCCTGTGTCTTCACAATGGCTTTGAAGAGTTTTCAATTATGAAGAAACCGATTTACCAATGAAACAATTTATCTCTCTCCCGCAGTCACTGCTTTTCACTTTGTATCTGATAAATCTTTGACTAATGTAAGATTTAGACGTTTTCTGCTGTGGCTTTTTAGGTCCATAGTCTTAGCTCTTTATATTACACCTCTGAACCACCTGTTTGTTTTACCTTTTGTGTGGTGTGAGACAAGGGCTGAGGTTCCTCTTGGGAGAGGACTGAGACAGGGTTTCCCTGTGTAGCCCTGGCTGTCCTGGAACTTGCTCTGTAGACCAAGCTGGCTCCGAACTCACAGAGCTCTCTGCCTCTGCCTCTCAAGTGTGGGATTAAAGGCGTGAGCTACCACAGCCCCAAGGTTCCCTATATGAAGATGCCCAGTTGTCCTAGCATTGGTCCCTGAAAAATCAGAGTCTGACCACATGGTACCCATATGGCGGCTAACCATGTAGCTCTAGTTCCAGGGAATATGATACCCTTTCCTGACCTACAGTCATCAGGCACACATGTGGTACACAGACATACCTGCAGACATATTTTATATGTATTATTTTACATATAAAATAAATCTTTTAAAAAAAAGCTGTGTATATATGGTGGTGCATACTTGTAATCGAAGCACAGAGGAAGAAATAGGAGGATCTCTGGGGCTTGTTGGTAAGCATAGCTAGCTAGCTAAATGGGAATCACCAAGTCTCAGTTAAAAGTGTGTAGTGCTCTGTGCTCTTAGAGAGGACCCAAGTTTGGTTCCTAGCACTCATTACATGGCTCACCACTACCTGTAACTTCAGCTGCAGGGGTCCAGTGTCATTGCCTTCACAGTTACCCACATATGTACATATGAGTATACACACACACATACTTTGAACTAACAATGAACTTTAATTTCAGCACCTGTGTCTGGTGCCGAGGCATACCAATCTCTGAGTTCAAGGCCAGCCTGCTCTACAAAATGATTAGTTCCAAGCCAAACAGAGCCAGTGTGAAACCCTGTCTCTAAATAATGATGGAGCCAGGCATGGTGGTAGAAGAGCTTTAATCCCAGCTCTCTGTGAGTTTGAGGCCAGCCTGGTCTACATAGAGATCTAGGACAGCCAGGGCTATATAGAGAAACCCTGTCTTGAAAACAAAACCAAGGTAAAAACAGTCCATTTATCTATTAGCTAGTGAACAGATACACTGTAATCTATATAATATTAACTGGCCATTTAAGATAATATGGATGGGCCTTTCAAAGCATACTAAATAAAAGCATGTCACCAAAAAGTTCATATTATAGAATTCTACTTGTCTAAAATTTCCATAACAGGAAATCGGTAACAGAAAATATGTTAATGGTTGCCAATTCTGTGCTGGGGACAACATTTAAAGGCCAAAGAGTTTCTTTACAGAGTAATGAAAACATTGGAGAATTAGAAAGTGTTATAATTGCACTGCCTTAGAAATAGAAAATTGTGTGTTCTAGTTGTTTTATTATGCTGTATTCATGTACTTTGAATTATGAAATTTAAAAAAAAAAAACCATTCAGTTGTTCAGGCATAATCTTTTGAAGTCAAGATAAACTGGCATCTGTGGACATCCAGACTGCCCATCCATCCCCTTTTCATTGGCTGCTACGGGAACTTAGTGGAGGGGAGGGGATGTCATGGTACTGAGCCACTGTGGCTGCAGCATAATACAAGGCAGCTTGCCTGTTAAAATACAGCCCCTCTGTATCCATCAGCCAGTGCCACAGTACTGAGTGTCAAATGTGAATTGGGCTGGAGAGCCAATGAGGAGAGCCCGTGCATGAGTGCACACACGCACGCACGCACGCACGCACGCACACACATTGAGCATAAACACCAGGGTTTGGGTTTTGTTTTTTTTTCCTCATGCAAATTCTACCATATGGCCCACAGCTGAGTAAACACATGGCTGCAACATTCCTCAGTGGCACTCAAGCCCAGTGTTCCTGAAGAGGCTGGGGGCCCTAGAGTGCAGGCACAAGAACCAGCTGCCTAGATGACGTCTGCAGACACACAAGCTTCTATTGTCCTCTATACACCAGACTCCCTCCCCCACCCCCCTGGTGATGTGCAGAATGCACTTGTGCATGAGACAGAACATGTCCAAGATTGTCCTTCCAAGGCCTGGCCAGGTGTCTACCCTCTCTGGGCCTTGGCTTGACTAATGGAAGAATGTGACTTAAGTTTCCATATCAGGTGGATAGTTTCTGATGACCCTTTTGTTGTCTTACTGGTGTTCGTGGAACACACTGTAAGTCAGGGACCATAACTAACTCTTTCCTGCCTGCTTAGTCTTTCCTTATCAAAGTAAGGAAGTAATGGTATGTAGTAATATCCATATTTCCTGTCACTCTTAAAACTAGCTGATCTCCAGCTTCAAGAACAGTGCACATTTAGTCTGGTCATTTTCCACAGCTATTCTGCCTTCCCCTCAGTCTTCTAAGCCTTTGTTGTTAAGAATAGCACTTTATTACTGACTATAATAAAGGTTGCTGTTCTTTAACTCTCCACTGTGTTCTGGAGTTGAGGTGACAAGGCAAGGAAGGAAGCTGGAAATGCAGCAACCTTGACTTACGGCAGGGGAGTCCTTGCAGTCCTAGCTTTCCAGAAGCATGGGTTTGAGTGCCTGCCCTCTGCCCAATGTCAGCAGTTCTCTTTGTTATTAAAAACTAAGTAAACTTTTTAGTGAAAGCATCTAATTTGAGCCTTCCTTTTGCTCATTCAATCAGCTCCCTCCTGCTTGGAGGCCAAGCCTCAGGCCCCACCTTGGAGCCAGCCCAAGCCCCAGCACTCTCTTGAGCCCCATGTGCTGCCGCCAAGCAGAGTCTGGAAGCCGAACTGCCACGTTCACACACACTCCTTTACGTTCCTCAAACAGTTGTTATTAATTTAGAAGAGTCTGAGGTTTTAACATCAACCAGCACTTTCCACTAAAATCACTTAGGTATACATTTTCCTTCTAAAAACTTGTTTTGCTGAAATTAGTAATTATCTGTAAAGTACACCAGCCCACCCCAGCTTTGGAGCCTGGATGTGTTCTTTGTTGGTGGCTACATGCAGAGACACTGGCAGCCTTGGTTTCCCATGCTAGCAGTAGCTTTTCCAAGGGGGAGTATTCTCTGAAGGGTAGTGACACATATTTGTCCCCATGCAACTTAGATGGGCCCAAACTGCTTTAATCTAGCCAGTCTCTACAGCTGAAGAAGGCTCTGCCCCCAGTCTCAGCCCTACCTCAGGGGGCAGCTGCACCTCAGTCCTTGATTGACTTAGGGATCACCCCTGGGAAGCATCTCTTCTTCAAGCACTGAGACAATACATGGAAGGACCTTTCAAAGATCGGCCTGGAGACCTTAAAATCTTGCGGTGATGTCAATCTCAAGTCTGTTGTTTAGTCTCTAACCCTGTAGTCTATTTGCATAAGAGCAGACAAAAGTGGTCATCAGTTATATTTGTCTTCTGATCAGATACTTGGAAAACAAACTTTGTCATCATGGTGATATAAACGCATATGTCAGTTCTGGTATGTTAGAGCCTTCCAGATCCTGCTGTGGACAACAAGCATGGAGGCATGTCCAGAGCAGTCATACTATCTGAGGAAACCATACCTGCTCATCTGTGGCAGTCACTCCATTCCTGTTCTCTATAGACAGAACACTGCATCCATGACAGATCTCACCATGAAGCTGACTCTTAACAGACCACATGCTTTGCCCTGTCACAGTGGGAGCCTGGTACCTGCACTGTAGTTGGGTACCTAGGTGGGGTCTAGCCCATGTCAAGGAGTTAAGGGTCAGAAGCTTATCTGGGTGAGTTGTAAGGATAGGATCCACACCAGTAAATAGCATGTGTGACATTTCCATCTCAGGTGCTAAAGTGTTTCTCCTGGCTTTCAGGATGCTACTTCTTCTAGAAGGATCTGACTGTAACTATTTTCACATACAGGAGAAATATCCAGATAGTGTGCACCTCTCAGAGGGCACCTGTTCCCACTGCATGGAGATCCGCAGTACCAGACATCCAGGGTAAGTCTGTGCAGCTCCACACCCCTGGAACCAGGACTGTCCACAGGAGAGTCTAAGAAGGTACCTGAGGAGGTCTAAAGAGTATTGAATGGAGACATGGTTGGTATCACAGGAGATACCACCGACAGTGGGCAGGTAGACTGCTGTGTAACCATGAAGGAAGGATGGTGTACATGGCTGGAGAACCTAAATGCTGGTCTAGGGTCAGCAAGAAGCATTTATCCTCAGGGACCTTGGGTAGTCACACACACAGGTGTGCGACTCTACTGGTATGACAGAGACAACAGTAGAAAGCCAGAGGTCCACAGAGAACCCAAAATACCAAAGCAGATGCCCCTCTACACCTAAGACCCTGGAAGTACCCCCACAGCCACTGTCAAGCTTCTGCTGTTCATCTTCTGCCTGGCTTCATATCTGCACGTGCTGTATGTTGTGTCAGGATCTATAACTACACCTAACATGCCTTCTAACAGGGTCTTCCTTATACAGGCCGCTGGGGCTGGCCTTTGTCACGTGGTTGTAGTTCATTTCTTCTCATGCCTCATCCTCCAGTGAGGAGTTCTGGCTGTATTCCTCAGGCCCCAAGGGGCTGGAGCTTTCCATTCCTGTTCTTCTTCCGTATGGCACATGGCTGCTCTTAAAGTGTGGACAGCTTCCTACCAATTCCAGATCATTTTCAAAGCATGCTGCCTGTCCCATTACTTACCACAGTGATGTTTGCCACGGTGTGAGTACACATTTCTCAACTGTCCCATGGAACTCATCACACATCTTCCTCCTCTGTGGGGAGATGGATTTAGGAGATGAGCCTGGCCAGCAGAGAACATGTGACTAACCTTTTTGATTTCCAGGAGCACCAAACATCACCTCTTTTTCAGGTTTGAACTGGTGATTGTTTGGAGGATACAAATAGATGAGGAAGGGAAAGTCTTTCCAAAGCTGGATCTTCTCACCAAAGTCCCGGATCGAGGTAGGACCCCAGGTGTATGGATACCCTTTCTACCCTTTCTAGAGCATGTCTCAGCATGCCCAGCAAAGCCACCTGAGTATCTTATCTGGGCTTACAGCAGAAGAATCAAACGTTGAAAATGTCATTAAATGTACTTTGTAGATGAGCTAAAATACTTGAATCAGTAACCACCCAAACACACAAGGAACTACTTTCCTGAGGCCTTTGCAGGATATGTGGAAGAAGGCGTTTTCTCTGACTCAGGTTAGAGGTGACTGCGCCCACCCCTTAGTCTTTGATCTGTCTCTAGTGCTTTCCACTGTGTAGATATTGGGGAAAGGGGGAGTGCTGTCTTAGACATTCTGATGTTTTTTACCACGTTTGTTTTCTTCACAGCCCTAGAACTGGACAAGAAGAAAGTGATAGAAACTGCTCCTCTCAGTTTCCGAAGCCTGCTAGGTGTACTTGGTATTGAAGCTGCTCTAGACAGCCTGATAAGATTGTTCAGTGCAGATAACAACTAGTTCCCACTGGCAAACACAGGAGTATGATGCTGGGCTGAGCAACATTCGAAGTATGTTGAATATGAACATTTCTCTTTTCCAATTAGAAACCATATCCTTCAGACGTGCGTTTGTGTGCATTAGTGGTATATTATGTATGAACTACCATGGCATAAAAATAAAACTATTCAGATATGTTAAAAGCAACATGTATAGTGCTTTGTACAGATAAGTTTAATATTTGAGAAAATGTTCCAAGAATAGTTGTCCATTCTCAGATGGGTATGAAAAGAGCTGTGTTAAGCTGCCAACCTCACGTCAGGTTGATCCAAGACAGCATGGGACACAGTAAAACCCAACGCTATCATCTGGTCTGCCCAGCAGAAATCTCCCCGCAAGTCCTGATACTCCTCTTGGCCTACAGAAGCAGCACTGTTGCCTTTACTTGGAAACTTGAAGACAGACACCACAGCCTGAGGGTGGTACATAACTATAATTCCAGTACACAAAGCAGCCTTGGCTATACAGTGAGCCACTGTCTCAGAAAACAAAGGCTAGATTATACCTCCATTATAGTAGAACAAAATATGTACAAGGCCCCTAAGTCCAATCCCCCATACCACATAAGAACGACCCAGACTAAGGCTGTATTATCTCAGACACAGAGCTATACCATTTGGTGAGTGCCTCAGTTACCTGCTGTGCTGCCAAGATGAGGGGTTGGTGTGGGCATCCTGAACCAAGCAGAGTCAGTATGGTTGGAGGAGAGCCCTGCACATGCTGACGGGATGCTCCATCTGTTCTTTACCCCAGGAGACACTGGTTTGTTTCCATCTACCTATCTATCTAAGACAGGGCCCCTTGCAAAACCATAATTCTCTAAGACCAGCATTCTAGAAATACAGGTTTCTGTGAAACTGCTCTGAGAGTCTGGGACCCAGCCATACTTGCGATCATTATTGTGCCATCAGACAACCAAACACACATATATCCCTAGTCCATCTCCGTGTCAGTCCACCTTGAATCATAACAAAACCAAAGGCTGTTTTCCCAAGACATCACAGTCTTGAGAACATGACCTTCAAGCACGTGACTGGGTGAAGGATAGAAAGCACATATGCTTGTGTGCGTACACCAGTCAGAAGAAAGTCGGATGATCCAAATGTACGAGTGTCTGTCTTTACCGAGTGTTCAAGAGCTAGGATATTAGGACAGAATTTAACAAACTCTATAGGATGTTGCTTGATTCAAACAAGTATAATTCTCAAATTATCACAAAATTTCCCACAAAAGTTTACAATCAGCAAAATATTTTCTTCATTTTTCATTTAGTATTTTTCATACAGTTCCATGGTTTTACTACTATGTTACAATAAGCCTTCATTAGTCTCTCAAAAGGATGATATAAATAATCAGTCTGTACAGCCTACCATAGGATAAAAAAAAAAATGAAGACAAAAACTCCCAATGATTTCATAGCAGCCAGGCACACTTCTGGGGACCCATAGCATCCTCAGTGCCAGCTAGGAGCCTTCAATCTAGCCCTGATGAAAACAGTAAGGCCCTAGACCCAGACACCCAGGATGCCTCAGAGCTAACCTAGGGATGAATGTGGCTTAGGAGGAAGGGAAAACTTGATCCTCAACCACCCAAGACCCCAGAATGCCAGGAAAACTCGGGCTGTCAGGAACACCCACCCAGCAGACCTCAGCAGCTCTGAAGTACAGCTCTGCCTCCAGCCTCTTCAGCAGCAATTTCAGGTAGGAAAAAACACCTCAGCTCCCCCTAGAGTTAACATCATAAAGAATTTAAAAAAAAAAAAAAAAAAAAAAAAAAGCAATGCTCATAAGAGTGGTATCCATCCTGACCTGAGTCCTGTGTTCCCTGCTGCTGCCCTTTTACAAAACTGTGGGCTTCGGTACCTCCACAGGGACCTGAGTCTAAACCCCTCAGAACTAATGTCCACACATTAACCCCTAACCGCTCGGCAGCAGGGGACCACCCAAAGCTTGTGTTGACGTGTGACTTGCATTGAACAAGTGACCAGTTAACAGCTGTGAAAGTTCCAGTAGTATCCATGTTTTCATGAAAATCCAAACCGTAAGATACTCATAACAATTCAAGTTTTCTGTGTCAATAGTCTGGTGGTAGGAGATCCAAACCTTGGGTCCTAATAATAAGGCTTTTTGTATTAGAGAACTGGACGTGAGCTCTGCTTGGAAGAACTACCCAGGATGTTTACCTGGGGCTTAACGGACACTTCCACTCTAAGAAAACAGATGGCTTGCTGGGACACAGCACTCAACGTCCTACATTCCTTGTCCTAGAAGATTATAGGGCTCTTCAATTCCTTGTCTTTGAGAGGCAGTCTAACCTCAGCAGGGGTTAAAAGCAAAAACATTCACAGCCAAGTCACCCAACACAACCGAAAAAAGCTCTGCCATTCAACTTCCACATTCAAGTTTCAAAGACACCGCAGGGGAAAAGTTAGACCTTATGGAGAACTAATGTGCAATCTTCATGTTCCTTGAACCGAGTCGACCTCACAGTGTCATCTTTGGCATGCACAGTCTTTGAGTAATAGTTGACTATCTTGCTGTCTAGTTTATACTGGTGAGGAATGCTTTCATAGGGCTTGAGGTCGAGGTCCAGTACAGACACAGAGAAGGCAAGCCGGGATCTTGACGAAGGGATGACAGGCCTCTGGTCAGAGCTGCAAGTAACAAAATAATTTCAGATTACACAGTCACTCAGGCCTCTCAGCTTGGCTCTCAGAGCACCCATTCTGTGTCTCTGTGCATCTACTGTCTGTGCCAGCTTCACATATAGCACAGGTAAGTGACTGCTATGCCACAGACTAGCACACTATGTCCAGGAAGAGGGTTAAAAGAAGAGGAGGTGGAAAAGCCATTATGTGGAATGCATGAGTGATAGTCCCCATGCTCCAGTGGTATTAGCAAATGCTGGAAAAGTCACTTTATCATGAGCCAAGTATTACAAAACCTAAGAAAGAGTAAAAAGTAGATCAGGCTGTGCAGCAGCCAGATGGATGGCTGTTGAGAACAGACTCTTTATGTGCTTTCCCACTGAGCTGCTGGGAACCAGCTCAGCCCCTTCTTGCTTTTCCCAGTCAGAGAGCAAGCTGGCTTTGTGTTAACTCTCAAATCACATCTTCAATGCTTTTGTTTCTCGGGGCTTGTGTGGATGTTCTAAACATCAGAAAGTCATGTGCTTCTAACAATATGAACAATTACTTGTAAACCTTTTCAGAATAACTTCAAACCAGATACTGAGGTGGCAGTGTATCCAACTGTGTTCTGAAAACGTAGTACACTGCAATCGCACTTCTGCCTAAATAGCATCTGATCCCAGCTGGCCCAAGAGAACTGTTAGGGAGACATGGTTCCTCTGTGCTCACTTCTTTTTGCATTCAGAAACCTTAATGTTTTAATAAACAAGACCCACAAAACACCAGTCTTGGGAGGTGAAAGAGCAAACACTGCCTGCCATACACAGGCCTGTTCTAAAGTACACTAAAGAAAGCCTTTATTCTCACCTGTTGCTCAGAATCCTGTTTATAGGGGAAAAAATTGAATTAGAGTCCATCAAAGGTCTGACAGGTGACCACAAGCTCCAGAACAGCCAAAGACACGGGTCAGTATATACCAACTCCTTAATACCAAAAGCCTGTCTCCTTCAGACTGTACAGCTAGGATTCAGCAAAAGCCAAGACACAGTTATCCCTACTGTTATGACCACACATATCCCTGTGGTAGCCCTGGATACTGCTATTGGGATGACCAAGGCTGTGGAGCTAAGCTGCCCATGCCTGTGTTTGCAATAGACTCTTCAAGGCTTAGGGACAAGTAGCAATGAGCAACTTTCCTGGTATTTCCAAATTCTTAAAAAGCCTGCAGCAACAGGAAGGATGACTTAAGAACTTCTCAACTATGATTGAAACAAATGGCAGCCACAGAGGTTTGTGGGCTGTACATTAGAATTCAGGGATATAAATTCAGCCTTAGGCCTTACTGTGCATCCTAAGATGAACCCAGCCCTATTTTGCCTCTGGTTTTTTTGTTGTTTTGGTTTTTTTATGCGTATCTTCCCAAGTTAGGCACAATTCCTGTGAGCAAAGCACCAGCTTCCTCAAAGAAGGCTGTGTGCATTCTCCAAGGAAAAATTAGGGGTGGGGACAACCTTTCTCCTGGTCACCAACTATCTTCTGCAGCTCCTTTCACAGCAGCAGAGGCATCTTGGATGGTCCTACTGCCTTCCCCTACCTCCTTTGCTCTTGCTTCACGGTAGATCTAGACCACCAACTTGGAGCCTCCTATAACCTGGGCCCTACTATATGGCTCCAAGAACAGAGCTTAGCAAACATGCAGCCTCGCAGGGCAGGACCCATTTTTCCTATTCAGGATCCTCTGCAAAAACAAGTCAGGATTTCCTAATCTGTCATCTCTCTTCAAATCAGCCACCAAATTTGCAGCTTCCACAAAATAAGTTTGAGGAAGTGTAGTACCAAATAGCAGAGCTTTTCAAACACAAAGTTCTAAACATTTCACATTTTAAAATTGAATAATCTTAAAATACTTATGAATAAAAGTGGTGTGTTGCCTACCTTTCCCACCTGCATCCTTGACCAGGCAGGGTAGACAGTAATAATAAATAGGACCCTCAGGAGTGGCTCTCACCTAGCACGGCAGCTTGGTCCACTGACGGGCTCCTCACAGCTAAGCTCTGGGTCTTTCTTGAAGGATAACATGAGCTTAAAACTAAGCCGTCAGCTACCTTCCCCAGTTACGCCCTGTACACATCCCTTAGTGTTCTGGACCAGAAAGCCCTGTGTCTGCCAAAAAACCTGATTAAAAACCACAAAGCTCAAAAACATTAGAAAAATAGGTGATCACCCTGACCAAGGAGTAGAGATCAGATGTGGAAGGTCTGGCACCCCTAAATATCAACACTGAAGATGCTACCTACAAGACGAGCAAGCCCAGCCTGAATTACTCAAAGTTAGGGGAGGGGATTATGACTAGCCAGACATTTGAGGAGGGATGTAACAAACATGCTGGTTATTCAGAAGAGGAGCAAGAATAACAGATATGCTGTTTGGGAGATTTTAAAATGACAGTGGCACTTGTGAAACCTATAAAAGGCTCAGTGCTATGACCCGGATGAAGCCTATGCTGCTTCTGAAAAGAACTTGCCACATTATCTACACTGTTTCTAAAGTTATTAGAGTATTTTCTTATAAAACAATAATGAACATTCAAATTTGATAGAAACATTAATATATACAATAGTAGTCATCTTAAAATGGAAAAGTTTGTTGTTTCCAGAAATGGCCTTTAATTAAATCACAGATTTCTAGAAAACAAGAGCTAATTAAAAAAAAAAAAAAAAAGTTACAAATCTTTAAAAAAACAAAAAATAAAGCCCTGTGAAAACAAGTATCCCAAAGATAGAGCAGCCTGTCGGGCAGGGTTTCTAAGTGAGGGAGCTTACTTGTCATCACGGTACCATAAACCATCAGACCAAGAGAAGTGCTGGAGCCTCACCTGGTGCCCTGTAGACAAGGGGAAAGTGCGATCATGATGGAACAGTCCTTGGCAGTCATGGCTACCCGGTACTGCTGCACCTGTGGACGAGAGAGGGCAGCTCCAAGTCACACAGCTCCCAACTCAACAGAGCAACTGCTTCCTGCAGTAGAACCTGAGGGAAAAGTTAGGTGAATGCCTGACGTATGGCAGAAAATACTCCCATGACAACACACACATGCCAGCCCACCTCATCGCAAGCATGTGGATCCCAATGGGATCCCTGATACTTGTAACTTGCCATCAACAAGTTAACCACAGTCTGTCTTTTTGGGGCTGGGGGAGCAGAAAGTTGCTCAGCTTCTTAATATGTTGACCACACTATATTCAACAGTTATTACTCTGTACCTTCTAAAAGACACATGCAGGATATTTGGGGGAATCGCGATTACAGCAATAGTGGGCACATTCTGCGTATATATTAACTCTGCATCCTCAGCAGGCAGTAAGGTACCCTGTTGTATAAAGAGAAAACTGAAGACAGAACTGCCAGATGATAGCAGGGCTGGACCCAAGCACAGGTGCCATGCCAGAAACCCTGTCACCACACTACACATGTGTGACAGGCACACAGTGAGAGACCAAAGAGAGTATCCACAGTGGTTACCTCTATAGTACATATTGGGGAAGTTTATTTTATTTCATTTTTTTAAATCCCTTTTGGTTTTTGGACCTTGGTATATCTTTTTGAGGATTTTAAACAGCTCTTACTTTTATAAAATTAACTAGTTACACAAAAGGAAATGCCTTATCATTTCCTTATGTGCTCACTATTGCTGTAATCACGATTCCCCCAAATATCCTGCATGTGTCTTTTAGAAGGTACAGAGTAATAACTGCTGAATACAGTGTGGTCAACATATTAAGCTGAACAACTTCAGTGACATCATCACTGGTCTAGTATCTGATCTGATGGCAGACAGTATTCTCTTCTGTCCCTTTGAACCATTCCTTTTGATTTCACAGACATGAAGCCTGGGAAAATCTCAAGCTTCACTTCCCTGCAGAAAAGGAGGAGGAAGGAACAGGCTTGCTGGCTGCTCTGGGCCTAAAGAGCCCAGGATGAGGAGACAACCAGCTCCCATCTGCACACCCTCCAGTTAGCAGTGAAGTTTGTTATTTCAGGATACATACCCAGAAGCCAAGTCAAAAAGAAAGAGACAAATGTAAACTGCCCTTAAAGCAATGCCAATCTATCCAAAGCACAACAAAGAAGCCACACAAAGACAGTTTTAAAACCTAAACAACTATCAAGGATTTTATGTGATACAGTTCCTAATCCAAAGATTAACAAAGAGAAGTGAGAAACTTGAAGAAAATCTACCCAACCTATCAAAATGAAGAATGTCTAAGTCCTAGGCAGGTATGGTGGTATACACCTACAATCCCAGCATTTGGGAGAAGGCATCGGAAGGATCAGGAATTCAAATCACCTTTTACAGCAACAATGAATTTGAGGCCAGATTGACTACATATTTCTTTATGTGTATGAGAGGTTTTGTCTGCATGTTGTACAGTTCCTAGGGAGGCCAGAAGAGAGCATCAAATCCCCTGGAAGTGAAGGTACAGATGGGTGTAAGCCACCATGTAGGTGCAAGGAATTGAACCAGGGTCTTCTGGAAGAGCAGCCAGTGCTCTTTAAATGCTGAGCCATCTCTCCAACCCTGACACAAATATTAAATATTTACATATATAATGTATGTCTTATCTATGAAGAGGTATTATTACTACAAATCAAACACATATTTGTTACACTTAAACCTCTTTCTGCTCTTGGGGAGGGGAGGGTATCTCAGACACAAAACCAAAGAGTGAGATTTTCACTTAGAGTACTGTTCCAGTGAGTTATTGAGCCAAGTCAGTGGCAACTGAAAAATTGGATGAAATAGTCAAAAACTTCTGATTGAAGGCATTGCCGATAACACAGAGACAACAGGGATTTAGGTCTGTTTTCCAAAGGAAGGTCAATCTTCAATGCTGTTAGGGCAGAAACCACATGAACCCTCTCTAACCCTGAGCCTAAGCTGGCAGGCCCTACCCATAACTGCTGCTTTACTTCAAAAGGATCAACCCCAAAGGCTGGGTCAAAATGACACCAGCCTGCCAGTCCTCTTGGCAGAGACAAGCCTAAAATTCTCTAGGCAGCAAATGATCTCTAAAATAATTGTACAAATACAATATCTGACACACAAGTAAAAATATGCAGGCAGACAGGATGACATGAATAAAAGCCAACAAAAAAAGCACATAAGGGCTGTAAGAACCTCTAGTTCCCTCACTTCTGCTGGGACATGGAAACTGCTCTGAAAAATAAAGATGTTTGTAGAAAGAGCTACAACTGAAAACAGCCCCACAACAGCGCACACGGATGCACACACACACACAGGGACCCCAGCTACTAAGGAACAGCACACACGGATGCATACACACACAGGGACCCCAGCTACTAAGGAACAGCACACACGGATGCATACACACACAGGGACCCCAGCTACTAAGGAACAGCACACACGGATGCACACACACACACACACACACACAGGGACCCCAGCTACTAAGGAACAGCACACACGGATGCACACACACACAGAGACCCCAGCTACTAAGGAACAGCACACACGGATGCACACACACACACACACACACACATAGGGACCCCAGCTGCTAAGGAACAGCACACACGGATGCACACACACACACACAGGGACCCCAACTGCTAAGGAACAGCGCACACGGATGCGCGCACACACACACACAGACTCCAGCTGCTAAGGAACAGCACACACGGATGCACACACACACACACACACACACACACAGGGACCCCAGCTACTAAGGAACAGCACACACACACACACACACACACACACACTCCAGCTGCTAAGGAACAGCGCACACGGATGCACACACACACACAGGGACCCCAGCTGCTAAGGAACAGCACACACGGATGCACACACACACACAGGGACCCCAGCTGCTAAGGAACCAAACACACATGATGCTCCACTCAAAGAGTCAGCACAAAAGAACTTCTGAGGAGAACTGGAAACCATAAAAATCATTTAAGATTTTTAGAAAAACAAAAAAACAACATTAAGCATTCAGAAGACTAACTGAGGAGATGTGCCACCAAATAGAGGGGAAAACCACAAGGGTAGCAAAGCTGAGCAGCCAGCTTCCGAGGCAGCGCAGCTAGGAGGCAGTAACAGGGGTGTACAGCATCCTTTGCTTGTGTCCACTGCAACAGTAGCCCCCACATTTTGTTTTCTAAGAAATGTAACACTAATTACCCATAAAGCTACGAATTGGACAAAGGAAGAGGCCCAGGTCAAATAAAAGAAGAATGGAAGGGCAGAAGAAAAGGCCTTTTCCCTAAACTGAAGACATCAAGCCCTACAGATCCCAAAGTGTCTCCAGAAAATAGTTAACATATCTGTAAACTAAACTAAGATCACTGCCGAGCAGAGCTGCCCTAACAGATACGTAAAGATGTTTTGGAGTGTGGTGGCTCACCTGTAATCCCAGCACAAGGGAGGCTGAGGCAAGAGGACCAGCCTGAGAAACATGAGGCCCTGTCTCAAATGTTAAGTCTAAGTGACAGAGATAATGTCGTGTGTGTATGTGTGTGTGTGTGTGTGTGTGTGTGTGTGTATTGAGTGTATGCACACATGTGTGCAAGGGCTCTCAGAGGCCAAATGAAGGCAGTGGATCCACAGGAGCTAGAATGAGAGGTGAACATGTATCTATCCTGAAGTAAGATACTGGGAAATAACCCAAGGTCTTCTCCAAGGGAAAGCAAGGGCTCTATACCAATGATCCATCCGTCCAACTCCTGGATTTACCAATATTTTATTAATCCATCTCCCTACTACTCAGAATAACTTTTTAAAAAACAATTATAGAACCTGAAAAGATTGCTCAGTGGTTAAGAAAGAACACTTGCCACTCTTGCAAAGGATCCAGGTTTGGTTCTCAGCACCCGTATCAGGCAGCTTACAACCACCTGTAATTCTAGTTCTAAGAGGTCTGACAAGTTCTGGCCTCTGGGTTCCTGCACATATACACACGGTGTATAGACTCATGAAATAAACTAGTATTTTTAGAACCATTTTATGTCTATTTATTCAAAGACAAAAAGAATATGAAAAGATGAAAAACACATGGTACAGATATTAAGCACAAGAATCTGAAGAAGCTCTACTATGACAGAAAAAGGAAATGTGAAGGTAAGAAGTATACCCAAAGATAGAAAGCTACCTGGAAAGTATTTACTTCTAATGCCAAGGCACCTAAAAACAAAGCCCCACAGTAGAGTAGGAAATCCTAACTCTACCTACTCAAAATCACTGCAAAGCCCTGAGAGGCAGAATGCACAGCAAAGGCACAGCTCGAATGCCAGTAAAGAAAGGCTACCAAACATGAGGGCAGGCACAGAATGACTCCATATGTAAAGTCCAAAAGCTTTCCATGGGGATACAGGTCAAGACAGGGAACTTAACCAGACTCCAGACAGACTGCATACTAGATCTTAGCCGAAGCCAGTAGGGGCTCTGGTTGGCTTCTGCTCACTGGGCTATACACCTTTTCTGCACTGTCTCCTGTATTTTCCTGTGCTATATTTTCATATTCCAAACGGCTAATGAGATAAAAGCTCAAAAAGTAAAATTAAAATATTTAAACACTAGTAATATCTAATCTTTGTGATCCTATGGCACTGGAACCTACCAAATATAAACTCAGCAACTCATTTACACACTCAATGGGGAGAAGCTTATATTTAGGAGAGGAGAGTAAAACAATGATAAAATCAACATTTGTCTTCACTTTTTAAAAAAAAAAAAATTAATTGAAATAGAATGACATCATTTCCCCTTTCCTTTTCTTCCCTCAAACCTCTCTCAAGCCACCTAAACCCATGTGATAGGCTCTTTTTCTTTGATTATTTGTCTTAGGGTTTTACTGCTATGAACAAACACCATGACCATGTAAGGTGACTCTTACAAGACCATTTAATTGGGGTGCAGAGGTTTAGTCCATTATCATCAAAGTGGGAGCATGGCATCATCCAGGCAGGCATGGTGCAGGAGGAGCTCAAAGTTCTACATCATTGGAAGGCCTAATAGTGCCAATTCCTTAGCCAAGCATATTCAGACCATCAAATTATTGTTAAATGTGTATGTCTGTCTGTATGTATGTATGAACATAAGGATATATGCTTAACAAATAAGGGGCTAATTCTCCTTCTCCCAGCAGCCATTAGTTGCCTATAGTTCTTTGTCTAGCGAAGGGACCCTGCAAACTTCCCCCCTTCCACTTTCACATGTCTGTTTATATTGCCCTTACTACAGTGTTGTTTCTATGTAGCTCTCTAGGAGAGACTGTTTCACAGGAGACTTCCTCATAGTCTGGCTCTTAAGATCTTTCTTCCAACTTCCCAGGGACAGTGAAGTCTCAGACATAAAAAAGAATCTACTGTTGCCCTTTGCTAGTCGAGCATAATTCCTCACTCCATTCTAAATCTCATCCTTACACACATTAACAACTGGAGCTACCCTCATCAAAGAAGCCACTCTTTACGGCAAACAGAGACCAGCAGAGAAAAGCACAACTAGACATAATACAGAAATGAACTGCTCCTGGGGAGCCCAGCCCCTGTAGATAGAGCCACACTGCACAGCGCCTGCACCTCTGCCTCCCCACTCACTCTACTTCTCGTCACTTTTCACAGCAACAAATGAAAACTGCCTCCCGGGGGCAATGGCAGCCACAGTGAGAGGCTGCAGGCGGGTGGGGACTTCCAAGGGCTCTCCTCTAAAATGACCACACCCTGGTGACACTGACTTTAACAGCTCTTCCCTAACACAGAGCAAAACAATGCCAAACTCAACCTCCTCTTCATACCAATTACCCACTTCACCCCCCAAACTACTAAGGAGGCAAAGTTTATGCTGTACACCTGTGCTCTCAGCTGTTCAGGAGATGGAAGCAGGAAGAGTCCAAGCTTGAAGCTAGCCTGTCTCAAAAAGCAAAAACAAACAAAACAACAGAAAACCTTACAACAGCACTGATTATAACAGTACAAAGTGGAGACAACGCAACTGTCTACTTGGAATGCTGAGCCACTCAAGAGAATGAGGTAGTGAAATCTAACACAAAGGCTTACACATTGACTGTCTCATTTGTAGACAGCACTTATAGAAAGACTAAAGTTACTCAGTACTCCAGGAACAGAGGCAATGACAGCTAAGGAGTCTGAGAAGTTTTTAAGTGATGTGGTTGTTAGTAAAAACCATGGCGTAAAATTGTTGCTAAGAAAAGGACAAAGGGGACTGATCTGAGTGATGAGAAAGTCAGGCAATAATAATGGTCGAACACGTGAATAAATCCATACAAACATGTCAAAACCCATACTCAAAACTGGGACCTTGAAAACTGTCTTAGCTATAGCTGCTTGGTAGAGTGCTTGACTAACATGCTGCCCACCGCCCCCAAATCTAAGACTATCAAACAGTAAGTGCACATATACTGGGGAGAACAACTGTAATTAAAGTACTCCACATCATTTGCCAACTGGGGCCACAAACAAATGAATAACTTTACACTTTAATATGCATTGGTGAACTGAACACGCCACCAGTGGAAAAACAGAAACAGGTAACTTCCAAACCAGTGGAGCACAGAAGGACCAATAAGCTAGTGAGTAAAGGAACATACAAGTCAGCACACTGATGAGGATCATCACTCCAACCCCTCCCCACAACTGTTGCTGGTACAGCTTTCCTGACACATTCCTCTCTTCTGTGTCCTGTTGATGGATAGATACTCCTAGAGCAATACTGTGATGGTTTGAATATGCCTGGCCCAGGGAATGGCACTATTAGGAGGTGTGGCCTTGTAGGAGTAGGTGTGTCACTGTGGGTGTGGGCTTTAGGACCCTCATCCTAGCTGCCTGGAAGCCGGTCTTCTCTTGGCTGTTATTGGAACAAGAGTTAGAACTCTCAGGTCCTCCAGCGCCATACCTGCCTGGATGCTGCCATGCTTCCCACCCTAATGATAATGGACTGAACATCTAAGCCCCAATTAAATGTTGTCCTTTATAAGAGTTGCCTTGATCGTTCACAGCAATGAAACCCTATGTAAGACAAATACTAAGGCTGCCAGCAGATAAGAGGGCCCACCTAACCTGAAATACTGGCTGCTGACCTTTCTAGAAATCCCACTAATTCAACCTCCAGTTACTGCTCAACAAAGTTAGAGGTGGGAAAGGTCATGGTGTCCCAAGATGACAGTATCTATAAGAGGCACGTGGTCCAGCTAAATAACCAGGAACAGACAAGCTTTTGCACTGGGTTACTCTCAGCTCACTCCTCCTGAGTCTCAGCTTTATGAAGCACTGTCTCCAGTTTCAACTACCTGAATATATATCTATCCTAAAAGAGAAATGCAGCTTGGGAGGCAGTGGCAGGTGGATTTCTGAGTTCGAGGCCAGCCTGGTCTACAGAGTGAGTTCCAGGACAGCCAGGACTACACAGAGAAACCCTGTCTCGAAAAACAAAACAAAACAAAAAAAGAGAGAGAAATGCAGCAGTTGGATGTGGTATACTCAGGAGACTCACTCTAAAGAGATGACAACCTAGATCTACCTTGGGTACAGAGTGAGACCTTGCCTCAAAAACAGAAAAAGAGGGCTGGTTGACGGGTCAATGAGTAAAAGCACTTGCTGCCAAACCTGATAATCTTCGTTCAATTCCTAGAACCCAGAGAAAAAAAAGACAGCACTCAGGTTGACCTCTGACCTCCACACGCTCATTGAAGCATATAACCAACCACCAAATACATTTTTAAAACATTACTTTAAAAAGAGAAAGAGTGGCCAGGCAGTGGTGGCCCACACCTTTAATCCCAGTGCTCAGGAGGAAAATGGATCTCTGTCAGTTCAAGGCTAGCCTGGTCTAGACAGTGAGTTTCAGGACAGCCAGGGCTACACAGAGAAACCCTGTCTTGAAAAACCAGGAATAGAGAGAAGAGAGGAAGGGAGAGAGAGGGAGGGAGGGAGGGAGGGAGGGAGGGAGGGAGGGAGGGAGGGAGGGAGAGAGAGAGAGAACAAGAGAAAAAGAGAACAAGAGAGAAAGAGAGAGAGAATGAGAGTGAATGAGCACAAGCTCCACATTCTAACACGAAGCCCTCAGGCTCCCAGTTTCCAGCAACATCTCAAAACTACACAGCAGCATCCTGACGGGAAAGGAACATGACTTGCACATGGCCTGTTAGACCCTCCACATCCACAGCCATGTTGGTGAGTTGCCATTACCATGGGGGCTCTGACTTCCACAAGCATCCCTTTCCCAAACCCTGGGAACCAGCGGTCCATGTCATTTTCAAAGAGTGCTGCCCACACACAGTCATCACTGTGGACCCTGTGGGAACTGTTCTGTTGGTCAGAAGTGCCCCCTCCCCCATCTGTCCATGCAACAAATGCTGTGAATTTGCAATTGTGTTTTCTAACATTTGCAACTGCGTCAGTCACATGCTGACAACACTGGGGTTGCAATAATTCTTACCTCAGCAACAGAGCACTGAGAAGGTCTTTCTTTGCACAGTTCTAAAACATAGGTCCTCATTTCTCTGAGTACATCTGACATGAAAACTTGACTACCAGCAGCCCATCTCAGAGCCAGTTCCTAGGCACCAACACTGTTTTTTTGGTTTTGGTTTTGTTTTTTTGTATGTTCCTAGTGGAATTCTTTCAGCCAAGGAAGTCAGCAGGATTGAAAAGGCAGGGCCCAGGGCCACCAAGCAATAGGGCCGGCCTCTGGCCTGTTAGAGCCAAGAGAAATCCCACATGGACCCTGTGTTATGGTCACCCACCCACCCCATCTAAGAAACAGTGTAGCCTCTCTGCTTTCAATCTAAGTTCTGGGCTCTCACTGCTGTGAAGGGAAGAGTAGAATACTCAGGAAGGCATAGGGCTTCTCAATGGGTTCACTCACCTTTGTTAATGCAAAGGCCACTGTCCCATCATCCTCAGTGGACAGATCAAGAAGTTTCTGGTAAAATACCTCATCATAAGGCCCATCTATCTGTAATGTTTTCCTGAAGGAAAAGCACAAGACCAAATCAACAGGGTGACAAGGCTTTAAGGACTTTCAGTCACTAGTATGTTCTGTATCACACAACATAGCCCAACACTCACGTTGTTTGAAAGGCACCTAAGAGATCTACTGCTTTCTCTCATTAAGTCTAATTTTACAACATTAAGATGGTCTACAAAACCCAGGGCTCTAGGAGGCCAAGACTCAGCCTGACCTGTTCACCATACTCTTAAGCAAAAGCCAATGATGTGCAAAAAGACTCCTGCCCAAGGACACTGTGTGTGTTTGTGTGTGTGTGTGTGAACATGTGAACCCACAGTGCAGGCCCAGGGCCCTAGGCGTGGCAGAGACTTTTAAGGAGCTACCAAACCAGTGTTCGAGGAGCAGCCTGTGGGACAACATTGCCCTCTACAGGCCAGGCCCTGACATAGGGTTTCAGAATGGTTGCATTAATAAGTGCTCTATTTCTAGTGTCTTAGTGACCATGAATCTCAGAGACCCTGGTACACCGAGCAGGGGACTCCCTGGGCAGAGCTGGTTGCAGGCACCTCCTAGAGACAGGTTCTAGGAGCTTTGTTTTGTTCTGGAGTTCAGGAAACCTTGACCCCAGCCTAGCCTCACAGCTTCCTCTGGTGCCAGCCTCACCTCTCCTCAGGAAACTCCTCCAGGTATCGCTCAACCCGGTTGTACAGAGGGTAGAGGCCTTCGATGTCCAGCTGGTCCAACATCTGCACCTGGAGGGTTTTGTACAGAAGACAGCCCTTCGGTAACCCCGAGTGCTCTGGGGTGTTTTTGCCTACCAAGAACATCAGGGGAGAATGAGAGCAGGTTTATTATCAACACTTGAAGACTGTGGAGGGAGACCCAGGCCGGCGCAGACAGCAGAGCTCACTCTGGGCCGCACAGACCAGACCTACAGGCTCCAGCCTAGCACTGAGGCAGATTTGCACACCTCACAAAGGTACAAGGCTGACTGACCTCAGAGCCACCCTGTGGCTCTACACACAAAAAAGGTAGAGACCGTGCCTCTCCCTTTGGCCCTGTGTTGTCCAAACACCAACTCAGAATGTCCTTTAACTTCATCGCATGCCCTAGAAGTCACTTTATACTTAAGTTTAAAGCTAATCCTACATGAGATAAAGCCCAGAACTGCAAAAAATCATTTAGACATCTTCAAACCCTCAAAGCCAATTGGGGTTTCCAGAGCCAAAAACCATTAAGTCCACACAGAGAGATCTGGCTACCACAGGACAACTGCTAAGCATGCAGAGCCATGGAATGTGGTTAAGACCACTGGCAAGGTCCTGTCCTCGCTGGGACAGGTAAAGAAGCAAAGATCCATCCTTCACTCATGCACTCACAACAATGTGTACAGTGCCTTCTCAACTGGGGCCTGACAGCCCTGACCATCCCTCAGGAAGACTCAACTAAAGGCAAAAACAGGGGAGGGAACAATGTATACTCAAGCACCCCCAGCAAGACATTCTTAGCCACACAACAGATGCCCTGTGTCAAATAACAGGATGCCCATGCAATGAATGGCTATGGAAGCTAAAAGATGAAAACCTACATGTGCTGACAGACTTATGCTATTTAAGAATCTCTTACACGCAGACTGAGGAGAATGTATATCCAAAGTCAAGATGATGATCGAGAGGGAAAAAGTATAGTTGAAAGCACTAAGTCACTGCAGAAGACACCCAATATATTGCTAGAAACCATATACTCCAAGTGTGACAAGCAGCTTACAAACCAGCTCCAGATGCAAAAACAAGTGTTGACCCTCCGAGTCAGCTCAGCCTCATTCTGTGCAACTAGACCACATCCCCAAAGGTACCATGAAGCCAGGCAGGGACACAAAGGTTACTTTGTAGGTTCCACTCTGTATACCCACGGGAAGGGATAGTCTCAATGCACCTGTAGACCCCACAACCTGATTAGGGAAGGCCAGGCCCTACCTTGGTGGTGTAGGCTCCTGCTGAAAGGGCTGGCTTCACAGACTTGTGGGCCTTGGATCCCAAGCCTTAGGGAACCCACTCGGCCTTTGTCTGAGCCGCTCAGCAGCACCCTGGTGATAACATGCACCAGCTCCCGGATCACAGCTCTCGTGCAGTGAGGCCCACTGGCCAAGCCGTTGGAAGGGAAGAAGAAGGGCTTCAGGTGGTGTGCAAGCTCCTTCAAGTCAGCCACTGGGCTCCGGGCATCGCCACACCCATAAATCAGCTCTCCATTCTTTAGGCAGGGAAAAAAAAAGGACAGGGAGATAGATCACACAAGCTGATAGAAACACACGCAGGAGCCCCATGTTCTCAAGGGAGCCTAAGCAGGGTGGCTGCACAGTAGCTCCTCAGAAGAATCGCAGTTTCCATGCTATGTCACAGGCACAAATCAAAGGAGGAAAGGTCCAAAAACGTCAGGCCAGCTCCCTGAACTGACACCCGCAGACAATGATCTCACAGCATGTCTGCAAGCAAATGCTGGGCATAAACCACAGACGTCCACACACTCCCTTTACTTGAGGCCCAAGCAGTGACGGGGTTAGAACTAGGCCCACAGTCCCCAGAGCTGCTGGAAGCCTCAGAGCCAGTCCTGTGCTGAGAGGAGCGACTGGATCACGGACATGGGAACCTCCTGCTTTAAGAATGCTGATCTTCAGCAAGCCCCTACAGATGCTCCTACCTCACGGCACTCAGACTTACTCATTCCCAGAGCTCAAGCAAGGACATGCGCTGCCCACTGCTGACACGGGCTGTGATAAGAGCCTGACCCATGAACAACACCAGGAGTATTTCAAGGTTCTTTGAACCACATACCTTCATGTTTTAGACATGTGGTGGGCCTTATAGAACTACCCTGGGACCCCTGCCCTTCGTATCTTCTCCACATGGAGTCTGGTCAGTGTAAACAACAAAATATGAGCAGACACAACATCCCAGCACCCATAAGGCTCTTACCAAAGATACCACAAGGTGACCACAGAGCTGTGGCACAAGGTAGAAATAGAAATGTCTCAGAAAGTAATGACGAAGCTGACCCTCTAAGGCTCTGAGACAGTGAGTTAGTGTGAGATGCTAAGGGCTGAGGAGAGCAATAGTAGCCAAGAGGACACTGTCTGCCCTGAGAGCTATGGGAGGCCTCCTCCTCACTGGATCCTGGGATGTCTCTCTAGAGCCCCTGACTAGGTGCTATCCAAGGGACAAATAAAGCCACTGCTCACCATGCTAGGCAAGAGGAAGAGGGTGACCAAAGTGGAGCTAAGACAGTCAAATGACATCCAGGGTAGAGCCATGTGTGCCCATAGTGAAACTGGCCTCTCCTCCAGGCCCAAAACTGGCCAAGGGAGTCTTCATAGCAAGGTCTCACTCCAGCATCAAGGGTCTAGACTTGAGGGACATTGTAAATGTGAAACCCAGATCTTCTGGGCATCCAACAGAGCCACAGCCTGGGTAGAGCAGTGATTTTATAACAAGAGCTCCTGGGACTCAATGTTTTCACCACAAGTCCAGTCTCCAGCGTGGGATCACCGAGCACAACCAGGCAGCCTCTCCAAGTGGGGACTATCATAGTTTCAGGAATTGTCTGCTTTGCTGGTTTGCAGAATTTGAGGGAGAAGCAAGTGTACAGCATCAGAACCAGAGTGCCAGAGAGCTGTCAGTACTTACTGTGCTGAACTCACTGTACTGCTACCCCACTGCTTTAAAAAGCCACCACAGAGCAGCAAGATGACTCAGTGGATGAGGGTGCTTGCCACCAAGCTTGATGACTTTAGTTTAAAGCCAAGGACACACATGATGGAAGGACAGAACCAACCCTTGCAAGTTGTCCTCTGATCTACACACATACACTATGACAAATGCATGATATATGCATGACATACACACATGTGCAGCACCCTCACACACGTACACGCGCACACACACAGACACTAAAAGAGACAAATTTTTTAAATTTTTTTATTTTAAAAAACCCATTGCAGATCTCTTCCTTTAACCTGCCTCTTGGGGAAGCACTAGCTGATGTCTGGATCTTTCCTCTTGGGGAAGCACTAGCTGATGTCTGGATCTTTCCTCTTGGGGAAGCACTAGCTGATGTCTGGATCTTTCCTCTTGGGGAAGCACTAGCTGATGTCTGGATCTTTCCATTCGGACTACACAGAAACTGCAGACCAGATGCCTCAAATGTGACCTGACAGGTTCAGAAATGGGCTCAAAGTTAAAGAGACTTATCTCCAGGATTCAAATGTCAGATTCCTAATCTCTTAAAGAGTCAAAGAACTCTGGGGAGAGGGATGCCTCGACTCAGTGGTAACCTTAATTCACTCCCCAGATCATCCACTGTGGAGAGAAACCTAACTCACAAGGGCCGCCCTGTCCCACACAAGCACCACAGCAACTGCACACCCACAGCCATTTTCATTTTTATTTTTTTGAAAGAGTGATATTAATTAAAACTGTCTTCCATTCCTGAATTTGGGGAGATGGAGACAGACAAAGAAGGATGTTGATTACCCTGACCAGCCTCTAGGGCAAGGAAATTCTCAGGTAAGATCTAGTTAATACCATCCATGACACAGCAGCAAGGCAGAAGACGGAGGACCTCCAGCTCACCCGTCACTCTTCCTAGACCAAGCAAGACACAGGTTTGGAGAAGCCCATTCTCAGTCTGCTCCCTCACACAAGTCTTCATGCTGCCTCAAGCCTACTGCTCACTTGGACAATGGCAAAGAGAACTCTAGAGATATGTTCTCACAGCCACTGCCACTACCTCCTACCAAGGCTAGCCCTGCCTTGTCCCCTCCCTCTTTCAGCTCCATCTGCTCCTCCTGCATTGTCAAGGACAGAGCTCTGTCTGAGGCACACCAGCCTAGACAATTCAATGTATATGATCACAGAATCTGTGGTCAGGATCAGTGTGTTAGGTTTACTTGGAAACCAGCATGGACTAGAAACAGCCCTTACCTTAAATATCCTAAGATTATTCTGTGCCTCCTGCAGCAGACTCTTCAAGGCAAAGTGCATACGCTGTTTATTTCTGAAAGGAAAGCAGTGGCGGTGTTAAAGGGAGTAGGCTGGGCCTCGTATCCACACATCCACACATCCACACATAGAGCGCCAGACCGAGCTGGGACCTAGAGCTACCTTAGTCCAGTGACTATGGCCTGAATGCAGGATGAGAGCTTAGCCTAGGGCTCAAAGGCAGCCATGAGGACTCCTGCAGAGGCAGGGGACCAGAAAGCCATGGCACATCAATCACTCAAAGTCCATGTAGCTCTCGCCCTTCTTGATCCTCAGCTGCAGCTCCTTCCAAAAGCTGCAGCAGGCACTCAAGCACCGTGATCCCTGTGACAGATCTCTGGAAAGTTCAGGAAGCCTAAAAGAGGTAGGAACATGGGACCTCTCACCCTCCCTCCATCTCAGAGAGCTGTGGGACTGTCCCCCCCTCTTCAACTCTGCCCTGCTGTCTCCTCCTCTCTGCCACTCAGGCTCCAGATCTTACCTCACCCAGACACCTCCATCAGTGTCCATGAACACAGCCCCCTTCTCACTCCCACATGAAATCTACAGGGCTCCCAGGGATGCAAACCCAACTCAGGCAAGGATCCCAAACCATGTCCTGAGGTCACACTGGGGACAACACATCCGCACAGTCACCACAGCCAGCTCTGAAAAGGCTGCATTATGATCATCTCAAGGACAGCTCCTGACTCAGGTCTGACAAGTCAAATTGTTAACAATACTCTGTATTATTGTTTGCTTCAAAACATGCAGCCTTGGGCGCACAGGTGAACCACTCATGACTCTCCCTTAATACAATGGCAACACGATTTGGTTCTCACAGGAAAAATGACAACGTTCTGTTTTCTGGAATGAGCGAAGAGCCCCATCTCCACCTCACAGAACACCTCCACTTCCCACTTCACCGGTCCCCACATTTACCACCTCACAAAACCTCCATAAATATTTCCAACATTATGCCACCTTACAGAACATACCCCACTGTTGACATGTCAGACATTCACTTCCACCAGCTTACAGAATAGACCTGACTTCCCCCACAGTACAAACGACTCCATCCTCTTGACCTCACCTCACAGCCCCCCAGGGTCCTCCCTCATAGAAGATCCCAAGCCTACTATCCTCACTTCACAGAACATGCCTCTAACCCCATCCCTCTTCTCACATACACACACCAACACCTCCTCAGGAAATAACTCTCAAAACCCTCACCTCAAAGGTGTTCCCTTAGCAGGCACCACCCACCCTCAAAACAACAAATGAGAGAGGACTCTTACCCTGAGTAGAGGTCAAGGGGACAGTATTTACTGATTTTCTTCCACTTTCCAGTCGCTACCTGGCAAAACACCAATGTGACGGTATCAAATACTTTGTCTGTGACTACAAGTAACTCAAAAGAAAATTAAAAAATCAAAAGCAGCATAACTCATGATGGGCTGCAGCCTTGGCCTGGAAAAGGTCCCAGGTATACAACCCTAAGTAGGAAGGAGCCAACTTGACCCTTCACCCTAGGAAACTCCAGTTAACTCTTAGCCTCAGTCACTGCCAGTTCAGCCGTCCTGTGAGCAGAAGAAAACAGCAGGCACTTGAAGATTTGGCAATGAGAATGGCAAGTCTCTAAGCTACTAACAGCCAGGGAAAGGACACGGCACATGCAGTCTTGTGCTGCCAGTAGAATCTTTTGTTGTAACCACCAAAATGTAAAATGTATACAACCCCCAAATGAGAAAGCCTAAAGGAATCTAAAATAACTACACAGAGCAAAGAGGCATCAGGGATGGGGACATGGCTTTTGCTGCAGATATTAAGACATTTACAAGAAGAAAGGACATTCACTCACTCAGTAGGGCCCACATATAATGAAGGGATGAATGAGTGTATGAATGCAGCCACTCCAAAAGATGGACTGACAACCATCAGTATTTATTCAACTGGCAGAACACATATGTGATGTCATGTTTGCTTTAAAAGTATACTTATATATCAAATACATTTTGAGAAAAACACACAACACAAACCCTCAAAGATCACTGTAAGGGGGAAGCACTGGGTAGAACAGGTACAAACAACACCAAAGAGGTGCCACCACCAGCACCTGTGTTACCGTAGTAACATGTTTGGAAAGATAACCAAACTGACAGCACGAATCACGCTAGAAGGAAATCCAACTACCAGTTATGAACAGATATTATTTCATAATTTTAAAAATATATACTTCTTAATCCTATCATATAAGTTTTTATATGTAAAAACTAGCAAAAACTTCCCAGACTCATAAATCTTGAGACCTCAGAAAGTGTCTCAAGTTCTTTAAGAATACAGGGAACATATAATTTAAAACACACACACAGCTAAAGAAGTGAACAGAGGGCTGGAGAGATGACACAGTGGTTAAGAGTATTGACTGCTCTTCCAGAGGTCCTGAGTTCAATTCCCAGCAACCTCATGGTGGCTCAGAACCATCTGTAATGAGATCAGAAACCCTCTGCTGGTGTGTCTGAAGACAGCTACATATAGATACTCATATAGATAAAATAAATAATTCTTTAAAAAACAAGAAGTAGACAGAAGGTTTGTTGGCTAGGAGCACTAGCTACTCTTGCAGAGAATCCAGACTCTTGTCCCAGCACGTACATGGCTGTTTACAAATGTTACTCCAGTCCCAAGGATTCTGACAGCTTCTTTATGGCCTTTGTGGGCACCAGGAATGGAGTACATCACACATGCAAGAAACTCTCATTCACATAAATATAAAAATCCACCTTATAAAAAGAAAGAAAATCAGCTAACTCTAAATAAGAATAGTGACCTTGATGTGTTTTTTGTTTTGTTTTTTATATCACTGTGTAACCCTAGCTGGTCTAGAACTCTGTAAACCAGGCTTGCCTCGAACTTGCAGAAATCTGCCTACCTCTACCTCCCGATGCTAGAATTAAAGGTGTGTACCACCATGCCAAGTTTCTTTCTGACACTTTAAATGTCCTATTCTTACCCTCTGTCCTAGTTAGGGTTTCTACTGCTATGATAAAACATCATGACCAAAACTGACTTAAGGAAGAATGGGCTTATTTCATCTTACACGACCATATCTGTCATTGAGGGAAGTAAGGAAAAGAACTCAAGAAGGGCAGAAACCCAGAGGGAAGAACTGAAGCAAAAGCCATGGAGAGCTGCTTATGGGCTTGTTCCCCACGGTTTGCTCAGCCTGCTTATACAACCCAGGACCACTCATCCAGAGGTGACACTGTTCCTTGTAGGATACTGCTCCCTATGGAATGGGCCTCCCATATTGATCATTAATCAAGAAAATGTCCCACGGGCTAATCTAATAGACACTTTCGCAACTGAGTTTCTCTCTTCTCAAATGACTCTAGCTTAGGTCAAGTTGACATAAAACTAGCCAACTTACTATCTGTAGCCCCAAGGGAAACAAACATGAAACCATTACACACACAGCAACCTAGCAGCCTCCATGGAGAACACAGAACAGGGCAGGCACATGCACAGCCTCAGCCCCGGAACTGTCATTACCCACCTTGCCTGACTCTCAGTTCCAAGAAGGCTGTCCTTGCATGGATGTCTTTACTGACCTGATTGAGAGCTCATACACTGCCAGAGGTCTTTTTGGGGATATTTGTCAAAAAAAAAAAAAAAAAAAGAAAAGAAAAAAATCTGGAGGCTACCATTTAACTTCATGGCTTCCTTACACAGTGGGTAACAGTTAGGGCAAGCAAGTATGTAACCTAAAACTCAAAAAGAAAGAGCTGAGTAATGAGGATGTACAGAGGTTCTGAAAAGCTCGAACACATTCCTGAATTTTTGTGTATGGTGTTAAGTGTCCAATTTTATTCTTTTTGCATATAGATAGGTATCTGGTTTTCTCGGTTCCTGTGACTGGCCTTTTCTCTAAGCATTGGTCCTGGCACCCTTGTTGAAGATGGTTGGCATGTAGGAGAGGGGCTCCTCTCTGTCCCTTTTTTAATTGGTATATTTGTCTTCATGCCAGTGCCACACTACTTTGATTACTGTGTTTTATTTTTTTTAATTAAAGATTTATTTTTATGTGCATTGGTGTTCTGCACGGCTGCCCAATCCTCTGGAACAGTATTTACAGATAGTTGTGAGCTTAGTCTAGAAAACCATGAACAGACTTTGGAAAGACCAGAGGAGGCCCTAAGCTCTCACCTGAGCTTACCTGAGAGAGGTTCCAGGAAGAAAAAGGAAAAACAAAGCTTAAGAACCCCGCTGAGGACTAAGTGGGCTTGTGCTCACACACACTCAGGCACTCACTGACTGAGCACAGACTGAGAGACACACTGGCATGGAAAATGTCAATCCTAGCAAGCTAATCAAGTAAAGAGTTCAGGAACTGTGTGTGAGCAAGAACAGAGACTTCATGGGGCTGGCAAGATGGCTCAGAGGAGGAAAGTTTTTGCAGCGCAAGCCTTGGAAGACTAGGTGCCAGTCCCAGAACTCACAGTGTAAGGAGGGAACTAACTCCCAAACACTGCCCACTGACCTCCACATATGTGCCTTAACATGTATGCACCCAAATAATAATAAAATTTTAAAAAAATATATAGCCATTACAGAATAAGCAGAGAAGTCACTAAACAAACAGTAACAGCCAGGCATGTTTGTGTGACCATGGTGCCAGGACTGAGAGGCAGACAAGAAGAGAAAGTTTGCAGTCAGTCTGGGACACATGAGACCCTATCTCAAAAAACAGTTAAATAGGCTAGCAAGATGGTTCAGTGGGTAAACCTGAGTTCAATCTCAGAACACAAGCAAAAAAAAAAACTATATGTGATTCTAGCACTTCTGCGACAAGATGGGAGGCAGAAACAAGAGTCCCTCCCAGAAGCTTGCAACCCAGCTTGACTAGACTAAGCATCTGGCAGAAACAAGAGCAAACCTGGTCTCAGCAAGGCAGAGAAGTGACTCCTGAAAGTAGTCCTTTGGCTTCCTCACTCATTAGGTTTGCACAATGCACACATACACACGTATGTAAATAATACATTAATTAATAATGGTAACAATTAAAAGGAGTTGGAGATAGGATAAGAGGATGGATGACCAGTATATGTTATATCGAAGAACAAATTTTAAAAACCTTTTACCTTCTGAAAAAAAAAAAAAAAACTGTTATGGAATGGGTGTTTTGCCTGTATGTGGGTCTGCACACCTCATACACATATCCACAGATACAAACATAACATCGTTTAATAAATATTTTAATAACTAAATAAATGTATAGTTGAAAAACAACTAAAATGAAGACTAACTACAAAGGTCAGTATTTCTGTTGAGTAAACAAAGGAGATAAGCCTTAACTGTTAGAATAAATTCCAGGACACCCACATCTACACACAGCAGGACTGTTAATAAATTCCAGGACACCCACAACTACACACAGCAGGACTGTCAAAGCCAAGGACAAGAACTGGGTGTAGTGCACGCTTTTACACTCCGAGGAGGTGGAGATCCTCCTCAGCTACTTATGAATTCAAAGCTAACACAGGCTACATTAGACCCTGTCTTTAAAAAGCAAGAGAAGGTAAGGGAGAAGGATAAAGGAGAGGGAGAGAGAGGGAGGAAAGAGGGAGAGAAAAAGAAGAAATCTTGTAACACTGAATCAATAGTAAAAAAATCTTCCAACACAAAAAACTAAAGTAATTGGGGCTGGAGAGATGGCTCAGAGGCTGCTCTTCCAGATGACCCGAGTTCAGTTCCCAACACCCACATGGAAGCTCACAACTATCTATATACTGTTCCAGAGGATTGGGCAGCCGTGCAGAACACCAATGCACATAAAAATAAATCTTTAATTAAAAAAAAATAAAACACAGTAATCAAAGTAGTGTGGCACTGGCATGAAGACAAATATACCAATTAAAAAAGGGACAGAGAGGAGCCCCTCTCCTACATGCCAACCATCTTCAACAAGGGTGCCAGGACCAATGCTTAGAGAAAAGGCCAGTCACAGGAACCGAGAAAACCAGATACCTATCTATATGCAAAAAGAATAAAATTGGACACTTAACACCATACACAAAAATTAAATGAAAATAGCTAAGATCTGAAATTACAAATGAAACCTCCAGAAGAAACTGAGAAGGCTCCCACCCCTGGATTCAGCAGTGACTGCTTGGCTAAAACATCAAGACACAAACAAGAAAAAGAAATTAACTGAACGTAATTAAACATGTTTATGCAAAAATGGCACTCCCACAAAGAAAAACAAGAGAAGCACCTACAAATCACTTCTAAGGCATCGACAAGCCGAGCACTGCAACTCAGCCATAACGTAAGTGAGAAAGAGTGTCAGGAAAATAAAAGCTGCAGAAAAGTGGATGGAAATGAAAACCCTGTGAGGCTCCAGCTCAGAGAGCCGACAGCCCAGCTCTGTCACACACAGAGGCTCTCTAGGCTCTCCCTCTGTGTCTGATGTAGGGATATGTTTAAAGGCCAGAGAACTAGAGCAAAGCCATGAAGTGGGAGGTGGAAAATGGGAGATAGGAGGGTGGGTGGGCTTCAAGGGAGAAGGGGGTAGGGAGGTCTAGGGTTTAGCTCAGGTGGTAGGTGCTTGCCTCGAATGCATGAAACCTGGCCCTTAGTGGCCAGCACTACATAAACAGTTTGATCCACAGATGTCTCATATGGTAGAATGAAAGAACCAACCACAAGTTGTCCTCTGACCTCCTCACACACACATACCCACTTGTATACACACATCCACAAATAAATTATAATAAAAAAGATTAAAACTCTTAAAATAATAAAAGTCAATATGAGCTGCTTATGGAATGAAAAGAGGATTCTCAGCAATTCCTTTTCACCTTCTGAAAACTCCAAGTGGCTTCCCCTCAGGCCCAGATGCCCTGCTCTGCCCTCCTGCACTAGACTCGAATCTCACCTTGAGGTGCTGGTGCATGCAGTATCGGCACACCTTGTGCTTCATCTCATGGGTAACATCATTTGAGAAAGGAATAAACCCACATTTTGGCTGTAAGAGAAAAAATGTTTAGGAAGGAATCACATACTTCTCAACACACACACACACACTATGAGATAGAGAAGAACAACTATCAGATAGAAATATCCCCAGAAATTGTGTTTTCCGCTTTCTACATCACTGTATGTACCTCTCTGCCTCCAGGGGACAGCCCTTTCTCTCACTGAGAGGACTGTTGGAGCTCTGCCCAGCTTACAGGAGTGTAACACAGAGCAGCTTTGTACTCTCACTGGCAGACTGGAGGGAGTGGAGATGGGTCCAGGGCTCTCAGCTCTAAGAAGCACAACCATTGTTCCCACTGCCATTAACGTATGGCCTGCAGAGCACCCGCCCATCTGATAGTTGCTAGGTTTCCAGAACGTCAGGGATCCCAGCTGCCTTCTAAAATCTGCAAGCTGTCAGCACACACTACCTGAGCTTAGCGTTCTGGACAATGAATGTGGCTGGAGAGACAGAACGTCCAGCCCTCAAGGATCATAAGACCCAAGCACTTGGGCCAAGGGATGCCTCGGGGTCATCACCTTTCAGAAGAAAGGAAGAGAAGTTTAATGGTCCTGTGGGGTTTGGGGGCCGGGCTGGGGGTGGGGTGGCTTCTAGGGCAATTGGTCAACTACTGAACATAGGCAGCTGAAGTAAGGGAGTCTTGGTCTAAGATCTAGAACTCTGGGCCAGTTCACAGGGAATTCTGTAGGGCACACAGGTGTCTGTGCCCCTGAGAAAGCCCTCCTGCATAAGAAGCAGTCTCTAGTCAGAAGATTACCTAGGATTGGATCTTCAATGCGGGAAGCAGCAACCACGTGGCCAAGGCTGAGGTTCTGAGATACATCCTGTACAGAAGGGCACCCAACATGCTTCTTTCTGGTTCTCCTAACCAAAGTTTTCCCAGCCCAGGTGTATGGGTTGGCGTTCCCATTGTTAACACCCAGGAAGGAACCTAATGTAGGACCTAGGAGCTGTGAAAGGGACTGAAGCACACAGGACACTCAGGCAAGCTGTGGGTAGCTGGGCTCCAGAGAAAGGCTGAACACATACTCAAAGCAGGGCCAGGGAGACTCACTGCCTGAGAGCAACCTTTCCCTTTACCTGTAGTGCCACCCCACCAAGAATGAAAACTCACCTTAATCTCTACACACAGAATAGGCCGGTGCTCTGCAAAGTGGAAGGTCTGAAGTCTGGTTAAATTGGGAAGGCACATAGCATAACCACTGAGTGTGTCCAGGTCCTTGTCACAACGGGACTCTGGAAGACAAAGCAAGAATTACACCTGAGAGTCAAGATAAGAGATAGCCAGCCCTATAATCCTAGAACTGGGGGTGGGGGGAGACACGACAAGATAGCCTCAGGCAGGCAATAGTTGGAAGTGGGAAGGCTAGGACATATAATCAGGCTACATGCTGACATCACTACAAGATGAAAAGCTGAGTGAATCAGTGGGAGGTCAGCCTTGTCAAGTTCTAAACCTTGACTCTAAGGCTTAGAAAGCTTCCTGGAGGTATATGCCATCACATACAGTCACTGTAGGAGGGATATCTCAACCCTCCTAAACCCGTAACTCTTCAATTGGCAGACTTCATCTTTACCTCCCACTGCATAAATCCTAACCACATAACTTAGATCTAAGGTCCTTTTTAGCCAATCTTTAAACCTGAACATGATCTTGGGGAACTTTAAAATGTGTAATATATATCAGAAGTGAGAAGAGTCTTGGAAATGATGGCCAATTCCACCACTCTCTTTGCCCAGAACAGGGAAAAGAAATGTACTCCAGCCCCTTCCTTTCTTCCTTCCTTTCGACTCTTGAGTCTTTGTGTTCCCACATCACCTCAGCATGTTCTGCTAGAAGCATGCTCTTGGCTCCGGGGTAACAGCTTCCCTTCCAAACAGCAAACTTATTCCCACAGGCATTATAAAGGGTAACAGAGTTCTTGTAACTATGAATTATCACACTTTTTTTCTCCTGAGAAAAAACTCCGTGTAGCCCTGGCTGTCCTAAACTCACTCTGAAGACCAGGATGACCTTGAACTCAGAGATCTGCATGCCTCTGCCACCCCACTGATTTATCAAGTCACCACTGCCCATCATGAGAACTGGGATTATGAAATGAAATGGAGGTGCTGAGCAGCCGTGGATGAGCAGAGCCCTGAAACGGGCCTCTGTCTGTCTTTGTGGACTTGAACACCAGAGCCCAGGGCTGCCCTGCATTCTCCACCTCTCCTGCTTCTGCCCCAGACAGACCTCAGAGTCCTATTTCATTTTCTGAATCAAATCAGAAAGAATTTTAATGTGGAGAATTCTATAGCATTATTGCCTAGTAGTGTTGATAATGAGACATTTTCACAACCAACACATGGACATTACATGCTTGATCATAAAGAAAAAAAGCTTTAATCTGGTTCTTGCCATCAAAGCCACCAGCAAGCACAAGAAAAGAGACCATAGGGGTGGGGACAAAGCCTCTGGCCATAACATTGTTACAAAATGCCAGTACCTAACCTGGGTTGAACACTTCAAAGACTTTTAAAATTGCAAACAAGCCAACCATAGTGGTGCATGCCTTTAATCACTACACTTGGGAAACAGAAGCAGGCAGGTATCTGGACATGCAAGACCAGCTGGTCTACACATCAAGTTCCAAGCCAGCCAGGGACACATAGACCCGTCCAAAAATAAATAAATAATACAAACAGAGTTTTACACCCTTACCTGGTCTTTCACACTGTATCTTTAAACACAGTTGTTTCACAAACTCTAAAGGCAGCTGAACAACTTCCTGAAAGAAAACACACATAACATACAGATTTCACAACGTCCTGAAGACTGGTAATGCTCCAGAACTATGCATAGTCACAGTTAAAATGGTGAATTTCACAGTATGTTTTATAGTAAAATACAATAGTTTTAAAAATTCTGTATGCCAGTTTGGCAGTAAGAGCTGGTCTATTATTTTCAGAACACGTAGAGGTTACACAGAAGCAAGAACACTTCAGTGCACTAAAATCAGCTGGCTCTCCTTAGAGCCAGCCAGGACCCACGACACCAGTGACCAGCCATGCCACCAGCATCTCTTGTCACAGCCCCTCCTGGTCCTGCAGTGTCTACAGACATAGAACAAGGGCTGCAAGAAATCCAGCCAGATGGCCAGCAAGCTGCACCCCCTGAGCCACAGCTCAAGCTCTAACAACACTGGGCACACATGCCTGGTGCTCCCACTCCCTCAGCTGTTTATCTGCAACTTTCTATGCAAAGGAAATCTGCATCAATTTAAACCATATTCCTCACTGTCATCCCTGCCCTATGGTCTCAATGTGACAGAATTGAGTCTTCAGAAAAAGTTCCTACGTGACAAAGGAAGCCTGCCTAGGACAAAAATGCTGGGATTTTGCCTCAGGAAGACCCAGCTCCCCTTAGCCATCTAGTCTTGACCAAAGACTCCCACTCAGCCTAGCATTCCAGGGATGGAAGATATAGTTCCCAGCAGACAGTACCTCTGACAATCTTTCTCCAAGAAGACATGGGTAGGTACCAACACTATTCAATGGATATATGCTGTGTGAAAAGTGAAAGAATGCTCCTGAGAGGTCACACTTGACCTCCCAACATCCCCAACCCTAGACACCGTGAGAGACAGACTACAAAGTCAGCAGCCAAGGAAAGGTAAAATGGAGAAGTTCAAAGTCCCAAACTCAGAAGACAAGTCAGATCAGACAGGCAAGCCAAGGGACATCCCTTATCTAGTCCCTCCCCGACACAGGCAAGCTACAAGGACAGTTAAATCCCCAACAGAAGCAATGTTAAGGGCTTCCAAAGCCTTCCTTCTATGGCCCTCAGTGAGTATCATCCATAGGCCTCCTCCATGAGAAGCCTCCAGGAATGGTCCCACATTGATTCTTAAACCACAGGAACATGGGGCAAAGCTACCCTTCAGGTTCAAGGATAGCATATGAGGTTCTCACTGGAGAACTTTACTACTCAGGCACCACATGGCACAGCAGGTGAGGAAAGCCTAACGATTCTCACTGCACAAGAGTTATCACTGAGATGTCAGAACTGAACACAAAACTGGATGTCAACTGAGATCAAAATAAACAGCACTTACCCCACAATGAACATAGTTCTCTCCCAAAAAGTCTTTCATGACATTTTTGCCAAAGTCTACTATGTTCTGCAGATGCTGAAGTATCTCTTCTGAGGTCTGGAAGAGACAAGCACAGGACAGCTTCATGATAGACCTCCAGGCAGGGCTCCTAGTAGCCCCCCACTCCCAGAAGCCTAGCTCAGGACAGACTAAGCTGTCATCCCATGTACCTCACAAACCTCTGGAGAACTCACCACCCATACCCAGAAATGTTCTACATAGTCAAAGTGTGTGCAGATATCCCACAGCTCTTACAATTGGATCTTGTCAGAATTTAGCCTGACAGAAATTCCCAGAAGACACCCAGTAGCCCTGTACAGCTATGTCATAGCTTCTGACTTAAAAAAAAAAAAAATCTTGAGAAGAGAAGGATGAGTACATGAATACATGAATCCCCACCAGGAAGACACTGCCCAGGAAGGCCTGATAGGGCATCCACTGAGGTGGGGGGCATGTACACTGCAGCCACCACACAAGAACAAGCAAGGACAAAGAAGATGAAGCACCCAAGATTCATCTGACAGAAAGAAGTCACCTTGGGTCATTTCTCTTCAGCAGCTGAGGTGGACCCATAGGATGCCTGGGCCCCACCCTATCCCCTCTGCCTGCTCAACCCAGCTTTGACTCTCAGACTCCTGCCCAGTTAAGGCAACATTCCTGCTGGATCCTGGGAAACAAGGCCCAAGGGCCCCATCACCTCTACCACCAATGTTCCATAGCTGCCTCTGCTCTTAGATACTCGACACACTGTCTCTCAGATGATATAATGACCTCCTCAAAGAATTCCACCTTGCCCCACTATAAGGCCCTTGCCCTCAAAAGCCAGATCGTCCTCATATGGCTTTCAGGCAGCTGGCCACGTACAAAAAGCAGGACAGGCCAACTGTCTCAGCCTCCCTCACACTGTGTGCTGGAACCACAGGAGCCTCCAATCCTCAGTAACTACCTGAGATTTACCAGAAAGCAACAATACCTCAACTTGGGTAAACAGGGTGGAAGTAAGTCTTCATGGAGGGTCCACAGGCTGTGCCTGGATGACTTAACCTCTGTTCTACCAGATATTGTCCACTGTGATTTTAGCGTAACAGATTATCTACCCAGTGTGACACACTGTATTTTTTTACACACAATTCCGCTGAGGCAACTAAGGAACTCATCAAGTTGAAACCTGGCCCTGGGATCCCAAGCCAGGCAAACAGACCTACCATAGAGTGACATACAGTGACACAGAGGACCCTAGGTCTCACACATCAGGAATGAGGACCCACTGCATCCCACATTGAATGAGTACATCATACTTAAATTTCTACAATTAACATTAATATTTATGCACTGGAAGGCTTAGGACATAGGATAAACCCTAGAGATAGAGCATTTCCCTATCCTGGACAAAGCACCATTTTCAATCTCTAGCACCACAAAGCACACATATGCACCCCTGGAAAACATCCAGCTCTTCTTAAAGGATGTAACAATAGCCAGCCCACCAACCTTACCTTCTTCTTATTTGGAGGAAACTTCAGAAAACGTAGGACTACACAGCGCTGTTGGAAAAATAAAACAAAGTGTGATCAATACTGGCCTAACACTCAGGCATAAGGGTCAGCAGTTGTGGAGAAAGGGCCAGGGCAGCATGGAAGAGACCCAGTCGGGATCACTTTCAGAAAGCTTGCACCACAAGGCAGCCAGCAAAATCTGTAGCCTTTAACCCAGCCCACTCATTCCTCGATATTTATCTTAAGGAAATAGGGAAGCTCAAAGAAGTCATTATCCAGGGGCTGGTGAGATGGTTCAGAGGTTAAGAGCACTGGCTGTTCTTCAAGGAGACCTGGAGTTGAGTCCCAGCACCCACATGGCAGTACTAGTTATGCAAATGGAGTACAAGCAAGCTGGCACAACACCATGGGACAGGAGACACACTGGGGTAATATATGCTCAGGTATAAGTGCAGGGGCTCTAAAAGGCCACAAGAACACAGTGAATTCCCAACAGCTGGAGCACAGGCAGCTGTGAGCTGCCCATGTTGAGTGAGTGCTAGCAAGTGAACTCAGGTGCTCTGGAAAAGCAAGCATACACGATCTTAATCTATGAACCACTCCTCCAACCCTCCTAGTTTGTTTTGTTTTTAAACAGGCTCTCACTATACAGCCTGGGCTGACTTCAAATTCATCATCTTCCTATTCCGACCTCCCAAGCACTGGGATCATAGTTGTGTGCCACCAAACCCAACTCATTTTACATTCACTAAATCACAGTTTCTAGCAAGATCTTGTTCCCAAAAAAAGGGACAGAATCTCTTTTAAGCACAAATTGTTAAGTGAAGCATGCATAGGATCTCTTTGGACGACGAGCTCTCAAAGGGCATTATGACAAGTTCAATAGCATTTCCAGATTCAACAACAACAGTTTTGGGGTTTCTTTTTCTTTTCTTTTTTAGCAATCTCACTTCAGAACACAGTATGTAACCCAGGCTGCCCTCATGGTATTCTTGTCTCAGCCTCCGAAAGCTGAGAATTGAGTTCCCAGCCAGCCTGAACTGCATAGCAAGAACCTATTTCAAATACATGCAAGCAAACACACACACACATACACACACACACACACACACACACACACACACACCAAGCTGGGTGTGCTGACAGATGTGTGTAATCCCAGCAGTAGGAAGGCTGAGGCAAGGACTTCCACGACCTCCAAGCTGACCCAGGTTACATGTAGAAACCCTGTCTCAAAAATGGCTTTTAAAAGTGGGGCTGGGACCAGGCAGTGGTGGTGCACACTCCTTTAATCCCAGCACTTGGGAGGCAGAGGCAGGCGCATTTCTGAGTTCAAGGCCCACCTGGTCTACAGAGTGAGTTCCAGGACAACCAGGGCTACATAGAGAAACCCTGTCTCCAAAAAACAAAAACAAAAACAAAAGTGGGGCTGGAAGGATAACTCAGAGTTTAAGAGTGTATATTGCTTTTGCAAAGGACCATGATTCCATTTTCAGAACCCAAATGACAGCTTATCTATAATTACATCCATCAACCATCTGTACCTACAATTCCAGGGGATCTAACATACTCCTCAAGCTTCTGAGGTCTTGTACATGGTACAAAGAGATATACACAGGCAAAACACGCACACATAAAAATAAATAAATAAATAAATCTCTTTCAAATTTTTTTGTAAAAACAGTATGGAGGAATATATAAGCAGCAGCAAAAGCCCAATGCACACTATTCCTCTTATGCTGAGTGGGACCCTCCCAGACCCAAGGCCTTCCTGTTTAAATATTTATTAATTTAAATAATTATTAAATTAAAATGTAATTTCATTTTTCTCCCTTTCTTCCTTCCAATCCCTCTTATATACCCTGCCCCACCTGGCTCAATATTATGACTTCAACAATTTAAAGATTTAAGGGCCCAGGCCTTGCTGTATTGTCCAGGTTGGCCTTGTACTCCTAGGTTCAAGTGATCCTCTGCCTGAGCCCTCCAAGTATCTGGGACTATATGAGAACTATGCATGCACCACCAAGCTCGGCCTCTCCAACCCCTCTTTCTGAGTTCCCATTCCCAGCTGGTGCCATACATCAGATGCACTACTAATCAACTGCACTGCTGAATGCTAATCCTGACCTTTGGAGCTGAGAACCAAGGCATACAGGCTTCAACTGCTCCCTTCCCATGTTCAAGCAGGCATCATCAACTAATCTTGGGAATCACAGGGCTAATGATCACGTTAATGGACCTATAACATCATCTAAATTTAAAAGAAGAAGAGGAAGAGGAGGAGGAAGATCATCATCTGCAGACAAGCTAACTGTAAACAACTTCTAAACTGGGTGGGTGGTGCGTGCCTTAAGCCCAGTACTCTATAGGAGGTAGAGGCAGGTGGCTCCTGAGTAGAAAACCAGCCTGCTCTACACACAAGTGAGTCCCAGGACAGCCTGGGAACTCTGTGTAGAAAAACAAAGGGGGAAAAAAAAATTTGACTTTCTCCTCAGCTGGGCACAATAGTGCTACTCTGCTCAAGGGCCTGCCTGATTATTCCCTCAGACAATTAAGACAATGTATATCAGTGACAGAAATAAGTGTGTTTCCCAGAGAAAGCCTGGCCATGCCTGAACATCAACACAGGACACTCTGATGCCCTTATCAGTGAGGACAGAGCTCTGCTGTCCTGGCCTACAAGCAGAGGAAATCTCACTCTGTCCCACATGGGGAGCCTCAACCCTCAGGGTAAGCTTGTTCTCTTGGAGCTATACTGCAGCCAGAGGAAAGCAGTGTCTCTCTCCACCTCCCAGGGAACTAAGAAGCTGCACACAGAATTCAGTAGCCAAGCAGGCAGGCCCAGGAAGGGTGGTGCTAGGCAAATCTTATGAGCCATTCTTTCTATCACAGGAACTCCCTGCTGTATCCTCAGAGAAACCAGCTGGGAAGCCCTGTGCACAGAAATGCCAACAATAGGAACTCACTGAACCCACACCTGGCAGTATCTTACGATTAATATGAATTCAGATTTCCAAAGTACCTGGCACTGTGTTCTTGATAAACACAAGACAGCTGGCCTATTTACAAATGGAAACTAAACATTTCCTTTGCATTACTAATACACACACACACACACACACACACACACACACACTACTATTACCATCAATACAAGCTAATTCAAAAGCAAGCCTTCTAAGGGAAAAATGTTAATAGCTAGGCAAGGTGGCTCACACGTACAATCCCAGTAGCTGGAGGCTGAGACACAAGGATGGCAAGTTTTAGGCCAGCCTGGCCCACAAAGTAAGGTCTACTCCAACCTAGACTACAAAGAAACCTGTCTTTGAAACAAAAACATACAAAAGCCAGATGTGGTGTATGCCATTAATGAAGAGAGAGGCTGATCTCTGTGAGTCTGCAGGTAGGCTGGTATACACAGAGAGGTCTAGGCCAGTCGGAGCTACATATGAGATGCGGGGGGCTGTGGGGGTCCTGGGAACAAAAACCTGTTGGCTCCTCGACACATAAAAAAGCATCACTATCGCCGGGCGGTGGTGGCGCATGCCTTTAATCCCAGCACTTGGGAGGCAGAGGCAGGAGGATCTCTGAGTTCAAAGCCAGACTGGTCTACAGAGTGAGTTCCAGGACAGCCAAGGCTACACAGAGAAATCCTGTCTCAGAAAAAAAAAAAAAAAAAAAAAAAAAAAAAAAAAAAAAAAAAGCATCACTATCCCCCGGCACTTCTTAACACCAACTACTACAGAGCACCCCAGAATGAATACTCCCAGACTACAGTCCCTCCACCACCTCTCCCTTTGAGGTGGACCACATGAATCCTAAGGTATAAAATGTAAAAAGTTAGGCCTGAAGGGAAGCCCCAACATTTTCTGGCTCTTAAGGTCACGGTCATGTGCAATGGCACAGAGCTCTGAGGCAGGCCCACACCCCAGGCATCTCCACATCACATTTCCAGGTGTCTAGCTCCATGTGGCTGCTGAGTTGTTAATTAAGGGGTTACAGGTGCTGGCTAGTCCCAGGCAAACAGTCTAGACAAACTGTGTGGGGGTCTAGGCAGCAAAGCCCACAGTAACTCACTGGTTCTCCATTACTGGACCATCCCCACACAAGATGTCCTCAGCCATCACATCCACGCACAGCAGCTCGGCCTCTATCACCCACAAAAGTCTCCTCCCCTTCCCCTCAGGTAGCTCAAACCATGACCAACTAGGAAAAACCTAATTTGATGCAGTGATGGATCCATTTCAAGAGAAACTATTTTCTCCACCTACGCATTCATCATCCACAAATTGTCGTCAGCCCTCAACCACTCCTCCCCCAGGAGGACTGTCATCAGCTTTAAAGGTCAGTGTCAGCACTGAGACACACTCAGCTCTCGGAGCCAACCAGCCAGTTCCATTCAGCCCTCATAAAGGGCCTACCCTGATCCAGGGGTAGGTATGGGAAGTGAAGAGTGACTATCAAGGAGTGCCCAGTGACAGTATAAAACAAGTGAAAACCCTGCCCCCAATCAGCTCCCATTAGCAAAGACAAGCAGAAGAGGTACCATTGGGCAGAGCAGGCTAAAACAGACGGCTGCAGAGGATTTCCCACCAACAGCAAAGGCATGGAACTAGAAAAGGACTGAAAGCAAGAACATCAAAGTGTTTGGAAGACATTTTCTAAGTGGGGAGCTACCAGCTGATTTCCACTTTCTTCTATTGTTTTTTTTGTTTTTTTTTTTTTTTTTGGTTTTGGTTTTTCGAGACAGGGTTTCTCTGTGTAGCCCTGGCTGTCCTGGAACTCACTCTGTAGACCAGGCTGGCCTCGAACTCAGAAATCTGCCTGCCTCTGCCTTCCAAGTGCTGGGATTAAAGGCGTGTGCCACCACCGCCTGGCTTCTACTGTTTTTCTAGAGGCAAAGAAGCTACAGCTGAATAACCAAATAGAAACAAAAGACCACAGAGAACTCGCCAAAAATTCAAAGGAGTGCTAGCTTTCTATCTCTATGACAAACTCTGAAAAAATAAGCTTAAGAGGGGGAAAGGTGGGGCTGGAAAGACAGCACTAGCTACTCTTCCAAAGAACCAGGTTTCAATTCCCAGCACACACACGGATAACAAACAATGTCTGTAACTCTAGTTCCAGGGGATCGGAGGCCCTCTTCTAGTCTCTGCTGGCATTGTACACATGATAAAAAGACATATGCAGGAGAAATATCATACAAATAAAAATAAAGACACTAGAAAAAATAAAAGAAACAAAGATTCAAGGCTTCAGGTTTCCAACCTTGGCTGCTTAATCCACTGCTCTGAACCTATGGGAAGGCAGAGCATCAAAGCTGTTCCCTAACTTCAGCCGGAAGAGAAAGCAAGAGTTAAAGAAGACTGGGGCTCCAACACAACCCTCAAAGCTAAGGATCCAATGACCTAACTTCCTTCAAAGGCACTGTCAGCTGGAGACCAAGACTTCAACATGGCCTTTGGAGGTCAGTTAAGATCCAAAGCATAACTGGGATGGAGGGTACAATGAAAGCCCTTCAGTGAAGTTAAGCTATCCTATAGGATACTCTCAGGGTAGAAAGAATCACTCACTGAATCAGATGTCCCAGGAGCCATGTCCTTTGACAAGTTAGTGAGGAAATATCCCAGAAAAGAGCCCATGAAAGAAGATCATATCACTGTCAAGGGAGGAAATACAAAAGAACATCACCCCTCAGGATGTGGCCTCAGATACCAGAAACAACACTCTACCCAGCCTGTCCCTACTGTGAGAATGATGCCCAGATGGGAGCTCTGGTATATACAAGATGTGTCTCCTGAACCCAACTTCCATACAGACTCTCAACCTATAAGGAAAACATCTACGGTGCTAGTTAACAGAGACAAGAGATGACAAGCCACTGATGTTTGTGACACAGCCAAATATATGTCCTCAGGACCTGAGAAGCAGGCTGCCAAGGCTGAGGTGTTCACAACAGCACAGTTTAGCCTCAATGACAACTAATAGCCTCAGAGAGAACAAGGCAGATCAGCAGCAGTAAAACAGACACCTTGTCCAACCTCCTTCCTAACCTTCTATAGCTCTAGCTCAACCTCCCAGCCATCCTCCCAGGGTGAAGAAGACACAAGTGTGAAACCATGGGAGGAGGTCACAAAGTGAAGACTGTATCACATATGGATGTCATCTTTACAGCCCAAGGGGAGCTATGGAGACAGTCCACACCAGCTCAGTGACCCCCTAATGTGTAGCAACCCCACCAACATGTGAAAAGGAGTCAGGGTTCACAGAAGCCACAGGTAGAGCCAGAGAAATACAAGCAAACATCAGAGGCCCTTGAACTACCTACTCAGACTGTGTTGATGGATGGAACAGCACAGCAAAGCCTTGCTCTCTAGACACACAAAAGCCTCCTGCATTACTGCTCTCAGAAGAAAGAAATGTACTGAGAGCTGAAATCTGACTGAATTTTGACCAAGTAGGAAAGAGTCAGGGAGGGAGAAAGGTTACCTCTGACAATGTAAACGCAGAAAGACAAAAAAAACTAAACATCCCCAAAGGGAATATGGAAATAAATTCTAACCTGGCAACACCAGGTAAGGAATCAAGAGAGAATGCGCAATGAGTCAGGATGTGACCAGACCAACCACCACGAGAGACTCAGCATCAACAATCAGTCTCAAGTGTGGAACATGCTATTTCTTTAACAGATACCAGTGACAAGAAAACATTCAAACTCTTTTAACCAGTTCTAGGTGAATATTGAAGATGGGTCCAGGGCTTGGGTATACACCACAAGGTTGGAAAAACAAAATATCAGCTATGTGCTTCCATTATCTCCACAAAGGAGAATAATTTCTTTAGCATTGACCAGATGTCTACCTAGGGATTCAAAAATAACCCTGTGATGGAAACCTTTGTAAACAATATCTTTATTATCACTTCCAATTTCCTGAAGTACAGAAATTAGATCCAAAACCATAAACTTTGAAAAACTTATTTTGTCCAAATTTCTTGTCCCTTTCACATGTTGTCAGGGTCTTTACCCATTGGGGGTCACGGAGCTGGCCCCCATGGTCATGGAGCTGACTCCATAGCTCTCCTTGGGCTCTCAGGGTTACATCAATGTGATCTAATACATTGTTTCATTTTGTAACCTACTCCATAGTTCACACCTGTGTCCTTTTCAACCCAGAGGTAGTTTTGATGCTGGAAACTGATCTCAGGGCCTCAAGCATGCAAATACACATTGTAATGCTAAACTATACTCAAACTCCTTCTTCCTGATTATAATACATACTCAACATAAAAGGTTTTAGATTCTTCCTCGTATGAGACAGTCTTACTATGTAGCTTTGGCTGACCTGGAACTGGCTACATAGACCAGGCTACCTCCAAACTCAAAGATATCTTCCTGCCTTTGGCTTCCCCAGTGCAGAGAATATTTTTTAAAATAAAATGAAGAGCCTGGAGTGGCAGCCTGTAACCCTGACACTCAGGATGATGAGAAACATTGCCTGACCTGAGGAGTCTGAGGTCAGCCAGGGCAACACAGTGAGACACATTCTCAAGTAAGCAATCAAAGGATACTAATGAAAAGACGACAAATGCTTGCAGTATTTTGACATATTTTCTTCCAGTCATGTGTAATTACAATTACACTGTCTGTAATTCCCTTTTTCCAATTAACACTACTAACATTTCCCCACACTATGGGCTATTAGCCTACTTTAACAAATCTATCCACAATAAGTAACCATCTAAACTGTTTATATTGGATATATAAGACAATGGTAAATTACAAAATGTAAACCCATAAATCAAAAATCCTAAAACACAAAGCTGAGAAAGAAATGTAAGATGATCTCTAAAGCTTGATGTTCAGCCCTAAATGCTCCAGACACATGCCCTAGACATTACAGGCTCTAGAAATGATCTGCAGCTCTCCACGGGGACTCTGAAAGGTTTGAAGACCAGAGCAACATGCGATGGGCAGTTATCTTCAAGTCTCAACAGATGTTCTTTCTGGGCAGGTCAGTTAAATAACAAATCTTTCATGTTACCTCTGTCAATAAGAAGGAAAACATGACAGCTCTGCATAATAATAGGAGTGGACACTGTTTGCCCTGAACCTCATGGCCAACCCAACCCAAAGGCTAGGTGCCCGGGAAAACTAAGTAAGACAAAATGTATAGTGTCCTCACAAGACTAAACTCTTGAACCAAAACCAACAAGAGGAAGGTAAAGGAAGCAAATGCAGATGACTTAGGAGTTATGCTGCAGTGGCCTCGAGGGAGGCCACAGGCTTCACAGACTAAAGTGAGTAGTAGGACAAGTCACACCCTCAGGCTGCATGAAGAGAGATGCCTGTGCAAAATGCAGCAAGTCCCTGCCTAAGAGCCCTCAGGGTCCATGGCTGAGCCTGAAGACAGGACAGGAACCAGGTGGCTGACAGCCTAAGCAAGTGGGTCAGAGGGCTGTCTGCATCACATGGGCAGGGGATACTTAAGGTACTGTACCTGGAAACGGACAAACCGAAAAGCTGTCAGAAACTATGATGTAACTTAGACTGACAAGTAACAATGGAAATTTCTGGAGGTGTCGCTGGGAGCAGGGGAGACAAAGAACTCTGACACAACTCCTCTCTGTGAACTGGCTGGCTGTTCACCTTCCTGCCCACCCAAGCATGCCCCGTATACTCCTGCAGCCCTCACTGAGTTCCTCTACCAAACCCCAGGTCCCCAGAAGGCTCATTTTCTCTGTCATTCCGTTTGCACAGGGCAGGAACAGCACATTTTCTCTTGTTGCTTCTGGCAGTGACAGCACAGATGTCCAGCACTCCCAGCTCTTGCAGGATGGGTCTAAGGATAGCTAGCTGTGAGTGCATGCTACAGAGGAGGAAGGGATGGCAGGGGACTTTATAAGAGCATTTCAACTCAGTGACTGACGCTAGCTAAGAAAAAGTGAGCATGCCTGGAGAGGCTAGGTAAAGGCCTCTCCCTCTCTCTTGGACTGGATGAGACAGGCCTGGAAAGGTGAGCAGAGAAACAAAATTCACCTGCAGTGAAAGGAGGAGGAGGACTACGGTCATGCCCAGGTCCAAAGGGAGCAGAGAGTTTCTCCACCCCGCTTACATTAGCACTCCTTGGTCACAAAATGCCTGAAAAAGCTGTCTTCCAGGAGGGGCCTTCTCCTCCTCGGTCTACATTCTGAACAAATACAGCAGGAGGTCAGGGATGGCAGCTAGACACAAGACTCAAGCTCTAGGCTGCTCAACACTCAGTAGAGCTCCATACAATCTTGATTTCATGGAGACAAAGTACATGCTATTCCTATCTTCATCTTCCTAACGCAGCCTACAGCTTCTCAGTGGTTGAGGTGGGAATCACCCCAGCTCCCTGAGCTACTAACCTTCTCACACGACATCTCCCCGCCTTCTACTCCCCCAGCCCACCACATTCCTGCTAGCTTGTAATCAGACAGCAAGATGTCAGAGAAATCTGGGGCTGCACACAAATCCATACGCTTCTCTTCCTAAATTCGCCTCCTTGGAAATGACTACATTTTCTGAAACTCCCTTTTAAGTTGAACGAAGGAGAACCCATTTATGATCTGGACGCGAACCTGTGGTAGCGTCCCGTTCCTGACAGCGCAGCAGCCAAGGTAGAACACTAGCTCCGTAGTCTCTCCAGGCTGAACTCCATGCTGAGAGTGACAGCACTCTGGGAACTTTCCCCTGTGCTGCCCAGGCCCTGGTCCAAGCTCAGCCTCTGGCTCACCGTGGCCCGGCAGTAAGATGAGCATCCTGGCGGAGGCTGCACAGCCTGAGGCCACGCGGCACCCACAGAGCGTGGGTTAGAGTACTGAGAGGACAGAGAACCGAGAAGGGACACTAGGAGGAAAGGGGAGCCAACGGAGACTGGGGTCCCGGGGATGAGTATGGAGCTGAGGAGGGTATTGTGGGGGGTACCAGGGGACCACCTGAGCGGAAGCTGGAGGAAGAGTCACGACCCAGACTGGAAGGTACTAGGCACAGAGCTGCGGGAGTCGTCGGGTGAGGCCCGGAACCGTGCCGCCCGCCAGCCGCTCACCTGCGCGTGGGCCACCACAAGGCTCTTGTTGCCTTCGCCATGGTAACTCCATTCATTCTCGTCCATTTTCCCCTCTTCCATGCCCCGGCGCCCTGGAACTTCGCGGGCCGGGACGCGGGGACGAGAGCTGGAGGCCGCCCGCCTCGCAGGGCTCCCGCCGCAGCCTTCTGAAGAAAAGCGCCTGTCAGCTGCCGCCTGCGCTCTCAGCCGCGGCGACTTGCAGGCAAGGAGCGCCGGAAGCCACGCCCCCGGCGGCCGCCATTCCCAGAACGGTCAACTTCCGGGTCCCGCCCACCTTACCGTCGACGGCCAGGGCGGGAGATGAAGTGGTAGCCATATTATGTGCTGGCAGAGTGACTCACTTCCGAAACGGAGACTTGGGAACCGGAAGGGAGGTTTCCGGATCTGCTCCCGGACCTTGAGGCCGGCTGCTTCCTGCCGCCCGTGTCCAATGCGCTCTGCCTCGCGCGGTCCTCGGGTCACGGCTGAATCTTCGTGAGGCTGCAGTAGGGCGCTGGGCGACTCTGAGCCTCAGCTTACCTCTGTAGAATGGGATGCACCCTCACTGGCCTCGCTCCGGCAAAGAGAGCCATTAGATGGTGTTCAGGGAACCCTCACCATGGAGCTTTTGCCAGAAATGCATCCAGAAATGAAGATGGGGCAATAGACTACCCCCGCAGAAAGCAGTGACCTCAGTTTATCCTTAAATGAGAAGATTGGCACTGCCTGGTAGAGCTGCCTTAAGGATTATATGAAGACCTTGTGCTCTTAAAAATGATTTGGGGCTGAACATGGTGGTGCTCACCCCTAATCTCAGCATTCTAGATATGGAAGCAAGAGATTCCTATGAGTTCTAGACCAGCCAGGGTTACTTAGTGAGATCTCATCTCAAATATAATTTTCATATTTGTGTTAAAGTTGTTTGGCTACAGCACTGACTATTGCTTTAATTGGTGTATGTGAAGAAAACCCAGCTTAATGCAGATATTAGGGGTTTTGTGTTAATTTTTCCAAGGGAAACTAGGCAAAAAAACCTGTTAACTCTAAATACGACACCAACAACAGACCACAGAAATGAATGTACCCAATTATAGCTTAGTGAACCAATGTTTAGGTCATGTTTAGGGGAGCATGGGTGAAGGGTTATTTATATTAGTGTGGAGGACCTCAAACCAGCTGCACTGCAAAACAAAAAAGTCCCATCCTAGCATACATAGATCCATTACTCTTCGAAAGCTAGTCTACCTTAGGTACCCCTGACAACCCATGCAGCTGAGGTAGAGGCTGTGTTTTGCTCTGAAGATGGGTACACAGCACTCCAGTCTTTCCTTCCACCCTCTCTTCTGCTGCTGTATTCGCTGAGCATTGAAGGAAGTGATAGAGATGTTTGGTTATTGTCTTTCATTTTGGCTGAGCAATGGACCACTATGCCATAGCAACAGCCACGTTATTCTCCGCAACTTGAGGGGCTGTCAGTCTTCCTAGTAATGTCTACTTGCTCAGAGGGAATAACAGTAGCAGCACAGTCATCTATAGGCATCCACATACATATTTAGCACAAAATCTGGCAGGCACATGTCCATTTAACTATAGAAGTAGTTACACACGAGGGCCCTACGACCTCTCCAGGTACAATACCAACGTGAGTCCCCTCCTGTAGAGGAAGACTTAAAGACAATCAGAAGATTAGTTGTAACCATTATAGCTGTACCAGGTAACATTAACACTGCTGCCCATAGATTAGCAGGACGATTTGCAACTATTTTCCCCTAACAGCCTACATAGCATCTTCTGAACTTCCAAACACCAGTCTGCAAGGAGAAAATGTTCAGCTCGATCCATTTGAAATCTGCATGTCCTGCAGCCAGCATGTGAGGTCTTCAGCAATAGCATTTTACTATCTAGTTCCCATGTGCCATCAGCAGCACTGGCAACAGCCTGCATTGTTTTAGGATGTTAGGGACCTCCCTGGCTAATAATCAAAGAAAAATAGCTCACCCCTGTAACTTTCTTTTTTTTTCAAATCCTATTTTTAATGATGGTTCTTAAATGCTTTAACCTCCCGTGTAGCCCACCACCCATCAGATGTAGTGGAAAAAGAAAGGATATGGGGAAGTGGACCTGGTTAGAAAGGTTCTTTGGAGCAACTCCCATCTGTATTGTCTGGAAATCGCAGTTCAGTTAGCAGCAGCAGCTTGATCCACTCAAAAACACCTCACAGATACACCAGTCCTTTGGTAGAGTCAGGATGCAAACACAAATCAACAGTGGTGACACTACCCAGCAGAGACAGCAAGGCCTCAGTCTCAGCACGAATCAGCAGGACGGACCCAGAGAGACATCAGGAGAAGTTCTTGGCTGTGCCTTGTTGCGGCCTGCTCTGCTCTGCCTGGCTAGAGACAAAGACTTAACAATGCCTGAATAGTTATTATAACAAAAATGTTGCGACCTGCTCCGCTCTGCCTGGCTTGGCCTCCCAAGTGCTGGGACTAAAGGTGTGCACCACCACTGCTCGACTCAAACTGCCACTCCAGTCTTTGGGTCAGGGTCTAGAGAGAGAGAGAGTGGGGATAAGGGGAAGAGACGCACAGAATGGAGACAAAACAGGTTCTGATCAAGTCTCATTTATTGAAGGGAAATCTGGGGTATTTATACACTTTTGCCACGTGCCTTGTGGGTGTGGATATGATGTAAGCCTTACAGGCATGGATAGCACGTGCACCGTGCACCTTGCAGGCATGTATGGCGTGGATAGCATGTGGATAGCTGCTTTCTAGCCGCTTTCTGCTAAAAGTCGGCTCCCAACAGTGCCTCTCTCAGCGAATCAAAAATCAGCAAAGACAGGATACCGACAAGTGTTTAGTTATGCAAGCAAGCCAACCAAGCTCCGAGCCTCCATCATCATCTGTCGAGGTCTGTTTATACTCCCTCTAAACATCGCATGTCCTCCACATTGCCTCAGCACGTGCCTCTGTCTCAGCTGACTGACATCACTCTGTCAATGAGCCTGAGTCCTCAGAAGTAGCAAGAAGCCGCAGCACACTACCAGAAGTTTCCTGGTGCATTTCTCTCTATGGAGTCCCAACAAATGAGCTCAACTATACAATGTAAGGCAGACCAAATCATGCATGTCATTAGAAAAAAAAATCCTTCATCACGTGTCCTTTCATGTGCTTGCTTTAGTAGAACATCCTTTCACCTGTGTCTACTTCAGTCAAACATTCCTTCCTTCCTTAGCCCTTCATGTGTGTCCCCTTCAGGAAAACACTCCTTTATGTGTCTGCCCCAGCAAAACACCATCCAACACAACCGAATCTCTAAAGAACCTGCAAGTCTCCACTTCACACACCTGACACTGGAATTTTCATTCGGTGACTTTATGGCTTCTGGAAGCGACTTTTTCCATCCATACTGGCTACCATTTGTCAAAAATCTGTTTTAAAGCTTACAGCTACAGGCTGTTGTAGGATGTTCTTAATCACCTTGCTGGGTATCATCTGCGCGTCATTCAACCATAAAACTAAGAACTTCACAGCTGTGAATGGTCTTGCACCTTGTGAAGGTTGACATCCCACTCTTGGTCCTTAAGTGCATGTGCACATTCCTTCAGATGCTCTTCTAACTGTAAGGTAGTCAGAGGTAGTCTAACTGTAAGGTACCTTCTAACTGTAAGGTAGTCAGTATCTAATAAAAAACCATTTCACAGATGGTGGGCAGATCTCAGAAGAACCACTAAGAAAGTGCCAAGTTCCTTAGCACACAGCAGCTAATACTTAAGAAGTTAGGGGCTGAGGATGTAGCTCAGGTGGGGGAGCCCTAGTCTGGCACAATCAGTAGCACGGAATAAACCAGACTTGGTGGTACACTCCTGCATTTCCAGCACTCAGAAGCAGGAGGCAGAATGATCAAAGCTTCAAGGTCATCCTTGGCTAGTTGGGGACCAGACTGGGATACATGAGGTCACATCTCAAAACCAAAAATGTGCCGAGCAGTTGGCAGTGCACACCTTTAATCCTAGCACTCGGGAGGCAGAGGCAGCACTCTGTGAGTTCAAAGCCAGTCTGGTCTACAGGACAACTAGGGCTGTTAAAACAGAGCAACCCTGACTGGAATAACCAAAAAGAAAAACTAAAGTTAGCAAACAAGGTCCAGCACAGAATGAAAAATCCCACTCATCTGCAGTAACCGTTTCTTCAAAAGAGCAGTGTTGGATACAATGATGTGACTGGGAGGCGCTACCTACTTAGCTCTCTATAATCCAGTCTTTATCCGTGAGCCGCCTCATTTCCTCACCCGGGTGCTGCCAAGGGCCACTGTACTTCTCACACCTAAGAGCTCAATGGGCTGGTTCACACTAATTGCCTTGGTCTGGCACCAAGGAGGAGTAGGCTATGCCTCATTTGCTATGCCCACCAGCTCCCTGGGTCTGACAGGCTCTGGGCAGAGCGGGAGGCTGCTGCCTCTCCATTATCCACCCCAGGCTGTTGAAAGGGCACTGCCGGGCAAACAATCTCCACCCATGCAACACCTTCTTGCAGAAAAGAAAGGTACACAATGAGGGGATAATTGTCAGCCGCAGGGTGGATTATCATTTCAGGTGCACTGTTCTCATTCACTCTTTCCTTTACCCCTTTGTGAACTGTTACTCAGACTTAAAAGCCTTTGGAGACCACGGGCACCAACTTTAGCTATTCTTTAAGCCTGGAAACTTCATCTCAACACAAACCTCCTCATAGTTGCTTCTCAGTGAGCTGTGTCTGCTTTTTCTTTTTTTCATTCCCTCATGATCAGTTCTATGTGAACCCAATTTACATGCTGCTGTAAAATATTCTGATGTGCCAGAGCCCTTCCTAACTCATAAAGATCATTACCTATCATGGGACTTACCTGTCCCAAGGCCGCTGCTGAATTACCTTCCTTAAGCTCTCTGGTGAACATGGTCCTATCTGGTCTAGTGAACCAGGGATCACATACCATCTCTGTCCCGCCCAGTTCCCTCAGCATCCTTTCTACTGCACCTCTCCCCATTCCTGTCACTATTCAGTTCCTCCCGCTGGGCTCCAACTTTAGGGTTCCTTGCAGAAGGAGCTAATTAGCAGGTTTGATTTACAGTCTCCTTTCCTTATATTCCCGAAACTGTAAGAAATGCATCCTCTCCTTTATCCAATTTACCTACAAAGCCAGAGGCTAACATGATGTCTTTTTGTCAGAGTTAGTTCTTCATGCAGACAAGTTTTTCTGGGCATAGACTGAGCCTCAGTTGCATGTCTTATCACCTGTAGCCAGGGCAACACAGCTTTGCCATGGTTTTCTTACAAAACATCCCATACATGCTACTATCGAGATCTGAAACATGTTTCCTGTTTGCCAGTCACTTCGGAGATCTTAGAGATCCCTCTTGAACAACATGCTAAGAATGGATGGTACCACCAGGATTTGCCCCATGAACTTTCCTTCCCTAGGCTTTCCCTCTGGGCAGACAGCTCAGCCTCCTTTGCATGTTTTATCACCACAGCACGAATGATGCAAATGCTACCGCACCAAAGAAGCAAGCTACTCCACACCTCACAGAGGCCAGCCACTGCAGGACTTGCCCCTAGGCAGTGTCCCACCCCACTCGGCTTCTCTTCAGTTGCACACTGTCACCCTGCAGTACCTGCTCCCCAAAACTCACATTTGGTTTTGTCCTGTCTCTGTCTTGTTGCCAAGTGCTACACACTTTTTCTGAGGAAGACAAGAACAAATGTCCGTTCATCCCAGATAAAACAGCAGCAACTGACCAAAGGATCCCTTTGGTACTAAACATCTATTATGGTGTTTACTGGACCTACAGGATGCACCACTGAAAAGTCCCACCCCTGACATGGCTAATGGCTTCCTAAAGGCTGCATGGATACAGCCCCACTCCTATTAACCTGTCCACACATTCCCCAGACTATGTACAACTAGAGCAGAAATTACAACTAGAGTGGTATGCAGGGGAGTGGCTATAATCTCAGGTGATGGTCTAATGACCCTCCTCCATACCCTACTCTATGAGTGAATGTCCACAGGCTTGGTCCTGTTACAGTCTCATTCGGGTAGTCCAACTGTTCTGATTAAGGTGCAAACATCCATGTTATGCCAGGAGGGCTGTGTTCCACACATTGATTCATAAAAGAAAAAAAAAACTGAGAATGGCTGGTCCAAGGTACCGCTGTACCACTGGCTGGCCTGAGAACAGCGGTGAAAGGCCAGTGAGTCAGGAAAACAAATTGACTCTAAGCATCTCTTTCCAGGATACTGGGACCCCCATCCCGCCCCACCACAGGGAAGGTGGCAGAAGGTTGTTCGGAATAGCTGAGAAATGAAGGTCAAAAGATCCACTCCTGGAAGGATTTCCCCCAAAAGAGAAGAGACGTGCACAGGACAGGACAGTGAGAAAACAGTTCACAGAGCCGAGGATGCCCCATATCCTAAGAAGGCTGGGGTCCTGAACATGACTGAGACTGGGTTCCCAGCTCCCTGTTAAAGAAACACAGTGTGCTGTCAGAAGCAGTATTTCCATGTGCTGCACTGAGACATTTTCCTGAGGAAACCTCACGACTGAGAACACTGTCTTGATTCCCCCCACCCCCGTGAGAATTATGACTGATCCAACTTAAAATTGCAGTGTATGCTTATGATTTAAAAAAAAAAAAAAGCAGATTGCATTTTCATTGTGATAGCTTTTAAGGTCTCCATAGAAGAGTGTCTGTCTAAAGAAACCGTCTCACTGTGATACATTACTAGATACAGAGCAAGAAACTCATGGACAGAAATGTGACAGGGTACAAGAGGGCATTACAGAGGAGCACTGTCCTATCTGAAGGGTTTGCAAGAAGGGCAGGCAAGGCTGGAGAGCAACATATCAGCAAAAGCACAGAGTACAGAGTCATTTCCCATGCCTGGCCCATACCTCCTCCTCCTAACACTGACAGTTTGGGGTAGAGAAAGCACCCTTTCTCTACTCAGCCTCTGCAGTCTGAATAGACCCCACCCCTACTGTCAAGGCTGATCTTATGATACTGACCAGAATAATCAAGAATTACATTCCTTGAAGATAAAAACAACTCCCATCCTCCCATTTGATTCAGGAGGTGCTGGGCGGGAGGTACAGGTTCATCTCTTGAAGCTTACTCCTGTAGCTTGCACTGAAGTGGAGAGGGAAGCACTCAGTGAAGCAGTCAGAGAGCCGGGGATGACAAAGGCACCATGGGTCACAGAAGCAAAGCAGAAACAACTATGGAATTGCAAGAATACGTAAGCCATTCACCAAGTTATTTACAGCTTCCTATGGATGAGCACGGTGATATGACCTATATAATCCCTGCATTTGAGAAGTGGAGGCAGGAAGACCCAGAGTTCAAGGCCAGCCTCGGCTACTCAGTGAGACCCTGTCAAGGCCAACCTCGGCTACTCAGTGAGACCCTGTCTTGAACTGAGTTCTTCCCACTCTCAGGAGACAAACCTCCTCAGTTCAAGTCAATGGCAGAGCATGTTGGGATGGGCTGGACCACGTCTCACAGTGTGTTTGGTAGTGTCGAAGTTAAAGGTGTCCATCATAAGAGGAGAGTAGTACAGACTGTTTTGCATCCACACACACACACCCAAATTCACGTTGGGGTCCTTATTTTACATGTGATATTATTTGGAAAAGAGTCCTTTGGAAGTCATGAGGGTAGAGCCCTGTGAGGAGACTGAGTGCCCTCAGGAACATCCATATCTCTCTGGCACATAAGGACACAGCAGGAAGGTAGCTGGCTCCCTAGAGCCTTTCAACACCCTGATTACAGTCAGCTATCATCACCTGGTTAAGCCAACAAGCCTGCGGTGCTTTGTTCTGGTAGTATAGGCTGACTGTATATGGTAGTCTACACTGAATATTGCAACACACATAGCAATATCGTTGGATTTGCTGAACTCTTCCCGCTAAGTCCTGCTTATATCTGCAACACTGTTTAGTAGTGTTCTCCATTTTTACCTTAGAAAGAAATGGCAGAGAAGAGGAAGAGAAAAGTAACAAAGTGAGGGAGTGGAGGGGCACAATGAGTGGCAAAGCGTCTGTCTACAAGTAAAAGGTCCTGGGGGCTGGATTCCAGCACTGCAAAACTAGAAAGGGTAGGAAAAAGAAAAATCTAGAATTCAGCTAACAGTAATGCACTAATGTAAGTTTTTAGTTTTGGCAAAGTGGACCATGGTTTTGAATATTCACTTTAGGGAAGCGGTGAGAGCATTTAGGACACTCTGCACACGATCTTTCCAATCATTCCCCCCCCTCTTTTTTTGGGGGGAATAGACAGATGCTGCAGTGCATGTATCAGATGATTGCCTGTAAGAGATGGTTCTGTCTCTGTACCCTGCAGGTTCCAGGGAGTCAGACTCGGGTTGTCAGGCTTGGCAGCAAATGCCTTCACCTGCTGAGCTGAGCCTCCCTGCCAGCCCTAGGCTACATTTTTGTAAACCTAAAATAATCCCCAAATAAAATTTTCATTTACAAGAACAAAGCATGAATTGTCTGGCTTCTTTCAGAGTCAATATTTAAACCTGTGAAGTAGGGGCCACAGAGATGTCTCAGGGGTTAAGAGCAGTTCTCTACAACAACGAGGGCCACTCAGAGTTTTGATCCCAGCACCCAGGTAACAAGCTGGGTCCTCGCAAATGCTTGCAACCCCAGCTCTGAGAGGAAGGAGAAAGGAGGATCATGGGGTTTGCCAGCTTTCATAGTAGCTAAAATGTGAACCCTGGGTTCAGAAAGAGAGCCTGCCTTAGAGAAATAGTCAGAGAGTGGAAGAGAAGGATGCAGGACACATGTATTTCCAGCCTCAGCAAGCATATACATACATAATGTAGATATATCCACACGGACACGCTGACACATACATGAATAAGTATAGGTAAAACCTTTAAACAGAATGAAGTATCCTGTATGTCAAAATGAAAAGATAAAAACTTTTTCTTCTTGCAGTGCTGATTGAGCCCAGGGCTTCACTCATGATAGACAAGTACTCCTGTCATAAACCCACAGCCCAGCCCATGAAAACAATCTTCTGCAGACTTTTTTTTTTGCCATGTGTGGTAGAGAGAGAGAGAGTATACATCCACAGAATGAGGGAGAAGGATGGCACCATTGGAGGTCATTTGGGAATGTTAAAACTGGAAAAGCTGGGGAGGGAGAGATGGCTCAATGGTTAAGGACACTTCCTGATCTTGCAGAGGACCTGGGCTCTGTTCCTAGCACCCCTGTCAGGAAATCAAGAAATCTAACTCTAATGCAATGGAACTCAGCCTTCCTAATGCTACGTTCCTCATGTTGTGGTGACCCCAGCCATAAAATTATTTTTGCTGCTACTTCATGACTGTCATAACTATAACCACAATGGGGTTGCAGCCCATAGGTTGAGAACCCTTATTCTAATGGATCTGATGCCCTCTTCCGGTCTCTGAGGGCACCTTGCACACATGTGGTACACATACATGTACAGATAACATTTTATAAGTGTATTAACAGATTGTTAACACTTAACAGACTTAATCACTTTCTCACCTAGAAATACATCCTATAACATTCTCAAATGCTCAGATATATGAAATGAATATTCAAACAAGAATGGAAATGCTGGGAAAAGGACTGGACTCCCAGGACACTGGAACAACAACGGGATGTTGCTAGTATAGTAAGAAAACTCATAAAACTCTTTAAAAAAACAAGTGAGCATCTTAGGGGCTACTATTGCTATGACGAAATACCATGACCAAAGGCACTTGGGAGGGGGGGATTATTTGGATCGTGATTCCACATCACAATTCATCATCAAAGGAAGTCAGGACAGGAACTCAAACAGGGAAGAAACCTGGAGGCAGGAGCTGATGCAGAGGCCATGGAGGGGTGCTGCTTACTGGCTTACTTCTTCGTACTTGCTCAGCCTGCAGGATGAGATTTCTTATGGAACCCAGGAGCACCAGCCCAGGGCTAACACACCCACAATGGGCTGAGCCTCCCCCATTAGTCACAGATTAAGAAAATACCCAACAGGCTTGCCTATAGCCTGATCTTATGGAAACATCTTAATTGAGGCTCCCTCCATACCAACTAGCCAGCACGGTGAGTTGGCACTCTGCTTTGACTTGAAAAGTGCCAGATTCTATGGTTAAGTACAACAAATACATGAAAGAAAGAGTGTGTGAATACATGGGTGTGTGTGAGTTTAAGTCCATGTGCATGAGTGTACACAATTAGAACTAGAGAGGAAAATCAGTTTCCTTCATAGTCCCTCCTTCACAGAATACATGCATGTACCTCCCCTTTCAATGTACAGCGCTGAGGATCTACTCCGGTGCCTAACATATACTAGGCAGATGTTCTACCTCTGAGTTATACCCACAGCCCTACGCTTAAGTTTAGTAGCCATTGTAACTGGATTAGGAGGTGACCTTTAAGAAGTTATTAGGTTCTGAGTGCTCTGCGGCCATTACAAATAATGGAAAGATGTATGGGTCAGAAAGGGGAAATATCAGAAGTTCAAGTTCATTTTAACTACATAGAGAATTTAAAGCCAGCTTACGACACATGAGCCCCTATCCCCATAAAAGAAAGAAAGAAAGAGAAAAAGAAAGAAAGAAAGAAAGAAAGAAAGAAAGAAAGAAACCTAGAGGATTCTAGGAAGATGAATGCCTAGAGTTCTTCATGCTAATGAGGTATCTAGACAGGCCACGAGTGTTTAGACAATGAGCTTTTTCCCTGGGCATCCCTTCCTGCAAAAAGTATTTAATCCCTATTCACCCTCAATAAGACATTTGCATTCACATCTGCCATGAATAACACAGTTTGGACAAGCAATAACTGTTTCCTTCATCAAGGACGGCTGTGGGGGGAGGGGTTTGTCGTAAAGAGCCGCGCCTAAATCTCCTGTAGATGGCCTCTCTTCAAGTCCCTCCATTCTTTTGGCACTCAGTGGGAGCCAAGCCAGATTCGACCCCGTACCAGGCTCAACACTGGCCCTTGGGCCCCCATTCTCAACTCCTTGCTGTCCTTAGTGGCATCTGACTGCCCCTGAGATGTAGAAAGAAACCAGCACTGAGAACTCTGCCAACCAAAGAAGAAGCTTGCTGGAGCCAATTTCCACCAACACCATGGTACTAGGTAGGAAATCCACTGAGCTGTAATTGACAGACTGTATGGCAGTGTGGATGCTGACAGCTAAAAGCCCTGGGGTTGGGGTCAGGGGGTTACAGACTGACTGTTCCACTTCTGTGACTCACCTAATTGAGAAAAACTCTGAGCACTGGATAGGGAGGAGGAGGAGCCATTATGAAAAAGAAGGCTGTGTTCTTCTAGAGGTCTTACCTCCCCAGGGCTTCTTCAGGGCGACCCATCCAACTGAGAGAAGGTAAACTAGCTGAGTTCACCCCATCTGAGGACTAAAGTACGAGTGAGAAGCTGGGAAGAAGGTTCAGCAGTGTGAGAAACCTGAGTTCAAACCCCAGACCACATGAAAGTGGGGATGGGGAGAGATACTGGCCAGACAGGATGGGGACTGGACAAAGACCTCATAGCCCTGGGGACACAGGAAAGACAGCTGCTAACTCCAGAACTGCTGAAGGCCTCCCCTCCCTGACCCTTCACATTCTTAAAGGACTCATTACTGGATCCCTTTTACCTACTTTCATGACTGAATTTTAACAACAAATTATATCTCATGATAAAAGGCCAAACCCAGCTTTAAAGAAATAGCAAACATCAGACTCAAATATGGTCAGGAATCAGACTTCCCAGAGCAGGAACTTGAACTATGAACACTCTTCTGAGGGTGCTGGAAGTTCTGGGCAGTGTAAGCAGAGAGAGAGGTACAAATCCATTGTTTCTTCGGTTGGTTTGGTTTGGTTTGAGGTATAGTCTTACTCTGTAGCCCAGGCTGCCCTGGAATTCAGTGAATCTCCTGCCTCAATCTCCTGCTTATAGAAATTACAGATACCCTGCCCAGTTGAGATGGACAAATCATAGAAATTCTCATTTCTTTTTTAAACATTTACCTATTTACTTTGTAGGGAAGGAGGGCACACACCACAGCCCACAGGTGGAGGGCAGAGAACAGTTTATGGGAGTTAGTTCTCTCCTTCTAGCATGCAGGTTCTGAGGATCGGACTAAAGTCATCAGACTTGATGAGCAAATACCTTTACCTGATAGCCTTCTCACTGGGCCAGTTTTTGTCCATACCCACCTTGCCTTTATTATTTTTTTTTTTTTTAAACAAGATCTTATTATGTATCCCTGCCTGGCCTGGAACTCTATCTGCAGACTCTGAGATCTGCCAGTCTTTGTCTCCTGAGTGCTGAGATCAAAGGCATACATCACCACACCCAGCCCCCAAACAACTTTTTAAATAAAACATCAATGGTACAATCTATGGAAGAGATAGAGTTTAATAGTTTGCTGTGCAGTGGATACTGTCAAAAGAACAAGAAAAACCACAGAGTGGGGGACTATATTTGCAAAAGACACATCTGATAGAGGACTGTTATCAGAACTACACAAAGAACTCATAAACCTTAGCAGTAAAAACACCAGCAGATCAGAGGATCTAATGAGACATTTCACCAGCCAGCAATTAAGATGAACGGTGATCATCAAATACCAGCAGGAAATTGTAAGTTAAATTTAAAGAGAGAGAGAGAGAGAGAGAGAGAGAGAGAGAGAGAGAGAGAGAGACCACTGCACATCTCTGAGAAGAGAAAAATAAATTCGAAAAAAAAAAAACCCAAAAAACTAAAAAGGCCAGGCAGTGGTGGCACACACCTTTAATCCCAGCACTTGGGAGGCAGAGGTAGGCGGATTTCTGAGTTCAAGGCCAGCCTGGTCTACAAAGTAAGCTCCAGGACAGCCAGGTCTACACAGAGAAACCCTGTCTCAGAAAAAAAAAAAAAAAAGCCAAACAAGCAACTACCATGGTTACTAAAAATGCCAAAAATAATAAATAAATAAATACATACATAAATAAATAAATAAATAAATAAATAAAAGAAATTCATTAACCAGAAGACACAGAGCATCTTCTTACAAACGTAAATGTGATCTTGCTATGTGGTCAATTACTGTGCTTCTTGGTGTTTAAGAAAATGACAGCGGCTCTCAACTTTCCTAATGCTGAGACCCTTTAACACAGGTGACCCTCAACCATAATATTATTTTTTTTTCTGCTATTTCATAACTGAAATTTTGCCACTGTCATGAATTATAATATAAATATCTATTTTCTGGTGGTTTTAGGTGACCCCTATGAAAGCGTCATTTGACCAGCAAAGGCGTCACGACCCACAGGTTGACAGCCACTGCTTTACATCCTCAACTGGGCATGTTGGAATATCCCTTTAGTCCCAGCACTTGGGAGGCAGAGACACATGGAGTTCTGTGAGTTTGAGGCCAGCCGGGTCTACAATGTGAGTTCCAGGACAAACAGGACTGTTACCCAAAGAAACCCTGTCTCAAAAACAAAATCAAAAACAAAACTCTCTGTTCTTTCAAAAACCTGCATATAGATATTGGTATCAGCTTTGTCCATAACTGTCCGAATTTGGAGGACACCAGTGTCCTTCCGTAGGGGAGCTCAGAATCAGATCTATATGCATCCATACAGAGCTGTCAGCTGATGTGAAGAGTGTCCCAAGCCCTGAGATGACTCAAAGGAAATGAGTCCAGAAACTAGCCCAAAAAGACAGCACACTGTGAGCTCAGTTCCACACCATGGAAAAGGTAAAATTATGGCTATAATACAGAGGTCCGTGATAGCCAGGGACTGAGATGGGGGAAGCAGAGCATGCATGACATTACAATGGCAGACATGTCACTATGCATTTCCCAAACCTGTAGACTATACAATTTGACCTGGGCATGTGGCCCACCCCTGTCATTCCAGCACTACGGAGTTGGAGGCGTGAAGATCAGAAACCCAACCACAGACCCTGTCTCAAAAAAACAAACAAATATACAAGCACAGTATAAGATGTTTGGAGACTTACAAAACTTATTTTCTTCTTTTATTAATTAAAATTGCTCTTTGACATGTACATTACACACCCTGACAGATAGCTTTTGCCTCTATACTCTTTGTCACGCCCACGCCTACTGACTCCCTCCCCTCCTTCCAAATCCTTGGTCCTCACCCACATCTTTTTCTTTTGTGACCAGTTTTACCAGGGTTGTTTGTGTGATGCATTTGAAACTGCCTACTGAGGTTTGGTGGAGTCACGAGTGGTTGTGAAACGTAAACAATGAGTCTCCCTGACCCCACCAGGCGCTGAAGGTCCTGAAGGGCCACGTGAGCCCCTCCCGGACTCGTGACTGACTCTCATGAGAACTGTTGCAGTTAGGTTTGTCAACTTGACACAATCTAATGGAAAGGAAATCTAAAAGAATGGTTGTCTAGATCAGGTTGGCCAGTTGACAGGGATTGTCTTGTTAACTGGCGTGGGAAGGCCCCGCCCACTGTGGGGCCACACTGTGGGAAGGCCCTGCCCACTGTGTGTCACACCATTCCCTGAGGTTGTCCCTGGCCTGTGAAAGAGTGGAGAAAGCTGAGCACAGACACCCAGGCATTCATTCTCTTGCCACTATGACTATGATGTGACTAGCCTGCCTCAGCTTCCCCTCTGTGATCAACTATACCCGGAATTTCGAGCTAACCAATCCATTTCTCCCCTAAGGTGCTTTTCATGAGGTTGTCAACTGGGAAGAAAAACTAGGACAAAAATGATCTGTTCTTTCTGGTGATAGTTGATGCAACCCTAAAGTCTCCTTGCTGGTCCCGTTGTAAGTTCGTGAGTGTGTATGGAGGCCAGAGATAGGCATCAATGTTTTCCTCTATGGTTTCCACCTTTTATTTTGGGGGAACAAGGTCTTTCATTGAACTTCTTTCACTTCTGGATAGATGGGGGCCAGAGACAGGAGAGTCCAAAAAAGCTCCAAGGCTGGCTAGCTTGGTGAACACAGCAGGCAACAGAGATCCTGTCTCAAACCAGAAGGAAGGCAAACACTGAAACCTGAGGTGGTCCTCTGACCTCCTCACACATGCTATGGCATGCATATGCCCTGCTCACACATGTGAACCTTTGTGCACCCATACATAAGAACACGCAAAAATTAAAATACATTAAATATTAATCAAGAGAAGCAGAAGAATGCATTACAATGCTGTCTCCAAACATAACACTGAAAGGACAATATAAACCCCAATATAAACCTCCATTTAAGGACCCCATCTGTCTCCATTTTGAGGAATGGGCTTTATTTCAAAAAAGGTCATAAAGGACACCAGCTTCAGGAATAGACCTTAAGTCCCAGAAACTAGGTCATAAGACACAAGCTCTAGGAGCAGACCATAAAATCTAGAACAAGATCATACAACCCTCTTCCAAGGAATAGCCTGGGATAACCACAAAAATGAGGAAATACCTCAGAATCTGCACTGGACAGCCCTATTTCATCATACTTTTGAATGTTCATGACATAGGAATGTAGACACTGATCACCTGTAACCCCCTAGCACTCACCAGTAGAATTTTAGATTACCTAATCCTTCTAGAGAGTTCCCCTGGTTCCCTATAAGAGGCCTGCCTGCCTTTATCTGGGGTCACCATTTCAAAGAATGGTTGACCCCCGCATGCTGGTTAATTTTGTAGAAAAAGAACACTTCGTTTTTGCATACTATCTGAGTCTGGTGTCTTCCTTCAGTGATGTTTGGACCCTTACAATACATGCAGCAGTTAAAATACATGCATAAATGAAGAATCACAGAACATAAGGCGCCAGCAGAAAAGGAAGCAAAACACTGGGGAACGTTCCCATACTGGGATGATCCTACTCACACTGGCTTAACCCTACAAATGATCACCATGTGATGTCTGTGGACACAAAGCCAGGAGACCTGCACAGGGCCTCTGATAAATCCACAACAGGGGTACAGATTCACAGGAAACTTGGTTTCTACTGATTCATGTCTCAATATTTAAAAAAAATTAATAATGTCTGGGGTGTTGCTCAGTGGTGCGGCACTTCCACAAAGCCCTGGGTCCTCTGCCCAGCACTGTATACAACTACAAAATAAATGAGGGATAGGTGGATGGATGGGTGGTGACTGGGAGGACAGACAAATGAAACTTAGGGGCATGAATACCTACACGCATGCACTGCTGATGTCCAGAGGAGGATATACATGTCCACATGGCCCTTGTCCTGGCTAGAGCTGCTAATGGCACATTTAGGAGTGCTTATACCTCAGTAAACAAAAAGTGACCCCGTGACAGGAGGAACCCAGGAAGCAGGAACCCTGTTAGGCAAGATCAGTAGGGGACTAGGAGGTAGGTATCTACCAAGAATAGGACTATGAATGTCAGAAACAGAGACCATTTAAAAAATATTTTATTTTATTTTATTTTATGTGTGTGTATACACGTGTCCATGGAAAACAAAAACCAGACCCCTGGCTTTTAGTTTCTCGTGTTTTACTTCTTAAATATTAAAAGTTATTTAATTAAAAGTATTAAAAGTTGTGAGGTACCCAACTTGGGTGCTGGGAATCGAACTCTGGTCCTCTGGAAGAGCTGCAAGTGTACAACAGTAGCATGGGCTGGGGTGGGGTCAAGCCCTGGAGATGACCCTAAAACACCAGACATATCCCTTCACTTGGCTAAAGGGATCTGGTACCTCTCTTCTCCCAGAGAACAGGAAGAGAGGGCAGGAAGCACAAGACTCCCGTCCAGGGAGGAACTCCTGAGAAACAGGCAGGTGTAGTCCAGCCACCTACACATGTGGGTGAGGGAGAGGCCCAGCCTCTGGGACAATCGATGGGAACAAATCTCAGCAGGCCGGAAGTTCCCTGAGTCACTGGGTTATGTAAGTGCCGTGGGCCCAGTGACAAAGAGCAAGAGTATGCTGCAGGGCAGGCTTGGCCAGCAACTACCACACCTCTTTGTACTTGAGAGAAAATGCTGGCATTTGTGAGAGTATCTGCATGTACTGAGGAATGGGGGCACCCACAACCCCCAGGCTACCTTAAGGTAGTTTCCAGACCCTAAAAACAGCTGCCCAGAGGTGGGCAGAAAAGCAGAAGCTATTGCACTGCAACTAACACAGGGCTATGGGATGCCTTCAGGCTGGGACTAAGGGGTCAAGGAGGCAAGGTTATCCAGAGACTAGAACTGAGCCAACAGCCCCCAGGCACATCTGGCTCCAGAAAGATGATGTTTCTGCAGGACCAAGAGGGAAACACTTAGGAGGTGGTCAGGATTAGGACAGCTCAGGATGGACCTCCCTATCCAGGAGACTATATGAGGGTGCTCAGGAACTGAAGAGCTCCCACTTCAGGGAAAAGATGGCCCTTCCCACTGCCCCGTGGACAGCTCAGGCCAGATACTAACCTCAGCCTCCCAGTGTACCCACCTCAGGTTAGCAACATGTGAACCAGCAAAACCACTTACAATGAACACTGATGACACAGAGGCTTCATGTCAATAGTTAGCAAGATACCAGAAAACTAATTGGACAATTAACCCAGTCTGGCATGGGGTTGCATCTGGCATGCCTGTAATCTCAGCTCTTGGGAGGTGTGGGCAGGCCAGCCTCGGCTAGTAGCAAATTAAGGCACCCTGGCCTAGACAGCCTGACTCATAAAAGCAACAAGTATCAGTTCACTGTAGAGGGCAACATAGTTTTTGCTGATAGAAGACTTGATTATGTATCTCTTTGACAAGAAAAAGCAAAGCATAAATAGTTCACAATGAGTATTAGTTACTTCTTGCCTTCCTGTGACCAAATACCTGACACAAGGCAAGCTCAGACGAAGTTTTATTTAGCTCACAGTCTGAGGGACTACACTCCAGCACACGGGAGCTTGAGGCCAAATTGCATTTGTCATCAGGAAGCGTTGAGCAATGAATGCTGGCGCGGGGCACTTTTCTGCTTTTTGTTCAGTTCTGGACCCTACCTCAGGGAACTGTGGAGTGGGTGAGTCCTCCTCCCTCAATCAACCTAGTCTGGACAGTCCCTCACGGGCACGCTGAGAGTTGTCTCCAGTGTGATTCTAGGTCTTGTCAACTTGACAATCAACACAGGCACCTGCATCCTGCTATGAGACTAAGAAAATACACTTACACACTGTTATTTTATTTTACGTTGTCTGAGACAGGATCCTTCTAAGTAGCCCTGGCTAGCAACTTTCAGCAGTCTCCCTGCCTCTGCTTCCCAAGAGCTGGGTTTACAGTCATGGGCCACCACCCTAGACACTGTAAAGACACAGCTCATTAGGGGTAATCTTTCTGGAAGACAACATGGTTAATATCTATTAAACAGGACCTATGAGGAGTTTGGGGTGTAGTTCAGTAGTGGGGCTCTTGACCTACCTTGCTTACCACGCTCAAAGCACTGGGTTTAATCTCTACTATCATAAAAATAAACCAATCAAGCAAGCAAATGGCTTTGTATAGAACCTGTCCTAGACACACCTTTGAATTGAGATAAAGCCTATCCCAACCCTAAGCCAGAACGTCTCTGTCTCAATACTCCCGATGTGTGGACCAGAGAGCTGTGGTTTTGTAGGATGGCATGAGGGTTATTGTAATGTCACCTTGACTAAGTCAAGAGGTGCCCATGAGGTACTTTCAGATGAGCTGGTGTTTAAACAGGCAGTGACTTGTACTGTCTGCCTGGCCAGGCTGCTGTAACAAACAGTGCAGATTGGAGGGTGGGGCTTATAAACAAAGTTGATGTCTCATAATTCTGGCGCTGACATCCAAGATCAAGGATCTGGAAGACACAGACAGCAGCTACTGTGTGCTCACATATGACCCAAAGGGTGAGTCGGATCCCTCGAGTTTTTCCTAAGGGCACTGGTTTTGTTCGGGAGGCTCCCAGCCTTCTCCACAGGTTGCATTTCCTAATACATTGTGGGGCAGGGTTTGAACACATACACATAGGAGGTACCAACCTTCAGGCCGCAGCATCACATAAAGCCACATAGAGGGGCTTCAATCACCAGTCTAAAGGCCCAAAAAGGGACCTAAGTCTGAGAAAAGGTTAACACTGCCTTCTCAGAGCTTAAACTTAAAATGCCTCTCAGGCGCCCATAGCCTTTGGACTGGACACACCTTTAGGTTTCTGGCTGCTGTTGCCTCTGACCTGTCAGCCCCCACAGACGTGCGAGTCACTTCCTGACAAGAAGCCTTATTCCATATGTGGAGTACAAAGAACAGAAGGGTGACTGGTGTTCCTGGCATTCACCCACTAGATGCCAGCAGCCTCCCCCGTGTCTGCTGTGACAACTGAAATTGTATACACCTTCCAGCAAGGGAAATTTGATTCCCCAGGCATGTAGCAAAGAACAAGGGGCACAGTGCCCAGAGCAGGGACACCAAGGAGGTATAATGGCAGTGAGGGACAGGACAGAGGCCGATGGGAGGAGATGAAGAAAAAGACCTTTGGTGAGAGGAGCAAATGCAAAGGTCCTGAGGTAGGGATATTCTTGACCCCTAGAGCTGCACAGAGGGCCATGGAAGGCCAGGAGGAGAGATGGGTACTTCAAGTTTAATGGGAAATGGTTGAGGGGCCCTAGAGAAGATGATGAAATTCACAGATATAGAGGTGTGGGGTAGTGGACCATGCCAGGAAATTTGGTAAGGTTGAGTGGGTTCAGAAACCCCAGTACCCTCATACCTGAGGATGGCTAGGTGTGTCACCTACTCCCGACCAGGTTCCTGCCCTGAAACATGTGACCACGGCACCCCAGGAAGAAGGCATGACAATCAGTCATATGGGGCAGTGCCTAAAGCCCCTCCACATGCAGACAAGGCATCCCTAACATCTCAGACCAAGCCAATAGAAAGCATCTGCTTTTAGATCCCAATCCACCCCAAAATGTATACAAGACCCTGTCCATGGAGGCCAGAGAGGGGACTGGATCCCCAGGACTGGAATCAGACTCGGGTGCTGTGAGCTGAACCTAGGCTCTGCCATGAGCACAAACAGTACTCGGGAGTTGTTTTAGCATGGGCTGTCTGGGAGCACCTGTCATCAACGACCTCTAACACTTCTGGGGAAGAGTCGTCTCCTGAAGCTTTCGCCAACTGTGGTTACTTCCTGCTTGGTGGCCCTGATCTTGGCTTCTAGCTGCTGCATCTCACCAGCTAGCAGTGGCGGCGGCTGCTGAAGAGACATGTCCCAGCAAACTGGAAACTGCCTCCCTGGCCTTCATTCAGCTAGGAAGAGACATTTTGCGGCCTTTCCACAGCAAGTGGAAACCATGTGCTGAGAAAGCCCTGCAACCACAGGACAACAAGTTAAAGGTATTAACTGAGCAGCGGTGAGACATAACATTTATGTTGTCTGTGCTAAAACATAATGATGTAACTAATGTTCCCAGGAAGACACTGCAGAAATCAGCAAGCGGCCTCCAAAACTTAAGTCATGATGAGATCAGAAAGAGCTCCATGACACAACCTTTAGGAACAAAACTGATCATTAACCATTTGATTTCAACTGACACAAAGGTTAGAAACCAAGTGGCGTGGCTTTGGTATATGAGGTCACATGACTGCTTGGGTTTTGTTGTTTTTGAGATAGGGTCCCAAGCTGGCCTTAAGCCAAGGATGGCTCTGAACTTTGAGGTTACAGGTGCAACACCACTCTGTTTTTTAGACTTCTTATCATAAAGATAATTATGATAAGATAATTATGTGTCAAAGTGTTTTGCCTGCATGGATGATGTACACCACCTGCAAGCCTGGGGCCATGGAGGCCAGAGAGGGCACTGGATCCGCAGAACTGGAATCAGACGCGGGTGCTATGAGCTGAACCTAGGCTCTGCCAGAGCTGCATACACTCTTCACCACTGAGCCACCGCTCTGACTCCTCCTTTCCCCAGGCCCTGTTTGGCCTTTGTGGGCACCTGCATGCATGTGGAAGCTGAGCGTGCAGCATATACCTTTAATCCCAGCACTCAGGAGGCAGAGACAGGGATCTCAATGTGTTCAAGGCCAGCTTGGTCTACAGAATGAATTCCAGATCAGCCAAGGTTACATAGTGAAACTTTATTTAAAAAAATAAATAAGTGGGGAGCAATTGAAAAAGATAGCCAATGTCTGTCTGTCTGTCTGTCTGTCTGTCTCTCTCTCTCTCTCTCTCTCTCTCTCTCCTTCCTCAGCCTCTTAGTGCTGGGACAGTTTTGTCTGCGTTACAGTTATCCTTCTTCAGAGAGGTCAGAAAGCCAGCTACAGCCTCCATAGCCCCTTCTTCCTGGGAGACAGCCTTTCCTCTTTAAGGCTTCTGAAAACCCCAGTGGTAACTAACAGAGGTATCTGGCATTGTGTTGTCTAGCACCTCTGGTCCTGAGTCAGCCCGCACCTCTGTGTTGGTCAGCTTCCCACTACTGTGACAGAACTCCCGAGAGAGTCAAGTTTTAAAGAGGAAAGATTTTGGCTCAGTTTCAGTTCCTGCTCACTGGGTTCTTGTTGCTTTGAGCCTGTAGACACAGCACATTCTGGTGGCACAAGGTGGTAAACTGTTTGCCTTGTGGTACCTAGAAGTAGAATCCCAACTCTACCGCCCTCCAAAAAGATACCCTCAATGACCTAACTTCCTCCTACTAGGCCCTATATATTTTATTTGATAGAAAGTCTCCTGTACCCAGGCTAGACTCAAACTCACTATGTAGTTGCCCTAACTATGGATCCTCTTCCACCCCTTCCCCAGAATGTGCACCACCACATCCAGTTACTGTGGGCTGGAAATTGAACCCAGAGCTAGGCACGCTAAGCAATGAGTCACATTTCTTGGCCATAGGTCCCACCCTTAAAAGGTTCCATCTCTCAATAAAGGCTATCTTATCAAGCCTTTAACATGGGCTTTGAGGGACATTCCAAATCAAAATGACAAAGTTCAGACTTTTCAAGTGAGGCTGACTTTATCCCTACCTGGGTCCCAGAGAATATAAAGCAGCTCAGGCTTGCCAGAGTATCCTCTAGTCATAGTGAGGCCCAAGAACGAATATTTGGCTTCAGAGAGGCCCCCTCACATCTCCACTGGCTCTCAATTCTATGTCTTTTATTTGAATTATTATGAAACTGAGAAAAATCACAATCTCCAGCCCCAGTGGGAATCCCTCACAAGGAAGATGCTTTTCTGTACTGTGCTGGGCAGTTGGGAGTCTTTGAATTTTTGCCTCTTGTGAATCGGAACAGTCCACATGCTGACATCTGCAGGACTGAGGCATCTAGAGGAAATGCTGGGCTGGAGCCCCTTCCACATGGGCTGCAGAAAACCCCTAAGGAAGAGGCGGCATAAGCTTGTGCCATCTGTCTAAGACTGGGAGGTCAGTGAGGTTCTTTCAAGCCTGTGGTCTGCGACCCCAGATAACCTGGAGACGTGCAGGTTACAATCCTGCACACGGTGCTTACATGAACTTGGTGCGTACAGCCCCACCACTGCTTCCCTTGGAACCCACAAGACAGTGCTCATGAAATCCAGGTGGAAACAATGCCATCCCGAGCTCCAGGGTGGAGAGATGGCTCATGAACCTTAGCCAAATCATAGCTTCCTTCTCCCCTGGCCATGACCCATACCACCTGTGGCGTTTTCTGACAAGCAGACAAGCGACTGACAAAGTCCTTGGATGAGAGCAGCATTTTGTTTTATGGGTGGGAAGAAAGTGGCTTTATGTCTTCATGGATGGTGCAATGGGCCATGCAGAGCCAGCGACAGCTCCTGAAGCCAGTTTGCAACCTGTCCGTTCTGAGGATGTAGCTACGTGGAGAGGAGACCATGGACAGAAGAACAGACTTGGTGGTGCACACCTGTGCACTCAGCAGGTTGAGATGGGAGGACTGAGTTCCAGTCCAGCCTTGACTACCTAGCAAGATCCTATCTAAAAACGAAAAGTCATGTGATAGTGAGCTTTTGGTTAAAGTTACAAAATGTCTGAGGTAATTAAAAAGGGTTCACTTTGGTTCAAGGTTTTTACAGGTTTTTAGCTCATGTCTTGTGTCCTCTGTTTTCCTGTCTGCAGTGAGGTGGAATATCATGACCAGAACATACGGTGAGGCAAGACTGCTTACCTCATCAGCCAGGGAACAAAAGGCCAAGATGAAAAGATCAGTGTTGTTAACGGTTACCTGCCTGTCACTGCAGTCACCAGTGGAGACACATCAGATGACTCAAAATCCACTCACAAGACCCCAGGTCAAAGGCTTTACACCCTGGGGACTATGCAGGACACACACACACACACACACACACACAGAGAGAGAGAGAGAGAGAGAGAGAGAGAGAGAGAGAGAGAGAGAGAGAGAGAGAGCAGTCAAAACCTGACCAAGCTCCCCTAGTAGTCTAGGTGCCTTCCCACAGTTCGGATGCAACATGAGTCATCAGAGAAACCAGCTTCCAGCTGTTTACAACCAAAAGCACTATAATCATCACAGAGGAACCCTGTGTCTCCTTCTAATGTAACACCAGCATTATCTGAGTCAAACTGCAGAAACCACTCAGTACTCCAGGTCAGAAGACCAAGAAGGAGGCTGGATCCCAGGCAGCCTCCAGAGAGAAAGACCAATACCCTGAACTTCAAGAGGATGGGGGCTGTAGCACAGGAGGAAGATGTTCACTGTGACATTCCTCAAAGCCACCACTGCAGAGGGTCTGATTCCAGGGCTGGGATGGAGCGTCGGCCTGCAGGTGGAGCTGAAGGAGACTTCTAGCTTGTCTCTGGCTTCACAAGTTCCAACAAGCAAGCTCTTGGAAGCCAATGGGCAGAGTTTGTTCTAGGGTCATTTTAGACTTCTAGTATTTCATCGCAGGAACACACCACAGTGTGCTTGGGTGCCTATCAGCCAGCTCAGAAGCAAGCAGATTGTTTTTCTTGGTATAAATAAGTAACAGTGTAAGTCTTTGAGTCTAAGTCTTGGAGTAGATTTTCTATTTTATTGCTCTTGAGTAGAATTCTTGGGGTAAGCTGGCATCGGGGACGCACATCTCATTACTCAAGATACAAAGGTAATGAATTACTAAGAGTCCTAGGCCAGCCTGACTATAAATAGCAGATTGTATGTATCTGAAAGAAAGAAAGAAAGAAAGAAAGAAAGAAAGAAAGAAAGAAAGAAAGAAAGAAAGAAAGAAAGAAAAGATTCTAGCTGGTTGTGATGGCACATGCCTGTCACCTCAGCACTGGGAAGACAGAAGCAGGAGAATCAGAAGTTCAAAGTTACCTTAGCTACATACAGAGTCGGAAGCCAGCCTGGGCTACTTTAGGACCTGTTTCAAAACAAAAAAAATTATAGACTCAGAAACTTCTGGATCCTTTTTTTATTGTGTGTACTGTGTGTATGCATGACACATGTACATGATGTGTAGATAAGTAGATGCTTTGCTACAGTGCACCTAGGGGTCTAATGACAACTTTGAGAGTGTGTGCATGTGTGTGTCATTATGTGTATGGTATGTACGTACGTGTACCTGGTGATGGTTTGTGATGTGTATATGTGGTGCACATGTGTGGGATGTGCGACTGTTTTCCTTTGCTAATGACATTTAGGTATTTATTATGTTTTGATTGGCATTTTCTTCTGACACATCTATTCAAGCATTTCATCCAACTTAAAATTGGGTTGGTTGCTTGTGAGATCTTGATCAACCAAATGGACAAGGTCCAGACAGACCATCTATAAAAATGGAACTTTGACCCCACCCACAGTGACTTGAACAGGAAGGCAACCCTTATCTGTAGAAACCAGCCAAGGAGGGCAGCCTGGGTGGACAGCCTATAGGAAGTGGGATGCTATCTCTAGGGACTCCTGAAAGGCTAAATATTAACCTCTAGAACAATCAGTCCCAAACACCAGGACCTAATCAATAACTTGCTTCTAACTTAGAACCAACCAGAAAGCCAAATGCACTTCCCTCTCTGATCCAACCTCCCTAACCATGGCCTTCAAGCAACGCACTCCCCATCAGAAAGCCTCCTCCTCTCCGTTTGCCTCCCAGTCTCTGTTAAGTGCAAGGGCCTGCTCTATTGAGGGGAGGTTCTGAGCAACAGCCTCTGCTCTTCATACACCTGTAGTCTTCATTTATTTCAACACCTGTCACCTTACTGCTGACCTACAAGAGAACCAAGATGGCTCAGGTGGGGGGGGGGAGGCATGTGGCACCAAACCTAATGGCCTGAGTTTAATTCCCAGGACCCCCAAAAGTTGTCCTGTGACCTCCACATGCAGACTGTGGGGCACTCACCCACCCACCCAAACGTTTTAGAAGTTCTGGGACTAGGGCACGTAGCTCAGTTGGTAGAATGCCTACAGCACAGAGCTCTGGGTTCAGTCCTCATCACGACATAAAACAGGTGTGGTGGAACATGCCTGTATTCCAGAAGCAGCATGAGGATCAAGAAATTCTAGTTCTGGGACACACAGGGCTACATGAGACTGTCTCAAAAAAAGCAAAGTAAGAGAAATGATGCTTTATATATTTGGGTACTACTCATCTATGCACCTATCAGATATACAAAAGGATATTTTTTTCTAGTAATTGCTTTGGCTTCTCAGTATCTTCCCTTAAAGAAGTCTTATAAAAATTTATTTTCTTTCTGTGTGTTTGCCTGTGTGTGTGTGTGTGTGTCTGTGACCATATGCATGCTTGGTGTCCACAGAAGTCAGAACAGAGCATCAGATTCCCTAGATCTGGAGTTACAGATGGTTGTGAGCCACCATGTGGGTGCTGGGAATTATATCAGGTCCTCTGCAAGAGCAACAAGAGCTCTTCTTAACCATGAAGCCGTCTCTCCAGCCCTAGCTTCCTAATAAAGATTTAATTATGTGCATATGTATGTCTCTATGTGGACATGTATATGCACACACATGTGTGCAGTGACCCGATATGGAGTCCAGAAGAGGGTGACAGACCCCCATGGAGCTGGAATTAGAGGTGACTGCAAGTTACCTGATGTCAGTGCCGGGAACCGAACAGCAGTTCTCTACAAGGGCAACAAGTGTTACCAAGTGCTGAGCCATCTCTCAAGCCTTTAGTGTCTGCTGAGTCACATTTTTTAATTCTAGTGAGGCTAGTTTGGCATTTTCTTTCATAGTTCATCATTATAAATCAAGGTATCTAAATCAATGTAAATACCTGCCCCAGAGTTTTCAATATACACTGACAACTAATCCAAGACTACTTTTTGAATAACAAACATCACATACAGGGCTAATATTACACCTAAAGTGATCTCAACACTTCAGAGGCTGAGGCAGGACGTTGAGTTTGAGGGAAGCCTGTAAGGTCCCACTTCAAGCATCCGCAGATAACATAACACACTAAGTCCCCATTTCTCACCCTCAATCCTCATTCCTGCCCAATGGATGAGCTATAGTAATTACTGGGTCATTACTATCATTTTAAGCACATTTCAATCCATTAAGAAAGGATGTTTGTTTGTTTGTTTGTTTGTTTTCAAGATAGGGTCTATGTAGCCCTGGCTGCCCTAAACTTGCTCTGTAGACCAGGTTGGCCTTGAATGCACGACACAGAGATCCACCTGCTTCTGCCTCCTGAGTGCTGCCAAGGGCCACCACTGCTGAGCAGAAGTCTTTTTTTAAACCTTCATTTAAGGGCTGGTGAGATGGCTCTGCAAATAAGGCACTTTACCGTAGTCAACCCCGATGGTCTGAACTTGATCCTTGGAACCCACACAGCAGAAGGGGAGTCATCCTCTGAGCTCATACGTGCACCATGACACATGTCCCCACACATAACACACAACATAAATGTAAAAATTAAAGCAAAAAAAAAAAAAACAAATTAAAATGAAAAATATTAAAATAAAATTAAATAATTAAAATATTTTAAATTATTAAATAAAACTAATTAAAATAAATTAAAATTAAATATAAAATAATTAAGATAATTTTAAATTATTAAATAAAACTAATTAAAATTAAAAAAATTGGGGCTGGTGAGATGGCTCAGTGGTTAAGAGCACTGACTGCTCTTCCAGAGCAGTTATGAGTTCAAATCCCAGCAACCACATGGTGGCTCACAACCATCCATAATGAGATCTGATGCACTCATGGGAGTCTGAAGACAGCTACAGTGTACTTACATAAAATAAATAAATTATTTAAAAAAAAATTAAAATACAGCAAAAAAAGTTTCCTCATACAATGCTTCCCCTTTGACCTTGTTTCAAATAAACAAACAGATATCTTTTAACAATAAAATAAATCTAAAAAAAATTTTTTTATGGGGCCTGAGAGAAGGTTCCATGGTTAAGAACAGATTGCTCTTGCAGAAGACTCAGGTTCACTTCCCAATAGCCATCAGACAGCTCATAACTGTCTGTAACTCCAGTTGCAGGGGAATCTGATGCCCTCTTGTGGCCTTGGTAGGAACTGCACGCACATGATGCACAGACTTAAATGCAGACAAAAACGCCCAGGCATGTAAAATGAAAGTAAATGCTAACAATATATTAAAGGAAAAAATGATTTATCAGAGACTTAACTTGCATTACTCATTCCTCTTGGTAGGCTGTATTCCAAGGAATGGGTCCATTTCATCCTTTACTGAACTTATAAGCAGAGGTGATCATGGTACTTTTATTATCCTTTGCATGTCATGTGAGTGCTAACCCTGTCTCCTTTTTCATTTCTGTCACCAGTATCGTGTATTCTCTCCCCCTGCCCCAAGTCAACCTGGTTAAATATTCTTCTCCTCTAGTTTAAAATACTCTTTTCAAAGAACCAGCTTTTTTGGACATTTTCTGTACCAATTTTCTATTTCCTATCCTACTGACCTTTAGCTAAGTTTTTCCCCTTTATGAACGCTTAACTACAAAACATGAAACGTGCTGGTTTTTTTCACCTTCATATAGTTCAGTGCAATTTCACATCTCTGTGGAAACTTTTATTCTTGGGCTCTGTAGAAGGGTGCTGTTTAATCTCCAAATGTGTGAGTACTTTCTGGCTTTCTTCCTGTTAATGGTTTCTAGTTGAACTCCACTGTGGGCTCACCACATGATTCTGTCCTTGCAATTTAAAGTGTGCCTTGGGGCCAGAATTGGGTGTCTTGTGTGTCTGTTCCACGAGATCTTCTGAAAAGTTTGTTTTCTGTTGTTGAAAGATGTAGTTGCCAACTACCTCGCTGACTGGTGGTACTGGGTCAAACTACCCTCACTGATTTTCTGCTTCTTTCCTAAGCCCACATGTGTACAAGCAACACACACACAACCACAAGTGAGTCAAATTCAGGGCCCTTAAGCATGCTAGGCAAGCACTCTTCTACCTCGAAGCGTCATTCCCCAAGTTTTCTGAGACAAGGTCTTGATACTGGCCTGAAACTCACTGTATAGTTCAGAGGCCTAGAACTTACAATCCTCCTGCCTCTGCCTTCTCTGTGCTGGAATTACAGATGTGTTCTATGCCTGGATCTGGTCATTACCTGCTCAGCAGTACTGAAGTGTTTGCATGTGTTTGGTGTTCTACTGCTAAGTAGATACATGCTATGGATTGTTAAGTCTTCTTGTAGGAAGAAAAAACCTTTTGTTGCTGAGAGTTTCTATTTCCTATCCCACTGACCTTTGGCTAAGTTTTTCCTCTTCATGAATACTTTAGCTGGGCAGTGGTGGTGTACGCCTTTAATCCCAGCACTTGGGAGACAGAGGCAGGCGATTTCTGAGTTCAAGGCCAGCCTGGTCTACAGAGTGAGTTCCAGGACAGCCTGGGCTACACAGAGAAACCCTGTCTCAAGAGAGAGAGAGAGAGAGAGAGAGAGAGAGAGAGAGAGAGAGAGAGAGAGAGAGAGAGAGAGAGAATTGAATATTTTAGCTATATAACACAAAACATGTTAAGATGTTTTTTCACCTTCATTTAGTTCAATGCAATTTTACATCTCTGTGGAGACTTGTTTTGTTCTTGTGCTCTGTGACATCTTCAGGTTGGTCTTAAATTCCTTATATAGCTGAGGGTGTGTTTCCAATAGTGAGGGCTCTGCCCCCATGACCTGATTATCTCCCAGATGCCCCTGGCTCCTACTACAGCATATTAGAAATTCCAAAACATAGGAATTTGGGGAGGACAGCATTTGCACTCGGCATTCCACTGAACTCGAGTTTATGACTCCATGTCAGAAACCTCCAATCTGTTAAGACATTCCGTGATTCATTCATTCATTCAGCAGAACTGCTGTGCTTGTGATTCAAACAGGTTCTTGTCACATTATGACTGTGATGTGATCACAAGACAAGATTCCCTCATGATTCCAACAGGAAGGAATGGAGGAGGCGAACAGGAGTGGTAGGTCCCAGGAAAGTCTGAAACCCAATGGGACAAGCAGTAACAGATCCTACGGCTTCAGATCATTGTCGTGGGATGAATCTGCCCTGCAGAGGTGACAGTAGCACCTTCAGAAAGCACTGGGAGTTGGCACACCCCTGCAGTGGTTCTCGGCAGTGGCCCCACCTCCACAGGAGCACTGTGCCTGAGTCTGCACTGTAGGCTTTTACTGGAATCAGTCAACAGCACCTGTTAGGCTAAAGTTTTGGGGCAGCCTGCCCTTGTGCTAGCCTCTTCCTGGACCTCACAGCTCCTAACACATTCTTTAAGTTCTAGGTAAAACTAGCTGCATCCCCACAGCTTCAGACTCTGTGCCTGTGATCACCACAGACATCCATTTGTCCACTGCCTTCTGTTTATAGATAACTGGCTGGTTGCCTTCTCTTGATGAATGGCACCTGCTTCCACAGAGTTTGCTGATCCATACTGGTCAACTTCATCAAAGAGCTATGGCCACACATTTGCCCTTTCACCAGCAGGCTTTCTCATTTGTTCCAATGAGAGTAGGCTGGGGTTTCCCCAGGCTTTAAAATTCTACTTCTCTTATGACCTGTTCTTTCTGAGTCTTCTCTCTTCTGTAGTATTGAATTTTTATAAGCAGTTCCAAGGAACCTGCCCCATTAACACTTTGCTTAAAATATGGGCCTTTTTTTTTTTTTAAAGAAAACCTATTTTTCTTTTATGTACACTGGTGTTTTGGTTCCATGTATGTCTGTGTCAGGGTGTCAGAACTTCTGGAAGTGGAGTTACAACAGTTGTGAGCCACCATGTGGTTGGCTGGGAATTAAACCTGGGCCCACTAGCAGTGCAGCCAGTGCTCTTAACCATGGAGCCATCTCTCCAGCCCTAAAATATGAGTCTTAGAGCTGCTTTTTGTCCAGTGTTTCATCTTTCACCTTGCTGGAATGCAATGATGTCCTCTAAGCTGCTTCTGTATCAGACTCCGGCTAGGATATTTCTATTGCCAATTTAATTTCTTCTCAAATGTCTACCGCTCATTTCTTAAACAGGCTAAAGTGTGCCAATTCGTCCTTTTTAAACGTTCCCCCCTCAAAGGAATTTTTGGATGCGCGCACACCTATGAATATGAATGCAAGCATTCATAGTGACCAGAAGAGGGTGTCAGATCTCTGGAGCTGGAGTCACAAAAGATTGTAAGATGTGGGTGCTGGAAACTGAACTGGGGACCTTTGTAAGCACAGTCTGCACTCAAGTTCTCAGCCGTTATCTCTAGCCCTGGCTCACTCTAACTTTTAAACAGTTCTTTTTTTTATTTGGGGCTTAAGAGAGTCAATATTTTTTGTGTCCACTATACATATATATATTTCATATATATATACATATATATCACTTACATATATATAATATACACACAAATATATAATATATATCCTTAATATTTCTGTAAAACCAGTAGTATATTTGTTTTCATTTCTTATTTTAGTAATTTGAGTTCTACCTCTCTGTCTTGGTTACCTAAACTACTGCCAGAGAAAGGAGACTGCAGAGGTCCAGGGAAGGCTTCTAGAGGGAGACCCTGGGTGGGCGAGGCTGCCCGAAGAGATGACCAGAGAATACCCTGACAGCTACTGTCTATGAAGTTAAGACACTTCCCCAAGTTCTCACACCTACAAGCAGTTATTCCAAAGCACTGTGTATCTCTGTACATATTCCTATAGTTAAATACAGCTTTATATTGACAAGTGAATACATAATAAACCTTGTCCCCAAGATTCATTCATTCCCAGGTCTGAAGCAAGACTTTGGTCAGCAAAGGATTCTATCCCTGTGAACTGCTGCTTCCTAGACAGGAAACAAAGGTTATTTGTGCCATGAATCTTACACACTGCAATGAGTTCTGACCACCCTGCTGCCAGGCTTCATACTGAATAATGTGGGCAACCCTGGAGGCACATCTTGCCTCCCAAGGATAAATCCCAGGTTGTTTCTGGCCCCCACCTTCAGTGTCCAATAGGATTGGCTATTTGGGGCCCAGACTTACCCTTACTGCTAGAAGTGGTCATCTGGTGCAGGAGTGAAACAATCACAGAGGGCACACATGTGCTTCAATTGTTTTATTATTCTTTATTGGTCCTACCAATGCAACTCTTTACCCAGGCCCACTTTTCCTATGTGTGCTGGCTGTGGAGACGGTCCGACATCAACGACCGAAGTCTCACCTTCCTATGCCTTCTCCTCACTTGGCCTCATTTGTTCAGAAGCAGAAGGCATCCACTCATTATTGTTTTGGGTCTGTGTAAAGGTGCCTTGGCAGGAGAACATGCATATGACTTTTAAAATAAAGACCAACATTCTGACACTAAGGTAACACACAGAAAAAATACAGTACTTAGACATCATTGCAAATAAATACCCCATACAGATGATGTTATCTTAAATGTAACAATATTTTGTATGAATCAACACTGTAACAGAAGGCAAAGAGTCCCAACAACTAGGAATAAGAAATGCTTATTCCAGGAAACAGAATTCTTCAATTCCTAACAATTTATATTATTATAATTTGTCCCTTTTTAGGCTGGAGGACAATTTCTCTTCCTCCACTTGTACCAATTTGGCCACACTCTGAACCTCACTTAGCAAGGAGTTTACTAAGGAGTTTTACTGACTTCTGTTTCCTGAAATTAACAGTGATTAGTTACACCAAGCAAGAGAAGATATAATGTCTTACTTTCACATTTGCAAAGAATACTATGGCTAACCCTCTTCCCCTCTCACGTGCCGACTGTGCCAGCTCTCCTGATGCCCTCAGCTCTTCACAAACGTGATGACTGTACAGCTTGCTTAGTTTGTCCCATGAAGTCCATTTGGTTCCCAAAGCACAGTCCAGGTTTATGTGTTTGTTTTTGTTTCTAAGCCCCTGAATTTGCATGTGAAGAATCACTGACTAACAGAATTTTGCACAATTACTGTTCTCTCTCCCTCAATGAAGATGCCCAAGTACGAAGTGAGGCAGGTACCTGCTGGTCCACAATGGCCTTCAGCATTCCCAACTAGCTCTCTGCTGCCTGTCCTGGAGACCTGACTTGGCTGGGACACCTCCCTGAACTGATGAAGGCACTACTGGCAATGGTTACTAACAAAAAGGTGTTGAAATAGAACACCTAAAAATCGACGGCTGTAGAATTTTCTAAGTGTACCACAATTTGGCACAACAACCAGAATAACAAAACAATTCCAATTTGGAATTTCACTGGTGCAGTTGTATAAAATTCTGTTAGTCAGTCATGTTTCACAATGTCCTAAAACCCAGAAAATTCTGGAATTTGTAGGTAATACTACTCATTCAATAATTTATGCTTTCAAGTGCCTATTACTGTTTTAACCAGAGCAAAGGTCAAGTTTTCTTCTTGTTACATTGAACTATTCCTAAGAATAATAATAATAATAATAATAATAATAATACAATATGAAAAAACCCCAGAATTGGAATACCCTGGATTTCTTAACGAACATGGCATTTAAAATCTGTAATTTCAAACATGAACCACAATGCCGTGTCCTCTAAAGGCTGCTGAACCACAGCATAGATACACTAGGCAGCTCCCTGCCGGTCGGAGCCTCACCCGAAGTCTAGCTACACACCATGGAGCACAGCTCACCTCGTGCTGACACAGGTCAGCACACTGAGCAAGGACGGACAGCTACAGGACCATGAGCACAGACCACGGCATTGGAGACCGTCTCTATGCAAGGAATTAAGGAAGCAAATATAATATCAAAATATCAAAAGTGCACAGGTTGATCGGATAAAAAGGAGCATGTGTAATAAGGAGACCCATGGCAGGCGTTCAGCAGGCTCCTGCGAGCCTGGCGGTGGCTGTTGGAAGCAGGCTCTTCGGCCACAGAGACCTTCCCAAGCAGCAGCTTGCAGCATTCTCAATAGTAAAGCTTTTTTTTTTTCCTCCCATTAAAAACTTGGGGAATGCTATTTTGAAAAGAATTACAGTGGCATATCCAAACATTTCTAAGTGGACTTTAGGCTGCCCTTCCTTCCTCTGCATGGGCCACAGGAGGGGAGGGGGAGGGGCTGCAGTGTGACAGGGCCGGGTGGCCACGTCCTCCCAGCAGCTACTCTACAGCTGAAAACAGGAGAAAACAAGACAGCATTAGAAATCAGTTGTGTGCCACTTCCTGCTCACTTGACAGCTACAGCTCTTGTTCTGGGAGTGAGCGAGCACATTAGTTGGCAGAGAAGGCCTGCATGTGTGTTAGGGGATGGGGCTCCAAGTACCCACAAAGTCCCATACAGTGTAAGAGAAGCTGCGTTCTGGCCCCAAGAGAAAGAAAGGCAGAAGGTGGGTGGGCATGCGGGCAGCCATTCCCAGGATGGACATGCAAGGGACACATGTGGCCTGTTCTATCTACAGTCTATGACCGTGTGGTGCCTAGAATCTGAACAGACTGGGACACCCCAGACACCAGAGGAAAGAAAGAGAAAACTGTTTGAGAGACTACAGGGCCCCATATTGGGTAGCAATTGCTCCATACCAAGAAAGATGCCTTTCCACAGGGAGAGACAGCCAAGCAGCTGTCACGGGAGCTGGGAGTCTCAAGACTACATGCCCCTTGGGGACTGGGAAATACTGAGCAGAGTCCTGCTTTACAACTCACTAAAGCAAACGCCTGATGCCACAGTGCTGCACTGACAGAGCATCTGGAAAAGGAGAGCCCTCGGTGGCCTTTCCTCCTTTTGTAGTGTCCCCAAACTGCACTGAGAACTGCACAGCTCTCACTGCTGGTGCTGAGTACAGCTCCAGGCCCACAAAAGCCCTCCGAGCACACAGCTGGGCTCTACTGCACTGTGCAGTTTGGAAGAGCACTAAAAGTTCTCAAAATACTGCTTCTTTGGGTCTGACAACTTCTAGGAAAAAACCCAAGCATAAGCTGCGGATCTCAAAGGACCAAAGAATAAGTTCTGCACCAAGGACCGGGTCTGACCAGGCACTTGGAACACTTTCTCATCAAAAAAGGAAACCTAGGACCTCAGGCCCTGCCAGCTCTCAGGGCAGAAGCAGCGTGCAGATCTCAGAGATGAGACTCTAGAGCGGCCACACTCTGCCTGCCTGGGCTATGGTTATGTGTGTCTGAGGTGTGGGGGCTCACTGCAGAACGAAGGTTCTCTGGGTCCATTCCCTCTGGGACTGGAGAAGAAGTGCTGCATTTCTGAATGTGGTTTGCAGTGAGATGCTGCACAGACTATAAGGAAACTCTTCATGAAACTACGCCAACCACAGAGAGCTAACCTAGGCTAGTCCTATGATGCAGGCTAGAGCCTCACAAAACTGCTTTCAAGTGCTGATATTAGACACATGCGAGGAACATGCAAGTTTTAACTCAGGTTCTGCCCCTGTGAGTGCCCAGGGAAGAACTCACCCTTGGGTTCGCCTAACAGTGCCTGGAGGCCCTGGAAAACACTTTCACCCCACTGTCTTCCACAAAGGTGTGCAGCTCCACCCCTACCTTTGATACCAGCATCCCAAAAGACAGCAACTGACATGGGATATCCTGGGGGGGCTGTGGAGTGAAAAGCAGCACAAAGCTCAAAGTGTCCTGGTGACAGATGTACCCCAATGCTGCCACTCGACTATGATGCCGCCCTCTGTGCGTTAGTCACGTTAAGACCGGCCTAGCACTGCCGTCCTGCTGCTGCAGCTGGGTTAGTTGAGGTGAAGCGGACATTAGCGGCGTGCGGCACCCCACAGCCCTAATCACAGTAAATGCTGTGCTTCTCGCTGCAGAACACCTGGTTGGCCAGCCCGGCGCCCTCCGCCCTCTCGCTGGCACAGGCGCAGGTGTGACTTACGCTCGGTGTGGCTGGCTTGGCCTTGGAGGTGGCCTTGTTGCGGCCCCTGCGGGTCTGCTCATGGTCCAGCTCCAGCAGCTCCAGCCGCTGGGTGAGCGCCAGCTTCTGCTGGATGGCCATGCGTAGCAGGGAGTTAAGAGTCTTCTTCTCATCCTCCGCGGCTGCCAGCTGCCGCTGCATCTCATCCAGCTGTGTGATGTATTCGTCACACCTGTGGAGACAAAGCACAGCTGAGAGGCCAGACAAGGGAGAGCAGGTCCCGGGTACCCACTGCAGAGCATCTCTCATGTGGAGACTGAGTCAAGCTGGTTCTGGTTCCTACTGCAAAGGTTCCTTTGGGAAACAGTAGCACTCCAACAGAAAAGTAGGGTTACCTTCAATTCAGTGTTACTGCATTTGTTTCTTTGCAAGGCGAGGGCAGAAGGAGTGGGGTGTGCTGGCTAGTTTCTGTTAACCTGACACAGACTATAGTCACTTGGGAAGAGGGACCATCAATTGAGAAAATACCCCCACCAGATTGGCTTTAGGTATCCCAGTGACACATTTTCTTAATTAGTGATGTGGGAAGGCCCAGCTCACCATGGTGCCATCCCTGGGTCCTATGTGCTATAAGAAAGCAGGCTGAGCAAGCCATGAGAGCAAGCTGTAAGCAGCACTCCTTCATGGCCTCCCTAGGTTGATTAACTAGAAGCTATCAGGTAAAATAAAAACTCCCCAACTTGTTTTGGGCCATGGCATTTTATTACAGCAATAGAAACCCTAAGACATGAGGTGTTTGTTTGCAGGCTTGAAGTAGTTCTGATAAGCAAGGCTTGACACTCACCCATTTGCCTTCCTTCCAGCAAGATCTCTCCCACTTTAAGAATAGAAAGGTGTCTCAGATACTGGGACATCACTAGCTCCCAGGATTTGGGTGTAAATTGAGAGGACTGAGTCTGATCCTTCTCCAAGCCGTATCTGGTGGTCAGTACGCCTGTGCTGAGTGACAATCAGAGCCAGGGACGGTGTGTGGTACCTGAGCCTCCACCTACGGTGACGCAGCACACTCACCCCTTTGTGAGGGGGGAAGAGACCTGGCCAAGGTTCCCTGGGTGACACCAGTACACCTGTCTAGTTGGGGTCGGGTGGAGACTTAAGACCCTGGGCAGGTCAACGCTCTAGAGCTGGTAGTGTGCACATGGGCTCTAAGCACTGCCCTTCTGCCTCCCATGGCCCTGCCTTACCCATACCCAGCTGGCCTGAGAGCACCTTTCAGATAATACATGCTGTCTTCCTCACAGGTTTGAAATTCTATGAGGAAAGTCAGGTCTTTAAACAGAACAAGCTTCAAAAGTTGTGATTTGTGTAAGATGCTGAGGAATTATAAGAATTCTTTCCTAATACCACCAAGGGGGTGTGGTGAGGGTGGGGGTGGGCTGCAGAGGGAAGAAGAGCTCCATGAGTTCTAGGCCAGCCTGATCTACATAGTGAGTTCTAGGGCTACATAGTGAGACCTTGTCTCAAAAAAAAAAAAAAAAAAAAAAAAAAAAAAAAAAAAAAAAAAAAATTTTCCCAAGATCCAGGGAAACTTCCAGGGAAATCCTGGACTCTTCTGCCTGTGCTGCCCTGGCAGGACCTACCTGCAGGGATGCTAAGAGACTGGGAGTAACGGGGTCCCTGACCCATCCTGTCTCAGCTTCTTCACACAGGAAACCACCAGGTGTCCCTATTTCAGTGCTCAGCCTTGCTATCTCCACTGTCATTCCAACCTTGAGCAGCAGCAGGTGGCGCCACCTATCTTCGGAGGGTGATAGACAGGCCCCTTGTTTTCCACCCTTAAGACTGTTCTTTCCCAGCCTGGGAAACTATAAACCCTTAAGAGGTCCCCAGGCCACACGAAGAACCCCATGGGAGAGGAAGGAAAGCCGCACACCTCCCAGGCCTAAAGCTCTCTTGCCCCCTTTCCTAATAGGAAAGCTGGTAATGGAGGGCAAACTGCTGAGTTGGAACCCTGACAAAGTCCTGCTATGGGGAGAGGAATAACAAACGCGTCTGGGCCTCCTCTGTCACCACTGGACTAAAATTAGACCTCACAATTGTGTTTCCCATCCCCAAAGCTCACTCTCTTAGCCCTGTGCTTCCTATGCTCAAAGCACAATAAACTGAGCCTCCGGGTTCATTAATACTAAAATTAAAACCACATTTCTGGGGGCCATGAGAACAGGGGAATAGACGCATACCTCTGCTGAGTGTCTGCCTAAATGGCACCTGCCAGGCCTGTTCCACGTCTGGGCATCTGCCGACAAGAGGCCCAGAAGCCTGACCTGTATCCACCTGAGGGCCTGGTACTGCACAATCTTTCCTTCTCCTCGCTTTCCCTCGTTACCAACTTGAGCCAGTCAAGGTGGGCCACCCCACATACACGCTGGGACTGGGCTAGAGGCTATAATTTCCAGGCCTTGAGCCGTGTTGGGATGCCTGACAGGACGACAACACAGTGTTGAGCCTGCAGGACTCAGGAGAGAGGCTGTAGAAGAGAGTGTGTCAGCAGTGGTGCAAGTACCTGGTGGCAAACATGGCACGCAGGGAGGAGAAGGTGGCTGCGTCTTCCTTAAGGGCTTTGAGCTCGTTTCGTAGTTTCATCATGGTCTCAGTCACCATGGCCTTCTCATTTTCATACTTGCTCTTCAGGTTGGCAAGGGCCACCTCAGCTGTCTGGAGGACAGAGAAGTATAAAGTGGGTGATAAAGGGTGTGAAGCTGCTCAAGGGAAGCCCTGGGTCCAAGGTGGTGCTGGTGACCATGAAAAACTCCCTGGAAAAAAAAAAACTTCTCTCATGCAGCTGTAGAGACAAATGATAGGCAAGCTTCTGTGGACCAGTTTGCCTCAGTAAGTCCCACCTTCGACCCTGATTAACAGGGAAAAATGATGTACCACAGACCCTGTCCTGGAGAACCCACAGGACACTCGGACCACTGCTCTCTGTTACCATGGTATAAGAAACTGTAAGGTGGACAGAAGCAGCACTTCCTACTGACTGAAAAGCTCTAGTTAAAGCACCCTCTAATCCCCATACTCCATCCCTTGGCTATAAGCCCTGAGGAGGGAGACAGCAGGAGACAAAAGCAACAAGGTAATGGATGGCACAGGCCTGGGCGCCCTCCCAGTGGGCTCTGGTGGCATTGCCCCACCCACTCCTCTCACCTGCTTGTTGGCCTTGAGCACAGTACGAAGCGTGGTGATCTGTTCCCGCTTGGTGCTCAGCAGTGACTTCAGCTTCAGGATCTCCTCCATGAGTGCCTCCTTGTCCTTGTCCACAGCAGGACCCAGCTCCTGCGAGGCAATCCGCTGCCGGGACAGCTCAGTTGTACGGTCTATGGCTGCCTGCAGGTGCTTGATCTGGTCTCGGATGATGGCGATCAGGTTGTAGATGTTCATAGGTTCCCGGCGGAGGTCACTCAATGGTGACGGCAGTGAAGAGCTGGGTGAAGGGCTGTTGTCCCCAGTCCCACCATCTGCTCGGCCCACTTCTGTGGCCAACAGCCCCTTGGGCAAAAGGACAGGTGAACGGCGCCCACGGCCCTCTGGGCTGGTTCGGCCAGCCTTGCCCTGGCCCTCACGGTAGTAGTCCAGCATGACACGGTTGGGCGTCTCATTGTTACACATGCACACATGGTGGTAGAGATTGGCCAGCTCCTCGCTGAAGGTCACCAGCTCGTCCTGAGCCACATTCAGGCTGCCCTGGGTCTCACCAGCCACATCGCTCACCTTCTTCAGCTCCTTTTCCAGCTGCGCCAGCAGCTCTCGGTCCTGGTGGCTAGCCTTCTCCAGCTGAGACACCTTCTCAGTGAGTGCCTGGCCCTCAGCCTCATAGCGGCCCTTTTCTTCTGCATGCTGGGCTTCACGAGCTTCGTGTGTGCTGCGCAGTGCCTTGAGCTGCTCCCGGAGTTCACCAGCCTCAGCCACAGCCACATGGTACTTGCAGGCTAGGATCTCAGGCCCATTGATGTCCACCTCATAGTAGTCACCATCTTCATGGCTATCACGGTCCTTCTCGTTATCCAGGGAAGTCTGTCGCTCCTTGCCAGCCTGCAGGCGCCGGAGGGCACTAAGGTTCTCTGTGAGACGACTCACCTTCTCATGTTGCTCAGAGAGGGTTCCCCGAGCCTGCTCCAGCTGCTTCTGTGTGTCCTGCAGTGTTGCCAGCAGGCCCACCTTCTCCCGCTCCATCTGCAAAGGTAGATGTAGCAGGAAAATAGGTCAACAGGCTCAGAAGATGCCAGGATGGCCAAGCAACATCTCGGGCTAAGCCAAATGGGCCATGGGCTATGCAAATTCCCTCGTCATGCCACTAGTCGACAGCAGACTGGACAGAATTCACCACAAAGACCGTGACTATCACCAACAAGAGTGGTCAGCCATAAAAGTTCACTAAACGTGCTGGAGGGGAGCTGGGCTCCGAATGTGGAACTCTGGGTCCAGGGCATGTGGGCAGCGTCCCTAAGTGTCCCAGCTCTCTGCCACGTTCCTTTCTCATCTGTGGAGAACACTCCTTTATAGATCAACAGTAAAGTTTCAGACATGACAATGTACGGCCCTATTAAGACTCTAGCTGTGGTCCACACATAGGAGTTACATGAGGGACATGTCACCTCACCCATGCATGATTTGGGTAGCAAAGGGAGCAACGTGGGTGCCAAGGTAGTAAACCTTACACAACAATCAGGAACCTACTCCTGTGGGACACTACTGTTTACTAATAAGAATTTCATTTGTGGTATGAGGTATTTAAAGGCAGACACATGTCACAAAAAAAAAAAAAATATTGCTTACACCAGGTATGCAGTCTGCCAGCATCGCAAAAGGCACGGGGAGAGGGAGGGATGGAGCATGAGGCCCTAGCAGCTCACCTGCACCAGCTGCTGCTTCAGCTTCTGGATCTCAGATATGTGGAGCTCACTGAGCAGGTCGGAAACAAGGCTAGGGGAGGGTGGAGCCAGGCCATCCTTCCTAGGTGTGGATGTCTTGTTGTCCAAAGATGATTTGACCAAGCCACTGTGCTCAAAGCCATTGACCAGGGCTTCAGCATCGTTGTTGGGCTCTGCAGTGACAGCGTCATCGCTGAACTTGAGGCCGTCTAAGGAGACCTGCAGGTGGCTGGTATAGAAGGAATCGTTGATGCTCATATAGTGCGACAGCTCCTTGCGTAGGTTGTTCTTCTGCTCCCGCTCCGTCTTCAGCGTCTCCAGCGCCTCCTCCAGCTGCCGCTCAGAGATCTCCTTGAGCCGGATGGCATCCTCTAGCTGGCTGTTGAGGTACTCTGTCTCCTCCTCTAGGCGCTTGATTTCATGCTTGAGGCCCTCAAATTCCACCTAGAGAATAACGCAAATACCCCATGTCAAAGCAGTCTAGAGGCTCCACTCAGGTTGATAAATAAGGACAATGTCAGAACACCACCTCCCCCAAGCACAAAGAACAAGGACACACAGAATGAAATGCCACTCTGCAGAGGGCAGTAGCTGCAGGCCACTTCCTACATGGAGCAAGATGGGTGCTAAGAGCAACAGAAGTGTCCAGCCCCACTGCCAAGACCATGGCCTGGAGTGTGCATATGGAACCTGCAATGCCACGGCTAGGGACGCACCATGGGGGCTGCCACATTCCTGTTATGTTTCTGAAAATGAGTACCAGTATGTACTGATTCTATAAAAGTACTCAGTTAACATTAACAATCTCTCTGTATTAACTGTGTGTACATCTGCGTGTGTGCGTGATGTGTGTGTGCAGGCGCCCACATCACTGTGCACAGCTGGAGGTTCTCTCCTTCCACTTTACATACATGAGTTCTGGGAACTGAGCTCAGGTCACAAGGCTTGCACTGTAGATGTCTTTACCCATTGAGCTGCTTCATCAGCCATAACTAGATATTTTAAGGCACATAAAATATATTCTTTGCCGTGTGCTATGACCTCTATTTTGACTTATATTTTAAACAAATAAACTGGACCTGCCCTCCAGACTGAATGCCTCAGCACCGAGCCCTCAGATACAGGCCTGGAGAGCCGGAAGGGGAGCGTGTATTGTTAATGCGACACCATTTAGGAGTGGACAAAAAGAGTAAATGGAAGTTAGTGCTTACTATGAGGCTCAGAGTTTGTGGGCATACATGAAAACATTTACTGTAACAGTAAGGAAGGAAGGAAAGAAGGAAGGAAGGAGGGAGGGAGGGAGGGAGGGAGGGAGGGAGGGAGGGAGGGAGGAAGGGAGGGAAGGAGGGAGGGAGGGAAGGAGGGAGGGAAGGAAGGAAGGAAGCAAGCAAGCAAGCTCTGGGTTTGGGGTAGGAAAGAAAACCTGGTTCAATATCATAAGTGTGCCCACGTTCCAGTGCCCCAAATGAGGGTGAGGAATCTCAGATGGGGAATGACTCCACTCAGGGCAGGGTCTCCTTGAGGTTCAATTTTTCTTCTCCTCAGGGCAGTGTGGGTAGAAGTACCAATGACTGCCCAATGGCACCTCATGCTTGTGAGCTACAGGCAGGAGCTCTGAGCCCTGTTCCTGTGGTTATCCAGCACCAGAATCCATCCCTTGACTACTGTGCAAACATGAAAGCTTCTACACCGACACATGGGCTTCCTCACATGGGATAAATGCTGGGTCCCTGACGGTGAGGCCTCTTCGGTAAGATGAACATGTTTGAGGGTTCTAACAAAAGCAAGGTCCGCATCCATGGCATTTGGGGGTAAAAACTAGTATTTCCTGAGAAAGAAGAAGTTCCCTGCTGCCTACAGATCTTAAGGTGTCTCTGAACATGGGGCGCGTGTTCAGGTGCTGTGTGGTTCTTAGCCTTACCTATCTAGGAGGACTCCCTAATCTCTGCCACAGGCAGAAGGTACATCCTCCATCCCTTCAACAGGCAAGTCATAGCAGTACTTCAGGCTCCATGGTCAGTTCTGGGGGTTTTGGTATAGCCGGTTCGTCTACCTGAGTTTCCCCTATACCTTGGTGATGTGGAATACTGTCCTCCAGGCATGGCATGGCCCCTGCTGTCTCGAAATCAGAGCAGCCATGATTACCCAGCTCGGAGACCCTCACAAGATCAGGCTATACACATGCTCTCATAGAAGGAAGGGGAAAGTGCATTAGACCCTCACCCAAGAGTCCAGCCACTCCCTCCCTCCTGTACCCCTAACCCTGCCTGAGCTGTCTCAGAGGAGTGTGCTATGCTAGAGCTCTGTTAGAGTGAACAGGAGACAGAAGGCTAAATGAAGAGAGAGCTCCATCTAGCATGCTAGAGGGTATCACTCATGCCAAGATGGAAGTATTTTTAGTGATGCAGCTATTTTAGAATCATCCATGCCCCTGTAACCCCTCACCCATCCCCGTGACCCCTCACCTATGCCCCCTTGAGTAACCCTTCACCTATGCCCCCGTGAGTAACCCTTCACCTATGCCCCTGCAAGCACCCTTCAGCCATACTCCTATGATTTCTCCTCAGTCATGCTCCTGTAAGTAAGCTCAATATTGTCACTGGTTCACCAAGGTGAATGCCACCTTGTCACTGGAATGCCATCACTACTTATCTCTGCTAAGCAGAAACAGACTCCCTAGGAAGAGTCATGTTCCACTTGGCCTGGGAACTTGTCATACTAAAGTCACAGGCCTTGTTTCATGCTCCTGCAGTGCTAGGTGCTATGAGCTTTACTCCCGTCTCCACTGTGGAGGTCCTACTGGTCCTGGCCTCAGGTATGTGGACCAAAGCAGACAAGGGGAAGATGGGTGGATCAAAGGACTTGGATGCTCAGAGGTGACCCTACTCTGGAGACTCGCCTGGTTCTGCCTGAGCACAGACACTTGTTTCTGCAGGCTGATGTTCTCCTCCTCCAGCTCCGAGTAGTCCTGAAGTAGACGGGCCTCCCGGAACTTGTACTCCTTGATGTCATCCCGCAGGCGGCCACGCTGGATCTCCACATTCTGGTTGATCTGCAGGGGCAGAGAAAAAAGCTGTGTGGGTTACTTCTGTAGCCAGCCCTACCACTTGTGCTTCCAAGTATCATAGTGGGCTCAGCACAGCAAGGTACGCTGTAAGCCCTTTGGGGAACAACGTGGCTGCCTGGAGCAAAGAAGCCCAGGGCAGTGGGGTTTGTGCAAAGCAGCAGACAGTCCACGGTCAGATCTCTTCTACTTCTCTTAGGTATGGAACTTCAGGCAAGTGAACCAACCTGCTCTAACCCTGCTGAGCTCTGCAGGCTCCAGGTGTTCACCTAACTGCAGCAGTAAGGGAGAACAGGGAGGCGGGGTTTGTGGTATACAGCTCAACGAGGAGGAGGGTTTAGCTAATCTAGATAGAAGCCATCTATGAAGGGAGCAGTCTTCAGGCCACAAACATCAGGCAGAGACATTTTCTGCACACAGTCAGCAATCACATTTGGACTAGAGGAAGACGCTGCCATCCCTTTAAGCCTCACTAGGAAGACTTTGCCACTCTCCTGGACCTAAGCAGGGCACTGGTGTCTCTAACATGGCCATGCCCACGTCACACAACGCACTTCACTCAGGACTTCACTCATGCCCTCACTCTAACTCCTTTGCTCCACCATCTGAGTGGTAAACTAGTAAGTGGGGCAACATGGGGCTCGTCTGCACGTCTACACCAGAGAATAAAGCACACCCACAGAGAACCTTGCACATTAGTGTTCCCAGTGTGCCAGGTGGATAACAAAGCATGGTCTGTCTATGCAATGCAGGGTTATTCAGCCACACTGTGGAGTGACGTCTTGACACTTGCCACAACATGAATGAGTGTAGAGAAATTCTGCTAAGTCAGAGAAGCCAGCAAAGAGGCTGTGCACCGTATGATTCCATTTATAAGAAAGATCCAGAACAGGAAAGTAGACTACTGGGGCTAAAGAAGGGTTTGAGAGTACTGGAATGATGAAATACTCTAAAATTAACTGAAAGGCAGGGAGAGTGTATCAGTGGCAGAGGGCTTGCCTGGCACTGAGTACAAGGCCCTGGGTTCAATCCTCAGCACCACAAAGAGAAAAACAGCTGTAGGATGGTACACACACCTGTGACCATGTAGATGCTGAGGGGACAGTCCTAGGGATGACAGAGCAGTGGGGCTGGAATTGCTCAGGGATCTGGTGCAGGTGTGCTGTTGGTCTGGGGAGGCCACCCGAGCACTGGGAACAGGGATGAGAAACAAGCATGGAAGGCATTTTTAAGTGAGTTGTATGGGGTGTGTACCATCTCAATAAAGCTACTGAAAGCTGGTTTATCTCCAAGTCATGTGTGAAGAGTTGGGAAGACTGTCACAGAGAGAGGCTAGTGCAGGGTCAAAAGGAGCACAACAAAACCCAGCCCGTGGGACCTCTCACTCTGCACTGCCTGCACTGAATACAGGACCCAGGAACCTCCATCCTACACATTCAGAGCCACATCATCCTTCATTGTCATTGCTATCCTACATGTTACAGGATGCTCAGCAGATTCCTGACCTCTGCTCACCAGCTGCAAGCCTCTTTCATACTGTGACAAATGAAGATGTTTCCACACACCACCAACGGTCCCTAAAGAGCCCCCATATCCCCCTTGCTCCATGCTTGCTTCTAATCCCTGTTCCCAATGCTCGGATGGCCTCCCCAGAACAACAACACACCTGCTCCAGATCCCTGAAGCAGCAGCCCAGGCCCACAGCTCTGTCCTCACTAGCACTGTCCCTCAGCACCTACAGGAATTGCTCCTGATCGCATTTGTGTGTTCATCTGAAGGCCACACGCCTCATAAGATGCTGTGCACGGGGAAACCCAAAACAGTGATGTTGGACCAGTGAAACAAAATAATACCATACAAATGGAGAAGAAGAAGGAGGAAGAGGAGGAAGAAGAGGAGGAAGAGGAGGAGGAAGAAGAGGAGGAAGAGGAGGAGAGGAAGAAGAGGGGGAAGAGGGAGAAGAGGGGGAAGAGAAAGGGAGAAGGGGAAAGAGAAGGAAAGGGAAGAGGAAAAGGAGGGAAGAAGAGGAAGAGAAGGAAGAGCAGCAGCAGCAGTGTCGCCACAGCCATAGGCACAGCAGCCGCACTGCCATGTGATAGTGCAGCACATGTTTAGTTCCAGCACTTGGCAGGCAGAGGCATGGCAGCCACTACAATAAATGCTTAGTACTCAACACTAAGACTTAATTCATAATCCATGAAGAAGATAGGCACAGCCTTCTCATTAAATGACTATGGAACTAACACCAGAAGAAACCAGAAGAGAAGGCCAAAGGGTGACAGAGCCATCACAAGGGAGGAGAAGGTGAGGAAGACACATGCCAAGATGGAGGGAAACAGCCCCAAGCACAGCTACAATGGAGGCAAGACCACAGACAGACTCCAGACTCCTCCTGAAGGCCTGGGGTGCTTTACAGATGGAAGCACACTCAGGCTCTCTATACCACACCTGGATGGAACACCAAGAAGGGTATGGGAGGAACTGCTCAATGCTCTCTCTGCCAGAAATGATCCCAATTCCTGCCCTCTCTCAGCCAACTTAAAAATGCCCGTTGTGGAGAAAGTAGTCAAACATGTACAAAGTTGGTTCATGTGGCCACAGCCCTCAGGGCAAGGTCCGAGCCCATCATTATCCCAGGGCTTATGTGGTAGCAATTAGAGACCTAGAAGGTAGTGGTAAGACGCACGATGGTAGTTTCCACATGGCTAGGGCAGAGTGCAGCCTATGTGACTGAAGATGGAGCCAGAAGGCCAGAATAGGAGCTTAAGAGCACCAGGCCCAGAGCCACACAGGAGGGTTATACCCCGACAGCAGTGTCCACATGTTGTGTGAGTCCTCAGTGCCTCTATAAACCTGACCCTCCCAAGGCTCTCTAGGAGTTCTATTCTTCTGCCACCACTAGACCCAGGATCTAGCCAAAAAGAGTTTCCCTTTGGTAGAGTGTACTAGCCTGCAGGGACCTGTGGATGGGTGTCCTTGTGGAAAGATAAGCAAAGAGAAATGTGCACACATCCATAAGTCATGTGCTGCCAAGGTAACATCACATGACAGGTTAACTACACCTTCTCTGCTGACAGTACAGGACTCAAACATACACTTTCTTTCTATGGAGACTGCTTCCAACCCGCCACCAGGCTTAGCAGAGAGGTTCAGCTGGCCTTCTGCCTGCCACCTCCGCCCATCACATGCCCAGTTCCTGAGAGCTCCAGCAGGCTCCAACTAGCCACAGGGGTTTAGTTTTCCCTCAGAAAAGCATCTCCTCTCAGGGTGAGTGTCTGATGTCAGCCCAGAGTACAGGGTATAGGTTCTGCACTGTGCAGATGACCAGCCCAGATATAAGCAGTGGGCATATGTCTCAGAGCCAGGACCTGAGATCCTAGCCACCTGCTCTCCTTCACCTGACCTCTGACCTCAAGCTGCTCACCAGCATGAAGAGTGTGACAACTGCCTGCCTCAAAAGGCCACTGTGTCAGGGGATTGCCAGTCCTTTTTTTCTGTTCTCTTGAGCTCCCAACCCTTCCCACACAGGATACTTGTCCATTTATCACCTAGGGGAGCATTCTGGTCCTCTACTGGGACTAATGGGCCTCTAGTCATCTATCTGAGAAACAGTGTCATGTCTGCAACAAGCCATTCCTTGAATGCCCATCTACTTACCAGGAATAATGCCAACAAGACAAAAACTGACTGAGGTGTCCACTATTGGCCCTTTGCACAGCACAGAGATCACAATCAGGACCCTAAAATTGTTCTACCACATAAGCCTCAGTTTCTTCATGTGACAGAACACTGAGAGACTTATTAGGATGACAGGGTCTAAGACATTACAACTATCTGACACAGGTAAGGTTACCTGGTGTTATAAAGTTAACACTGGCTTTAGCCATCAGTCCAGCAAAGCACAGGCCATGAGGGTGTGCTGTAGTCAAGCCTCTGCATGGTAGGCACAAGGACACTGACCCAGGGGCCATCAACAGCAGGGAGCAGTCACTTCCCCTGGCGTGGGGTCCTTGAGGTCTTGGGCTCAGTCTGAAGAGGGGCAGGGGAAAGGCAGCTGCCACTCCTGGAGCCCAGTGCATGATCTCATTTCCTCCCGCAAGTGTGGCTCTGGTGAGGGTGGAGGAGGGGCTGTCACTGAGGAAGAGAAGCAGCCCCAGTGACAATCCATCTGTCTACCCTTCCTTCCTGAAAGGCCAGTGCAGGACTGTCTCCCACATGCAGCCTCTAGGCAACCTAGAAGCCTGGATGGCAGTTCAGGGCCAGAAGTGAGGTCAGTGAATTGAAGACAGGCTGGTCTGGGGTGGGGGAGATTCCTGTTGTTCCTGTTTAAGCTTTAGAAGGAAATCCTGAGTCTCCCTACACACCCTTTAGCCTCTTTTGCTTTTAAGTGTCCCCTTCTCTGTCCCCAGGTCTGTGGAGACCCCTGCAGCCCAGCCACAGGCAACCCTTCAGCTTTCACCGTCTGCACACCCATTTAGGGAAGAGGTTCTGTTCTAACACCATTCTTAGGTCTGGTTTGTCCTCTGCTGTTGTCTCCTGGCATAGCATGACTGTCCCCCACTGTCTGACACTGGCCCCTCAGTTAGATTTGGTCTTGTGGGCCTGTGGAGATTCCTTATGACCTTTCCTACTACCTTTCTCCTAACAGCCTTTCCCATTTTCTCTCCCTGTGACTTCCTGTTTGGGATGCAGTTGCCTCCAGGGCCCTGACAGACTACAGCACACTCTCATGGCCTGTGCTCTGCTGACTTCCCTGTGAACATATGTGGCAGAGGGTAGGCTTCCACAACTAGAAAGGGCGCAGAGAGCTTGGAAGATGTGCAGTGAAGACACACAGGGCCTTCTACAAAGAGTTTCAGAGACTGAAGACAAGGCTTTGTCTAGGCCTCTAGAGCAGGTGACGGCTAAAGCCAGTGTTATCCCATGCCTGAAGGATCCTGAAGCTAGCCCTAAGACCATGGACATGGAGACCTCACCAGGAGTCTAGTTCACATGGAGACTTTAGTGATGGGTCTTCAACCTCCTTCCCCAGAGTTCCACAGACTCTTCTCTGTGGCTCTTGGCTGATCTCTGTGTCTGTGCCTACCAAATCACAAGTTGGGTCATTCATCATTCAGGCTGCATTACTCTACCTTGATATCCCTCCCTGCACATGGTGTGGCTTACCCTTTGTGCATAGCCAAGCCCTGTGAAAAACCAAACAGACAAAAAACCCAAAACCATTCTCTAAGCAAATAGTCAACCAATGACAAAGCATCCTGTAGATAGTAGTCCTGACCCCATGAAGGACCGACTACCATGCGGGTCCAGGGCCTGCTCAGAGGACTCATGACACCACTGAGGTGGGTATAGTTCAGGCACAGAACTGCTTGTGTGTTCACTTGAGAGACCACAGGAGCAAGATGCAGCCTCAATGACCCCACTGTCAGTGACAAATGCCCCCCCACCCACTTACCTCCTTTAGCTCCTGGGCCACAGATGTGAGGCGCTCATTCTCAGACTGAGTATTGGTAAGGACGTTTCGCAGCTGTTTTAGCTCTGTCTGCAGCTCCAGCACCTTTCGCACATAGTACTGCTCCTTGGAGGCTGACTCCTGGATCAGGCTCTCCTCCCGGCTCTCACCATCAGCAGCCACCTTCTTGTGGTTTGTATGTGCCTGGCCAAATGCCTGCACAGAGAGATAATGTCATTTATGAGATGCGTGTCCTGGGACTGCAAAGCACTGGAGACAAAAGACCACAAGGAACATGAAGGCCCTTGACATGGGAAGCAGTTCTTTGTGGTGCACGTGTTAGAACACACACTATGATGCGCACACCAGACACATGTTTCTTTACAGTGAAACCATACTAGTCTTAGGAACACTATGTTGTGTGATAGGAAAGACATAAAGACATGAAAGACATAAGGCCGCAAACATACAATGAACTCTCTGTAAAGAACTAAGTTTGAGGCCTGATGGTGTGTACCAACTGGAAAGTAGCTAGGACCAGGAAATAATTAGTCTATACTTTGAGCCTAGACAAGCTAATAGGGAACAACCTCAGAGCACACCCAAGATAATTCCAGATTTTAAAATTAGGGCTTTGGGAGGTGTGCTAGCCAGGAGACGCAAGGGTGAGGAGCTGACCCATCCTGCTACCTGGTGTCAAATCATCATTTGTTCTGGGACAAACTGGGGCTGGGCAACCAGTGCCCCCAGCCCTAAGGACAGGGCATAGTAACAATTAGCTAAAGTGGCTACCTCAGGGTGTGTAGAGACGCATGTACCTGTGTGTTTCAGACACAGGTGAGGAGCAAGTGTGTCAGGACCTGGGATGCAGGATGAAAGAAAACTATCATGTAGAGCAACCAGCAAAAAGTGCTGGCCTCACCCACCACAACAAGGCAGTCACATGGAGGTCAGCAGCTGTGCTGTATCCAGCCCCTGGGCTTCTAGCAGCCTGGCCTCCATCATATATCCTCTGAGGGCTGTGCCACCTGGGCCTTCCTTTCCTGACCATAGGATCCATGGCTCATGACAGAAAATAATATTAAGAGAAGAGCTACTGAAGAACAAGAAATGATGGCTTTAACTAGTTTTAAAAGAAAAAGGGATTTTTTTCCATTTATTACTTCGCAAATCTAGGAATTCAGACCAAGAAAACAATGAGCAAAACATACAAAGCCACATTGTACAGGGATGTCAATAAGCTGAGAAGTTTCTAATACTAATACATGTAAATGCCAAAAGCAATTCCTTTTCATTCTATCAGGAACTGGCCAAAAGGAGCAGGCTCTGGTCCGAGACAATATACTGTGTCCCAAGAGACTGTGGGAAGGCCTCACAATGTGTCAGAGGACAACACAGTCCAGAAGCACAAGGGCTGCACTGGAGTATGTGTGGAGGGGTACCCTAGGGCTCACGGTGCAGCACTCCTGCAGCAGACTGTGGATATCCAAGTCACCCATGAGGTGGCCAGGTCCTGCCCATTTGCTTTCAGTCCCCACGCTGCACCCACTCTGCACAATCAAAGCAGCTCAGCTTTGTGATTTCTGGTCTGTTTGCCTTTACCCTGATCCTAGGGAAAGATCAAGCCACAAATTGCTACCTACACAGCACCTGGCCCATGCTGCCTGTCTGGGATTGTACTGAAGAGGGCTCTGGGATTGTACTGAAGAGTCCAGCACCTGTGGCTCCTTGGGACACACCCGTCAACTTGGGAGTTGGGACAAGGACACCTCAGAAGTTTTCTCCAAAGTGTGATGGCTAAGCACTATGACACAATATTCAAGCCTAGGCCTGCCAACCTGGGCCCTGTCTTCCTCCACCCAAGCTACCAGCCTGGGGCACAGGAGCAGCCCTGGGCAGCTTTTCAAACATACTGTGATGGAGACATCTACCTCCAACTGAGACAACACACAGTCCCAGGGACTGACTCTACTTCCTGTAGAGTGAGAAACTAAAACCTGAAAAATACAGAACAATATGATGGAACAGGGCTGGTGAGGCAGCTCAGCATGTGAAAGCATCTGCCATCAAGCCTTACAGCCTAGGTCTATACTCAAGCCCTTTGTGGTAGGAAAGAACTGGTTCTCAAAAGCTGTTCTATGACTTCCACATGTGCATTATGGCATATGCATGCCAGGCCCAGACACACGCCCAGAAACACACACACACACACACACACACACACACACACACACAGTTTTACATGTGATAAAATAACAGGCATTGGTCTGTGGTACTGGGGAAATTGACAGCCCTCATGCCTTCAGAGGATCTTTGGGGCATGGCATACAACAGGACTGAGGCAGATGGCAGGGCCTGTGGGAAAAGACTGCAGGCAGGGCAGTAAGGGCAGCCAGAGCTAAGGACCAGACGAGTCTTCACTGAGGACGGTCAGGGTAGGGTTAAGGAAGCCATGGGAAAGTTCAGTAGAGAAGAGCAGGAACAAGCCCTGACACCAAGTCTGAAAACAAGCTTGTTCCCACTCAGAGGGACCCTCGATTGACAGGCTCAGAGAGAGCATGTCCAGGGCCTGGCAGAATCAGCTTGGATTCAGCTTGGCTGCTTTAGCAGAGCAAAGTATAAAGACAGAGCATGAAGGATTAATCCATTACCAAGCCACTACACCCTAGAACAAAGCTCAGAACACGTTCAGGAAAACAAACACATCCAGCTGCCAACAGGTAAGCTCCATGGTGAAGACCCATGGAAGAACTGTTCATCAGCAGACAGCACACAGCCCTGAGCAGAAGGGCAGACAGGCTGAGACTCAGGGACCAGAACCCAATTCCTCAATCAGGAGCACAGAGCAAACAGAGGACACAAAAGATCCCAGTAGCACTTCTGTAGAGGAAAATCAGGGGCCAACTGCGGACACACTGCATCAGAAAAGATTAACCAACCCTGAATGGCAGCCAAAATGAGGGCCCAAATGAAAATAAATAAATAAATAAATAAATAAATAAATAAAGCCTAATAAACCCGAGAGAGCAACCATGGAGTATGTACCAATTTCAAGGAGCCAACGGCAAAGTTCCAGTAGCCTTTCACAAAAAATGACCAGTTCATTCTAAAGGTCATATAGCAGTTTAAAGGACCTAGAACAGACTAAATGACTTTGAAAGAACAAGACCACCCCCACCTGCTACCATAACCCAGAGGCACTTCACTGCTTACAGCCAGAACTGACCTGACAAAAGCTTTGTGGGAAAGATAATCTTTGAACCAACAGCATACATGCAAGTAGCACATAGAACACACAGCAACACACAGACACACATATAGACAGACGGACGGACAGACAAGACAGACAGACAGACAGACAGACAGACACAGGCACAGACACACACACACACACACACACACACACACACACACACACACAGAACTTCAGAGCTGAGCATGGTAGTCAACAACAAATGCATGTAATCCCAGCTACTCAGGAGGCTGAGGCAGGATTTGAGAACAGCCAGAGCGATGGAGAAGATCCCATCTTGGCAGAAAAACAACCACAAGGGGGCTGGGTGGTTACAATGCTGGCCATGTAAGAATAAGGTCACAGTTTTAAATCCCCAAAGCTACATAATGACCAGATGTGATAGTGTATGCACCTGTAATCCCAGCTCTCCATTATTTTAAAATATAGGGCCTGAGAAATTGACCTACAGGTAAAAAAGCATTTGCCATTCAAGTCTATTCCTCAGATCCCATATAAGTAAGGGTGGGATGAGAGTCAATTCTACAAAGTTGTCTCTAATGTGCTGTAACATGTGCGCATGCACACACGCACAGATGGTAAATTTAAAAAAACCTAAATATGGCAATTCATATAATGAAGTACTATTCCCAATAAAAAAGAATTATTGATACATCAAGATAGATAGACCTCAAAATCACCTTAGTGGAAAGTTCAATGGGAAAAAAAATAGGTTGTTCAATTCCCTATACATAAAACTCTAAAAACCACACTAAAATGGAGATGTGGCGGGGATGTGGTGAAGGGGGACTCAGAGGGAAGAGGAAAGACCAGAGACAAGCTCATTACCTTGATTTTGCTGATTGTTTCATGAACATATGCTTACATGAGAACTTATACTGCATACCCAATGCATGAAGTTCACTAAGTTGTCTAAGAAAATTGCATGGATGTTCCTGAGTGCTATACCCCTTACCTGCAGAGTGTGAACCTACAAGACACAGCCCATCTCTGTGGCCACTGTGTCCAGCTTACAGGCTATAAGGCTGGGGCTCAGAGAGGTGGAGATACCTGTTGGGACAAACTTCTTCTGACCTTTTCAGACAACACTGCATCCAATCCTACACAACATTTCAACTCCATCTTAGATCCTGAAGTACCCAGTATCATCTTCCATTCTATTGGTTGTAGGCTCCCTTCGATCCTCCTCCCTTGAGTAAATGCTCCCTAGAAAGGTGTTCCTGACCTGCAGATTGATGGGGGACAGCTGTGGTTGTGTCTGTAGATTTCCCTGGCTCATCCTGCGGGCCTCCCAGATGGTACCACAGAAGATGGGAGCCTTTAACACCCTGGTATCAAGAACCAGCCCCTGAACAACAGATATAGCCTCTAACCTGCCTCTTCCACAAACTTCCACAGCTGCCTCAAGGAAAGAAGAAGACAGAGAAGCAGACTAGCTCTCCTGCAGTCTTAAGCACAGGATGGCAGATGCTCTGAGCTTTGAGGAGGAGAATACTCTGGTGATGTCCTCAACACAGGCTCCTAACCCACCTCCTGCCTACTGCTCTGAAGTTGCCCAGGTTCAGCAAGACCCAACAGGGCCAGGAAAGCTGGAGCATGAGGTCATGGCCATTCAGGCGCCTACAAGAGGAACACAGCCCGTGTTTGCTTCTGGCCAACACATAGCCCCTTGGGATGCTGGCTTCAAGGTCAGCCACACCCATGTAGCTATGGTGCAATCCTCTGTGCCTACAAGGAACCAGGCCAATCATGACTTCAGCAGCTGGATCATCCTTAGCTAGGATGGGAGAAGAGAAGCTCTGGGTAGGAAGAGAGATCATAGCAGCCCTAAAGGGCAAACTTCACAACCAAGCATGGTGTGAAGAGTGCCTCAGGTGAGGGAACAGCATGAGCAATGGAGGTGGGGGGTGGGGGGAGTCAGGGGACTAGGAGGACAAAAGGCCTGGTCAGGAAGGGCAGTTGAAACTATACCCCTGGAAGGAGGTTGGGCCAGGTGAGGCAGCAAGGCACAGCCTTGTGTCTATGACAAGGGCTCAATGCCTGCTATCCATGTTATCTACCAGATGACCGCAGCCATAAAACAGGAATGCCCTAAGCATTAGACCATTTCATGTTGCCATGGGGGTGGGGAAGCTGTATAAGCACCTACTTGGCACACAGAAACTGAGGCAAAACAGAGCTTAGTGTTTTACCACAGGTGCTTGGTCTGGTTGCATTGTGGGATGGTATAAGACTGAGGGAGGGCTCTGGGGTCACATCTAAAACATGTGTCTTTATCCCTCCACTCCTAAAAGCCTGACAGCATAGCAAGGGAAAGCAGACCCCGAGTCCATGTGGGAATCCACCACCATCTCAGGAAGGGCAACTAACATAATATGCCGCTCAGCTGATCACCTCTGAAATATGCTACAACAGTGCAAACTGGGGACCATGTTGGGCACAGATTAGTGTCCCTCAGCTTCCTCACCTGTAACCTGGGTTAATAACACCTCCAGCCTGAGGTCTTACCTGAGTTAAGAATACCTTTCAGCCCATGGTTGCTGCTGAGAGGATTTAGAATCAAGAATTCCCTCATCAGATACGAAGCAGCCTCTCAGCCCCTTGAGCCCCATCCTATCAGTCCCCAGTAACAGAAGCCTTCAAATGCAAATTCAAGGAATCATTCTATTTCTTCTGCCTTTACTGGTGGCCCAGATAGAAACATTTTGCCTGACTCAAGACAGAGCAAAGAACTCATCCCCGGACTACTGTCAGTACACTGAGTACTCCCCAGCTCCCAATCCCAATGATACAAAATGAGGGCAGCACAGTGCAGGCCAGGAGTCCTCAGACCAGTCTACAACAGTTGCTCAGGTTCTTAACACTAAGGACAGAAGCAGAGAGCCAGTGTCTTAAGCAGCAGAGATATGACTTGGCAGGCACTTCCTATGATTTTAAAAACAGGATCTCTGTGGCCCTAATTATGGGATGCCTCCAGAAGTTTCAAGACACTGAAGGCCATCTAATGGGTTGGTACCATTAAAATTTTATTGCAACATCAGGTTGTTTCCCAGAGAAAGGGTTTGCTGAAACCCAGGCTAGGCAGCAGTCCCATCCCCCCATGGCCAAGACACTTGCAAGGTTTCCCACTGTCACCTGGGTGTTCCAACAACCCTGACTAACTCTCAAGCATTCCTTCCCATGATTTGTTGTAGAAAATCTAAGTTTATCCAGGCAAGAATACATCCACAATCCTGTCCTTGGTACAGAGTGGGAAACAGGCAGCTGGTCAGAACTTTGTATTCCTTGCTAAGACTGTTTGAAACTGGGCTAGAAGGCTAATTCCCAAGGCTGAGTGTGAGGATGTCCAGCCCTGTGTTGAGAGAACATGGATACCAAGCCAAGGTTATCCACGACCAGCCTACTAATTAAAAGGATGAGAACTTAGAGGATCAGCCCAAATTAGCGCCTACCCCTCCCCATCTTTCCTCACAGTTGGCCAGGTTCTATGGAAACCACAGGTTCCTGCTCTACAGTCACCCAAAAGGGCAGCCTGGCTCCCTGCCAATGCCTACTGAAAGTCTCCTCACCTACAAACGAAAGCCCCAACCACTCACCACTATCCAGAGAGTAATGTGGACATCTCACTGTGAGAGCTACTCATCTGCACAAGCAGTACAGACTGACCCTTCAAACCAGAGAACATAGGAGGGCCTGAGAAGAGGGGTAACCAGAACTGAACTCAAGCCCTCTGCCCTGACACACACTGTCCTCGAGGCCTGGGTCCCTGGAGAAGGCCTATGCTAACAAGCCAGGGAAGAGTCCTCCAGGCAGGGCTATCCCAAAGAATTCTTCCTAAACCAGTTTGATCATATGATGCAGCAGGCACAATGCTTTACAACCCACAGGAGCGGGCCTCCACAATCTAATGAGAGAAGACTTGTTCCAGGAAGCAGATTCCACAACAAAGCCGTGATCCTCCAACCCTTTGTCTGGGCTGATCCAGCACCGCCTACCCACAGACTGTGGGTCCCACACTTGTCCCAAAAGGGCCACCACGCCTGCATCAGGCTAGGCTTGGAAGGAATCCCAGGAATCCCTAAGCTGTACCAGCTGCCCATCCTGGCACGCCTGCTGGGCAGGGCCCCTTCTACCACCTGCTGAAATGGGGATGCTATTTGGTTCCTGGTGAGGGCTGCAAAAGCAAAGAAGGTATGCTTCTCATCTGCCCCCACCCCCACCCAAAGAGAAAGGGACACAAGGACAGTCCCATCACAGCACCTGTCTTTCTATCTAGGCTTGTTAAAAATGCCTATAGGCTGGCACATGCATCCTGTCAACCTTTACTAATGGCACTTACCATGCCTGGCCTCTGATGGGTACCAACGGTGAAACCTTGTACAGTATCGGGATCCCCAGGACACAGCTGGTTAAAGACACTGACAGACTGAAGGAGTCACCACCCTTTCACATGTGCAAGCCAGTGGGCTACTACAAAGAAGAATCCAATGTCTTAAAAGCCTGGAAAAAGAGCTGAGGTGGACAGGGAAAAAAAAAACAAAAACAAACACATGGGCCTGAGAGGTACCATTAGGATGGGCCTGCGAGCCCTGCTCCAGCCTGTGCAGCTCTATGTGGCTGCTCAGAGTCATGGATTACCAGGATTCCACAAGACACCAAATGCCATCAAATCTATTCAATTCAAGATGGCGCTCTGGATATTAAGCTGACAGAAATGCAAGCTCAACACAATTCATTTAGAGCTAAAAAACTTATAGCATTAAGAGATTAAATCTATAATCAAAGTTTGACTAAACCTGTGCTGACTGGAAGAGGCTAGTATACACCATGTAAAATTGTCAAGTAGGTAAATGGACCATCAGGGACCTCTCTAGCAGGATGGACACAATCTGTTTCCCAAACAGCCGTTTGTAAAGAAAACTATCAGAAAGAACTATAAATGGTGTACGAGTGATCTGAAATAGAAAGACGCTGCTAGCATGTTTGTGTGCATCAGAGAACACAATATATTTTTCTTGTTTTTTATAAATCTAAGACGTCTGAAAAATAAATGCAATAGAAAACTATGGCAGCATGTACGCAAATACACAAAAATTAAAAAAATAATCTCTTAATTAGTCTGTATTAGGAAAGGCATACAGAACCAAACAACAGGAAACAGTAAATAAAAAATAGAAACATCTTATCAACACTCAGAATGGCTTGCTGTCCGGCAGGACTGTGCAGGGGAAGGGCTGCCACTAAAAATAAACACTAACGATAAAAAGAGCTGCTCCCTGACTCGGAACAAAGTAGCAAGCCAAAGCCTCACCCAGCAGAGAAGACACAGAAAACAAAACACAGAGCAACCATGTTACCACAGTGTGTCTTTTCACGCAGTAAGGACTACTGTGCAGTTAGTCTGACAAATGTGCACCCCAAACTCATTGACTGCTCAGTGACAATGCAGCCAGGTGAGAGCTGAATTCCCACATACATGGCTCCACCTCCTTTCCTTAAGTAAGCCACACAGTAGGACTAGGGCCCAGGAGTCAGACTCCCTGGGTCCACTCAAATGGGGCACTGACAGGATAGCAGCAGATCTTCCCTTCCAAATAGCAGGCGCTCAGAAACCAATCCCATGCTGATCACAGAAGTCACAACTCAGCAAACCCAACACACAGAGTCTGCTTTATGAATTATTCAGCCCCAGAAGAGCATGCCCTGAACTTAAATGTGGAATAAGCAAAGGGAGAATTCAGTGTGTGCTAAAGAACAAGACAGGCCAAGAAGCCACACGTTAGAAGGAGGACTATCGACTGCCACACTAATTACTTAAAGGAACTGAAAAAGGGATTCCCCAAATGAATTAAAAGATAAATAAATAAAAAGAAATCTTCAAAGTAGACAGTTCAGTTAGGAATGCATAATCTTAAAAATTACACTTATAACCTTTACATCAAAGCACATAATCCACAGATGCCAGTTTCAGTAAAAATGACACTTATTCAGTAAAAATTATAAACACCGTAACAAGAAAGGCTAAATATTAGTAAAGGAAGATTATCTCTCAATGTCATGCAAAATTCTTTCCATATGGGCACCACAGGTAGACAGCCTTGGATCCTTTGATGGTTTAAGACTGTGAAGAAATTTATCTAGAAAATTCTGCAAACACAAATTCTCCCTGTCCATTAATTTTTGTTTGTTTGTTTTCTTGAGTCAGGGTCTCCTGTATCCCAGACTGGCCTTGAACTTACTATGCAGCCAAGCAGAACTCTGGATTTCCTGATCCTCGGGTTTCCACCTCCTGGCTGCTGGGTGTTGCACACTAATCTTGGTTGATGTGGTACTGAGGATGGAACTAGGGTTTGTGCACTAGAGAAGCGTCCTACCAACTGAGCTACATCCTCAGAAACCACATACACCACACACTGTAAAGATATAGCCCATCTATGAACACCCATCTTTTGGATTCAGAGAGATTGGGGGGGGGGTGTTCATTTACAGTTGTATGACAACTAGCAATAACCTGACACTAACACCCCTCTTCAGAAAGAAATCCTGTTCCCATTAGCCATAACTCTCCAGCTCCACTTTCCCAGAGTCAGACAATCAAAAAAAAATCTTATTTTCTATTCCTATAAATCTGTACAACATTTTTATTCTGGTCTATGCATCTTATAAGCTTTAATCAGTCCTCTATTTTTTAAAATTTTTTAAAGATTTATTTATTTATATATATGAGTACACTGCAGCTGTCTTCAGACACACCAGAAGACGGTATTAGATCCCATTACAGATGGTTGTGAGGCACCCTGTGGTTGCTGGGAATTGAACTTGGGTGTCTGGAAGAGCAGCCAGTGCTCTTAACCGCTGAGCCATCTCTCCAACCCTCAGTCCTCTATTTTTATGGCTGTATAATATTCTATGGCACAGACAGACCACTAGTTTATCCATTGATCATGTGATGAACATATGTGTTGTTTCTCCTTTGAGGATATTAAGAATAACAGTACTAGCTGGGCAGTGGTGGCGCCCAGCTTCAGGTGGATCTCTGAATTTGAGGCCAGCCCGGTCTACAAATCAAGTTTCAGTACAGCCAGGGCTACACAGAGAGACTCTGTCTTAAAAAACAAAGAAACAAAGAAACAAACAAACAAAAACAGTATTGTGATCTTAAATTTAAATACTATGATCCTCCATTCAAAATTCTTCGAAGAATTTCTGGTTTTGTTTGAGGTTTTTGCTTTTTAATATTTTGAGATGGGGTCTCTCTATATAGCCTAGGCTGACCTGAAATCGCTACACAGCCCAGGCTGGTCTTGAATTTGTAACTCTGCTGCCCCTGTCTCTTAAGTGCAGGAATCACAGGCATGTGCCACCATCCCAGGCCTTCGCTTATAAATTTTTGTGTAGATGTATATTTTTAAGTCTCTTGGCTATCTGTTATGACTTGTGATCTGCCCCTACAGGGTCATGTGTTTTAGTGAGATGTCCCTAGCTATGTGATGCTGACCACACATGCCTTCATACTCTCTCATTGGCTGCACTCACTGTGATGAATGTAGAGCCAAACAATTGCAATCTGGGTACTTTCTGTAACTCTTAAAAGGCATTGAAAGCTCACTTTAATACAGGGGCTAGAATGAAGAGATGCGTTGGGGTTAAAAACACTTGTTCTTGAGGAGGACTGGGTTCAGTTCCCAGCACCCACATGATAACTAAAACCATCTGTAATTGTAGTTTCAGAGGATCTGGTACTCTCTTCTGGCCTCAGTAGGCACTGCATACATGAGTGCATACCTACACATACATACAAAAAATAGAATTAAATTCTTAGAAAGTCCTTTTAAACTACCATGAAAAAAAGTTTTAAGATAAACAGAAAGTCAACTATGTTTCAATAAAGATAACCTGGGCCAGTGAGATGCTTCAGTGAGTAAGGGCACCAGCCACCAAACCTAATGACCTGAGTTTGATCATGATAGAAGAGCAGGAACTCCCAACTTGTCCTCCAGCCTCCATACATATGCACATACATGTGTGTGTTCCTGAGAGTTCCCACACATATATACATAAATGTAAAAAGAATTTTATAAATAAAAAGAATAACCCAACAACAGGGATAAAGTATCTAGAGTGTTACTGGAACACACACCTGGCACACTAGAGCATAAGGCTGTGGCCATTCTGACTCCTAGGTGTAAAAACAAAGGGAGCCAACACATACATGCACCTGACTGTCTGTTCACTATGGAATTGTACTTTAAAGGTTAATAAAATGCCAAGCCAAACGTACCTCAAGTCTGAATCCACTCCACAGAGTTTAGTTACCAGTGATTACTGAAACAATGGCATCACAGACAAGATGAAAGATCACATTTGCATAAATGGACTTGCAACAAAAATCTGACATAAGAACATAGACCTAGCTAGGCATAGTGGTGCAGGGCTTTTATCCCAGCACTGGGGAAGCTGGGAACTCTTTGGACAGGTAGATCTCTTGAGAGCCTGGGGCCAATCTGGTGGATATAACAAGTTCCAGGCCAGCCAGAGCTAACAGTGAGACTATCCTAAAACAGCACAGAATCAGGGATGGTGGTGGACACCTATAATCCTAGCACTTGGGAGGCAGGGCAGAAGGGTTTCTAGTTCAAGGCCACCCAATAAAAGACCCTCATCTCAAAAAGAACAGACTGGAAAGGTAATGGTACCAAAAAAAAATGGACTGTAGGTTTACAGTACATAATGTACACCAACACATACCATAGACAGACGCACAGACAGCTCAAAGTATCAGCAGAAAGAATCTCAGGGAGAACTCCATGTAGAACTGGGTCGGGGCATGGAGTTAGAAGATAGAGCTCCTGACTATTCCATCTGGTAACAACCTGGACCCAAGACAGGAAGGCTTGAGGCCTGTGGGAATGTCCGAGGCAGCACTGGACACAAGTGGGCACAACTGCACAGTGGGAAGAAGGGCTCTCTAGACACACCAGGAGCAGACTCTAAGACTTCCTTATTGGGTTTGCTATGCTGGAGGTGTTCCCTCCCAACCTCCAGTCATATCAACGCCACCAGCCTTGGACTGCTATATATGAAAACAACTCAGGCTATAAGCACAGGCTTGTTTCAGCTCTGCTGAAGGTCCAGGAAACAGTGACAATTGCTGTTAAAAGGTAAGCAAGAATGGTCCCAAAGAAAATGGATGATTTCCAGGGACACTGCACTTCAGTTCGCCCTGACAGAAGCTTGCTAGCTTCTCACAAGAATATTATTTCCTTCTGGAACTAAGAAAACAACTCTGAGAATACATGTCTCCAAACAAGTTTCCCCAAGAGGGACTGACAGAAAGAGCAAAAAGTCTGAGACTTATGAGCCAGAAGCCACAGAGCCTGACCAACTTCTGCTTGTTTCACAGAATCATCTAGGGAATAGGAAATATCTATTCCCAGAGCAGGCACACCTGCTCTGTGGTGTGGTGTGGCCTGGATCCTGGGAAGCTTGGACTTAGCAGTGGGAAGGCCTACTTCAGACAAAGCAAAACAAGTTCCAAGTCTCACCCTATTTTCCACAGAAAATCAACTTCCTCTTGACATCTAGCCCTGCGTCCCTAGACACAGGCTAAGAGGCAACAAAGCAGGAAGTGAAGGCACCTTCTCACTTCCTGGCAGTCTGTCCATGCACGTGTGGAGGGGAAAGGAGTTATGGTATCCCCTAAGGAAGATGGGCACATGCAAACATGACCAAAAAGCCTGATCCTCACAGGATGCTGCTCACTCCCAACTTGCACCAAGGGGGCTGAGAGGAACCACACTTTGAGTGGTCCTCTGGTCACTGCAGCAGAGCAGAAGGTACTGGGTGTGGACCTTCATGAGAGTGAGCTGTAGTTACTGCATGGACCACCATGTGTCTCAATTTTAAGAATGAGAATGAAGGCTGGAGAAATGGCTTTGTGAATGTACTGCTCTTGCAAAGAACCTGAGTTCTGTCCCTAGCACCCAGGTGAAGCGGCTCACAGCTGCCTGTAACTCCAGCTCTAGATGATCCAACACCCTCTTTTAATCTCCATGGTCACCTATGGTCACATGCACACAGCCAAGCACAACACATGTATGCACATGCATCACATGAGAGCGTGTGCGCGCGCACACACACACACATGCATGCACATACACCCAAGCACTTGCACATTTATTTATTTATTTATTTATTTTGAGATAGAGTTTCTCTGTGTAGCCCTGGCAGTCCTTGGAATTTGCTCTGTAAACCAGGCTGGCCTTGAACTCATAGAGATGTGCCTGCCTCTGCCTCCTGAGTGCTGGGATTAAAGTCATGTGCCACCACTGCCCAGCTAGATACACATAATTTTAAAGTAAAATATTTTTAAATTTTTTTTAATTTGATGTGTATGGGTGCTTTGTCTGCATGTATGCCTATGTATCACATGTGTACCTGGTGACCTCAGAGGCCAGAAAAGGGCATCGTTCCCCTTGGACTGAAGTTATAAACTGTTAGGAGCTTCCATGTAAGTGAATTAAAACTGAAAACACAGTCACTGCTCCTAACCACTATCTCTTCAGTTCCAATAAAATAAATCTTCATAAACAATGAAATTATAGCAGCCCACTATAGAACAGATACCTTTGGGGTAAAAGGCTACCCTAAAAATACAGACTGGTTTAAAACAGAACTCAGGGGTGGAGAAATGGCTCAGAGGTTGAGAGCACTGACTGCTCTTCCAGAGGCCTTGAGTTCAACCCCCAGCAATACCATGCCTCTTCAGGGCTGCAGGCAGAATGTTGTATACATAATAAAATAAATGTTTTAAAAAAATAAAAATGAACCAGGCAGTGGTGGCGCACGCCTTTAATCCCAGCACTTGGGAGGCAGAGGCAGGCGGATTTCTGAGTTCAAGGCCAGCCTGGTCTACAGCGTGAGTTCCAGGACAGCCAGAGCTACATAGAGAAACCCTGTCTTGAAAAACAAAACAAAACACAAAAACAAAAAACAAAACAAAAAAGTCAGAACTCAGTTCTCCCACGAAATGATTCACATGAATCCCAACAGTCAGCAGCAGGGTCTCCTAGCAGGGTCTCCTAGCAGCTTCTAAGGAAGAAGGCCCACCAAGCTCCCATATGAAGAAAGAGCTTCCTGGATGACTGGAAAGAGCCATGTGTCTTCCCTCCTGTATTTCAATCAGGACAGACATTAGAACACGGGTGTCAATAGAGGTCCAAAAGGGATGTGATATAACTTCTCCTGGCAAGAACAATGGCCACTGTCTTGGCCCAGTATGGCAAGTGAGGTAGAGAAGTACTCAGCTTCAGACCCTCAGCCAGGGAAGTGGACCTGCATGCTAGTACTCCCTTCCAAAGCCCCTGCACATTCCTGAAGAAGCCCTATCCTCTATCATCCTCATGGGAACCTGTGTGAGGAGCTTCTGAGCATCAGTCAGGATACAGGATTGGCGCTACAGTCAGCAGGGAGGGCTAGACCTGCTTATGCAGTGATGGAAAGTCCAGCAGCAATCCCAGAACAACAGAGTGTCCTCTAAGCCAACACCACCCTCAACCACTGCAGGGAGCGAGGCAGGAGCATCCCAACCATATATGGTGAGGCAGGGCAACTGACCTTGCAAGACAGGGCAATCTTCCTAGTGCACTACAATGGCAAGAAGTCTGTGCCTCCTCTCAGCAGGTGCAGAAATGGAGGGGGATGCCTGTGTGTAACAGGCCGAAGAAACTCAGAAAGGATACAGGTAATGAATCTGTATTAAACGTGAGGACACAGCTTTGTGTCCGAGAGATGACAAGTCAGAGATAGAGTGGGACTGGGTGGGCTGACCTCAGGAGAGAGGCATCTCCTCATTCCTACTCCAACCCCACTGACTGAGAAGTAGCTCCCAGACAAGCCCTCTCCCAGGTCTCCCTCATTTCTCCCAGGCTCATAAATATTCCAAAGAGGAGCACAAAACTGTCGCAGATAGCCCCTGGTATCCATGGATAATGTTGGCAAGTTTCAGATACAGAGAATGAGTCTCCACTTAGATCCCTAGGATTGTTTCAGAAGCATCAGTACTAATGAGGATTTAATCACCCTGGGTGTGGTCTGAGCTTTGAAATATTTAAAAGTCCGACATGATCTTGTATGTAGGCAGATCTGGGCACCCAGACCTGCCAATTCCCTTAAAGGGTCCCCAGAGGCATGATGGGAGACCCTACCCCACACCAACTCCAGCCAGCTGTTCACACCCATTCTTGCTGGGTGAACAGATCCTAAGGAGGACTTCCAATGGACTTCCACTGTTTAAAGGACATTTCCTGAGTAGGCACAGGCACTGCAGACTCCCAGAAACAGCAAGAGAGGTACAGGGTTTTATCCAATGCCTATACAAGAGGACCTTTACCTCTGCACCTCATAGGTAGGCAAACGCGGGCTCAGAAAGGCCAAGCAGTTCAACTCAGGGCATCACCAGGATTTTTTTTTTTAATTAGCAAAATCCATCTCTGTCTTTGCAGCAAAGCCTGTGAGAGAAGAGTAAGGGTTTCCAGCAAGTCAGGAACTGTGCAGACCTCTGTTCAAGCCCACCAAACCCAGGCCACTCCAAAGATACATCAGCAAGGAGCTGAGGCAACTACCACACGGCTCCCTTTCCCCAAGGAGCCCTATGCTTACAACGGCAATGATCATTAAGACCAGAGGCCCTGGAGGCACCCCAAAACAGCATAGGGCTACAGTGGTTGTCACTGATCTTTGTCTTTGTCCCCCTCTGCTCCCCGTGAGGCCTGTGTGTGGCCACATGGGCCACTCCATTGCCAACTGAGAACCCCAGCTGCTCTGGGCAGCGTCCAAATGTTAAGCTGCTTTTAGAAAACTGGGGATTCATCCCTGGGCAGAAGGGATTTAGCCAGAATTGGGCACCATTTAGAGAAGATTACACCCTAATTGCCCTGGTGTCAGCAGGCAAGCTCCTGCCAGCTGAGCCCTGGGACTGGGAGAGGTCCCTGGAGACCCTGGCTTCCCTATCTAAGGACACAGAGCCCAGCACTGGGGCCTGGGGACCAGTCGTCATCTTCCACAGCAGCTGGCTCAACACAGGACTTCCATTTAGCAGCCTGTGGTCAGGACAGGAGGAGGGGCCCAGAGGTCCCATGGGCAGCATCCAGCTCACATCTGCTCTGGGCCAGAGGAAGACAACTCAACAGGCTGGCTATGGACCACAGGTGCATGTGGCAGCAGCCTACTTTTCTTACCATCTCTAGTCCTTGCCATATTCTTTCACCTCACTAGCCTATTTAAGCAAGAGAAATCAGTGAGGCTTGTGGTCAGAAAATGACAAAAGAATCTCAAGTACAAGCCATTTCTACCCAGACCCTAGAGGATTTCTCCCCACAGGACCAATAACAAGAAAAGAGCCCAAGAGAGATGAGAGACCGTTATAGGTTGTAAAGATAGATAGGCTCCATTTTCTAATTCTGAAGGTTCTGGAAAATGGTTGAGGCTATGGACAGCACTGCAACACTTCAGCCCTGTCTCAGGATGCAGCATGACACATACCCTGGCACACTTCTAACCCTGGTCCTCTAGGGGCAAGTCTCCACCACAAGGGACTTGCATACCTTGAAGTGATATCATTAGGCTCACACTAAAGGATTCTGGGACTACTTTTCCTAAAAGTTAGAGGAACCACAAATGTCTGATCTCCAAACTTTGTAGTGTTTCATGTTTTGGCCTTTTCAGGTCACCCTGGAGCCTTCCATTCCTTCTCATATGGTCACATGATCCTCACATCTTATCATCCTGGATGTCCTCTTTTAGACACTACCATGGACTATGTCACAGTCTGCTTTAGGGTGACCAGTCTGTCCTCACAATATAGCAGTTCTGGGAGGCAGGGTCTAACAGAAGACAAACATGACAGGAAGAGAGCCTTCATGAATGATGAGTGCCTTCTTGTGCAGCCACACACCTGTTTTCCCTGTTTTCAACCATGAGTTGAGCAGAAGCCCTCAGCAGAAGGCCAGCAAGTACAGGTGTTATACTCTTAGACCTCCCAGCCTCCAGAACCGCATGCTCAGATAAGCCCTTTCCTTCTGATGTTCTGTTGTAGTAACAGGAGGAATGGGACTCAGATGTGGTCCCACGGCCACAATGTAAACCACAGCTGCTCTCTGGAGAAAGCAATCCTTACAATTCTCACCAAGACCTAGAGTATGGGATTGTATGTGGTGTCCTTAAAGGAACAGAGGCAACCTCAAGTCATCAAAGATGACTTCTTGGAGGGGTTGGAGACAGCAGTCCCCTGAGCCTCGCTCACCCTTGGGATTTCTGGGAAGAGGACGGTCTTTCAGACTTCAGTTCTTACAGGTAGGGAGAAAGGCAACCCATGGTGACGACTGTGGCACAGCCATGGGATGAGGAGAAAGATGGACTGAGTCATAACATAAAAATAATTAAAGAAGAGCTGGGATGACAGCCCTTTGCCATCAAATCTGATGACCCGAGTTTCATCTTTAGAATCCAGATGGTGGAAAGAAGACTGACTCCCATAAGGTGTCCTCTGGACTCCAAGCACATGGGCATGGGAAGGGTATACAAAATTATAAAGTAAAAACACAAAAAGAGGAGATGGGTCAGTGGGTAAGAGCTTACCATGTGAGTTTAAAGTTCAAATCCACAAGGACTCACAAAAAGCCAGGCATGACAATACACTCCTGAAACGCCAGCAATGGTAGAAGCAAAGTAAGGCAAAGATAGAAAGGCCACTAAGGCATGCTGGCCACCAGCCAAGCTTCAGTTTCACTTAGAGACCCTGTCTTAAAGGAATAAAGTGAAATCAGGACACCCAATATCCTCCTCAGGCCTCTGCACAAGTGTAGGGTTGCATGCACCACCACACATATATGCCTTCCTCTCCCTTCTCTCTCTCATACACATATATATGGACACATATATAAATTAATTTAAAAAGATAAGAAACCCAAAAAAAGTGGCTAACACAGTTAAAACAGCGTTGTACTACCAAAAGAAAAATCACATAGCTCAATGAAACAAAGCAGGGAGCCCAGAAAGAACCACACAAGTATTACCAAATGATGTCTGACAGAGGGGCAAAGGCAACTAGCCACACCAAACCAACTGGATACCCACACACAAAATTATCAAACGGAGTCTTAAACTCTTCACAGAAGTTAATTCACAAGAGACCAGAGTCTTACATGAAAAGTGCAGAACTATGAAGGTAGCTAAAATAAAAGAAACATCGATGTGACCATGGGTTTGGTTATGAAGCTCACAACACTAAAAATAGAGAAGCAAGAGGGGCATGAAGTAGAACACCTGTCTGTCAAAAACACCACTAAGATACTGAAAAGAGTGCTTGCTGTGACCACACATATACTAAAAACAGCACTTACAACTGGATTAATAAGCAAGCAACTGGATGGAGAGAAGACATCCAAAAGATCAGGGAAGGTATCAAACCAGACTAATGGCAAAGGGGCAAAAGAAAAATGCCCTGGATTCCAACCTGAGCGTGGTAAAATAATAATGATGGACTGAAAAGGTAAAAAGACACCCAGGGCCATGCATCCTCAGGGATCTGCAAACCAAACCGCAGCTACAGCATTCCCCTGCACACACGCTAAAACAGCCAATGTCCAGCAACAGCAGGGAACGCTAGCATGAATGGGGTCAGCAGGAGGAGCGGTTACTCACTACTGATGGAAATACCAAACGGACCAGCCAGCTGGGAAGGCAGGTCCACTTCTTACACAGCTAAACAGAGTTTAAACCTCACTCCTGTATTTATCCGGAAGATTAGAAAGCTTATGTCAACAGTAGGTTTATTCATTATTGGAAAAAGTGAATTGACCAGAACACCCTTCACTGGGTGAAGAGTTGGTGAGAAGAGATGAAGACGCAGATGAACCTCCATGGTTCCAGTCACATGGCATTCTGCTAAAAATAAAATTAAAGAGATGGTAAAAAGATCAGTGACTGATAGAGGCTTGGTGGGTGAGAGTGAGTGTATGAAGTCCACGCAATTCTTCTTCAAGTTAGAAGGGCACTGTGTACTTGTCAAAGCCAAACAATTAAAAAAAAAAAAAAGCAATCAAAGATCTTAATATATGTGAATGTTTTAAAAATCTATATTGGGGGTCCTAGGATGGAATGCATAATATGGTCAAACAACTTAAATGACAAATGAATGGTGCAGAAATATTGCAATGGGATAAGTAACTGTGGGGTAAAGTGAAATACGTAAAACTAAAGGGGAAAAGCTGGTGACATAGCCTACTGGGGCACACATGAACCATCTGGACACCTGCACATGTGAACTAGGACCAGTGAGTGACAGCAGTGTGACAGATGGTGGGTGCCAAGTGTCTCACTGCTGGGGCAGGAGGCTCCAGATGAGCAGGTGGTGAGAAGGAAGCATGTGGTGGTGGTGAAGTAACTGAATTTCTGGTTGCAGATACTTGTGTCCATGACTTAGTAGACACTACTGGCCCTGTGGCTGAAGGGCCATACCTTGGTACAATGAGCAACTAGATCTTTGTTTCTAATATCTCACTCATCTAAAGCAACTAGGTCTTCTTGGGAGAAATAGGTGTTTGGGTGTTTTTGACAGACAGGTGTTCTCCAGAACTAAATATAGAACATCTTATAGTATCAGAAAGCTTAAAAAGGTACTGAACTAGGGGTTGGGGAGATGGCTCAATCAGTAAAGTTCTTGCTGTTCAAGTGAGTTCAGAACAAAGGCACCTATATACAAGGCATCTACAACCCCAGCACCACAGAGACAAGACAGAAGAATAGTGGGGATGGGCCTTGCTAGCCAGCCAGCCTGGCCAGATCAGTGCACCGTAGGTTCAGTGAAAAACCCTGCCCCAAAAAACATGGTGGGGAGTAATTGAAAAAGACACCCAACCTTAAGTCTGACCTCTATACTTATGTGTACCTGCATACTACATAACCCCTGACACACACACACACACACACACACACACACACACACACAGAATGCTTAATAACACACAAGCAAACAAAAAAATCACAACAATAGATCTATGTCATAAGAGCCAAAGCTAGAAAAAGTTGTAGCAGCCAAATTAAGTATTATTACAACCCAGTGAATGAAGTAAAATTCCAATGTGTCCATTCTGATAAAACACTAAAGGGGGAGTGAGAGCAAAGGACAAGACTGTGAAACACCCAAACACTTTGCCGAGTTCCTCCCAAAGAGCAGTGAGTGAAACAGGCAGAGGAGCAATGCTAGTGTGGGGAAATCTGTGGAGACCGAGGCGAGTCACTGTCTCAAAACCTTCACATTTTTGTTCAGGTTACTTGGCTTGGACAAGTTCACAGTGTCACTTTCATACCCTTCCAGTGCCATACACAACTGTTTTACCACCTCGGAAACCAGTCTCTTGCATTGTGCACCCTGCCCCTCAGTCAACAAAAGCCATGGCGAAGCATGGACCCCTGGTATGTGAGAAGACAGGACCATGATTGTCCTCTTCTGAACCTGTCATTCAAACCCACTCAAAAATACCAAATAACAAATGTCCCCATTAGTGAGGTCTACCAAACACCTGACCTATCTTCCTTTAAACTGTCAAAGTTGCCAAACATAAGGAATGTCTGAGAAACCATCACAGTTAGAGCACCTGAGAAGACATGGTGACCAAATGTAACATTGTATCACAGATGAGACCCTGGGATAGAAGCAGGACACGAGGTGAAAGCAAAAGCAAGCTAGACCAAGTGCAGGCTTGATGACAACTCCCTGGTACTGACTAGTTCATCGACTGTAACCAATGTATCACACTAAGGTACTTCTTGAATGAGATGAGCAAGGGTGTATGTCCACACCAAAACTCTGCACTGTCTGAAATTCTGTAAATCTAGAATGGCCCTAAGTGATCTGCTTTTAAATGAATGATAAAAAGGCAGCACAGTTTGATAGAGTCAATGGTTAAAAACAGAAATTCTGGCACATGACACTTGGCTTTAACAAGGTGCTGAGGGGTTGGTGTGGATGTGGTGTCATAGGCTGGCAGCTCTGTGAGGTGGTGAGAGGCAGATTATTTTTTTCACTTGGTATAGGAAATGTACAATCAGACATACAAGTGTGTTTTCTCGTGGCTGGGGCCCAGGGCTCTGTGTTCACTAGTGTTATGTGAGACAGGGTCTCATGTCCTTTAGTTTGACCTTGACTATGAAGCTGAAGATCATTTTGACCTTCTGATCCTCCTGCCTCTACTTCACAGGAGCTGGGCTGACAAGTGTGCACATCTCATCCTGTCTTCGTGGCAAGCACTGAGGATCAAACCCAAGGATACGTGCAAGTTTACCAAGCTCTCTGCCAACTTAGCTACAGCTCCTACCCCTTTGGTGTTTTTTAATGAATGAAATTGACACACAGGCAATGCAAAATTCCCAATATTTTCATATCTTCCCTCACATATCAATCACTTTCAGACAAATAACTCCAGAAATCTCAATTGAGCCAAGCTGGGAAAATTGAAGTGCTGCTCAGATAAACAGATAACATTAAGGAATTGTTAGGTTTCAGGCTTGAAAACTCAATAGCTCTTATTCTGTAGGAAAATACTGCTTGTTTTCTCAACAGAGCTACTGCTACACAAGTAACAAAGCAAGATGAACTGAGGCACAGAAGCAAGACCACCACAGCTAGAAACTACAGGTGTAGGCGGGACCATGGCTGGGTCCACTGAACCCTTCTCTATACTTTGGTTTTGCTTAAAACTACAACTCTTCAGGCTGATGTGGTGACAGACGCCTTTGATTCCCAAAGCTAAAACCCAACCCTATCCAAACCAAAATACAAAAACCCCACAACTCTTCTACTTTTTGAAAACTGTAGCAGCTACACCGGGGTTTCCCTGTGCTGTGGTGTCTGTATCTGACACATACTCATGGGAAAAGGAAGCAAAAGGAGAAACACCCAGTGTTCCCACTTCTCCTCACTACACAGGTTCTACAACAGACACTGGTAGCTCTGCTATGTGTTCTGAATCTCCTAAAATGTACAATTTTAAACAGTGCTATCTAACAGTGAAGAGGCTCTCCACTCCTTTTTTCTTCAACACCATCATCCGCCTGTGCAGGGTGGCCACCTGGCTTTAGGGAAGTTGAGGGGGACTGGCCCTCGGCCTCTATCCACCTCTATCCACCTCCAGGCTTGGTCTGAAGGTGGACAGAACAGCCACACTACTCTTTTCTGCTTCACTTCGCATACTGAACCAGAGGGGCCTGGAGCCCAGCCCTCACCTATCTGAGCTTACGTGTCATGAAGTCACACACTGTCATTACAACACAGCTGGTAAAGAAATCAATCTTTACCCCTATGTGCAGAACAACCTGTCATCCAGTCCACATATGAAAAAGAAGGCCTGACTAGAGAGGGTGCAGCCTCAACTGGCAAGAACAAATCTGTTCTCCACACAAATAAAGACCTGGGTCCCTGAGTGGACCCAGCAGGAATCCCACATGAACCTGGACCAGGGCTCTTGCTGATAGTAAGTGCTCAGATCTAAGAGAAAGACAATGACCATCCAAGTGGTCTTAGTATGCCAGACTGTTGTGACAGGCACCATTATTAAGCCACCAAGGCCTAGACAAGAGTGGCTCATTGAAGGCCACACAATTCCTGAGAGCCCAGACAGGGTCCCCAAACACAACTCTGCCATCACAGAACTGGGCACCACATACAATTAGCCTCCTTTCTTGCTCAGGCAATGCCTGACTTCTCTGAGGCCTGCTGGCTCCCATGAGAGTGATAAGCTCCCAGCACTGAGCTTGGGCCTCCGCCTGGCTCCACCTGCTAAGCCTCAAAGTATGCTTGGCATCTCTGAAGACAGGCTTGCTCCATCACAGCTGTGCCAGTCCTGTGCTCAGGGGAAGGTGGCCAAGGCCACGCCTCCACACGTTGGCAGGGCTGGCCTGGAGTGGCCATTCACATGCCTGGGGCAGATTCTCTGCCAGGTATAGGTATCTGATTCTCATGCCCCTCAAAACACCACCAGGGTCTGATATGGCAGTTAAACACATTACTAAAGTAGAAGGGGACTGTCAAATTCCTTCATGACCTCTTGTCCACCATTTCATAGTTAGAAAGGTGGGCCCAGAAGAAGGAAGGTCACCCAACAGAAGGCGGACCACAAGGCCACTGTACAGATGCGTACAACCTCCTCACAAGTGCCTCAAGGCTCTGCAAGACCGTCAGGTGGATCACCTTCATACAGACAGTCCATTACTGATACCCCACATGAGCCCACAAAACACACTGTGGCTCCCGTGCCTCCCCCCAAGATCTGTCTGCTCAGAAATGGATAAAAGAACAGTCTGGGGATGTCAGAGGATCAGGGGAATCCCTACCCATTTAAAATTAGACCAGGATTTTCCCCTCTCTGGAAGCAAACACTCCAGGAAGCTGGACCTTACGTTGGTAGGGCACCAATCTGTGTACCTTGAAGTGCACCCTCTGCTAACCCCTTTGTCACTCCTGCCTCCTCAAGTGGCACAAGGGTTGAAGACAGCAACTCAGGCAAGCCCAGAGACAAAGGGCCTGCCAGGAAGTGTCTAAGCCTGAGAGGTGAATGGGACTTCCAGGAAGAAGGGGGATGCAGAGTGGCCCCACAAACTGGCAAGGTATGACACACAGGGCAGCCCTCAGAGGTGGCAATAGCAGATAGTCAAGCAAAGACAAACAGGCATAGGGAGGTACTACAAGCACTACAGTGAGGAGCTCGAGGCCTGAATGACGTGGAGGTAGGCTGACAAAGCATTTACTAGGTGCCATGGTCTGTGCCCAGCCTGACGCTGGATTCCACCCACATGGGCAAGGTGATGCACACAGCTCATCACCACCAGAAGTGACAGGGGACAGCAATGAGGGTGTGCCCAGGCCTGTTCATGGACCGAGCCCAGGTGGAGGGAAACTGCTTCTGGGAATCTGTCATGACAGAGATGGGGAAGCTGAACTCAGCCCATTCTTGTGCAGTCACTGCCCTGCTCTGGCAGCCCAGCACACCTATATACTCAAAGCGGCACCACAGGACACAGCAAGCTGTTTCGTGACCATTTAGGACCATGAACAAACTGGCAAGAGTCCAGCTAACTCTCTTCCCCACCACGCTGGATAAGGAAAAGAGGCACAGAATAACTTGGGACAGATGTGGCCCTTACTGAATCAGAAATATCAAAATATCAGCAAAACAGGCCATGGGACATCCTCTCCACTTGTAGGTCAGTCAACACCCAGACCATGGTTGTCAGCAAGACACAGCTATTCACCCAGAAATGAAGACAGCAGGGTCAGACTGAGTCAGCTCACCTACCACAAGCCTGTCCTTAGACCTGGTCATAAACCCTTTCACCAGATCAGGCTTCCTCACCTCAAAGACTTGCATGATTAAACTCGGACAAGAGTACAAACATCTCAACTACAGCGTAACTTAACTTGTTAGTAACTAAATCTACCACTTTTAAAAAAGTTATTTAACTTAGACAGTTCACCTCTCTATGGGAGATAACTTCCCACAGACCTTAAATCTTGACTTGTTTTTTAAGTAAGAAGTTAGTATTTCAAATACAATACTGACCAAAATTAAAGAGTTTAACAAGAGCCTGCTCTGGCATGGGTGTGAGGAACAGACACAATGCTGTCAAGAGGCAAATTGGCACAAACTTTTGGCAACACTCTCTGAAACTGATGCATTCCTCTGGACTCTACTAGAAACTTCTGGAAGAAACCTTATCCCAACTTACAAAAGGGAGAGGAGCAGTCTGCCCAAGCCTATACCACCAGTATGGGGATGGCATTAGGCTAAGCAAATGCCTAAAGGGCACCTAGAGCACAGATCACACCCTCTTCCACATGTCCTAAGAGGTTTCCCTCAGATAACAAGGCTCTATGTATGCCATTGTTCTTCACTGCACCATAAAATGATTCTGCCCATAATAATATTTGCATGAGGCTGACCAATGGGAGTCACAGAAGTGGGGACCAGCTAGGTCACCAACAGCCTGTTTTCATTGTACGTGGAAGGAAACCTGTTAATTCAGAAGAGGATAGTGGACTTCCCAGGAGAGGTTCACAGGCATTCCACAGGAAGTGGGAAGGCAACCTATCTGTATGTGCAAAGGGAGTGGTACTATAATTAACAGTTGCTACCTGCCTGGAGGACCAAGGAGGGGGGGAAGAGGAACCCCAGACTGAAGACTGGATTCAGGAAGAGGACACACACACTCCATATTTTCACAGTCTGACCTTCATCTATCACATCAGTTTACCTGACACGCTCCCTCCAGAGGAGTTGCCCATCCCACTCCTTTGGTCAACCCTCTGCCAATGGAGTCAGGCTTGAGAAAGATACTGATGTCCTCTGATAGGCAACAGATTTGAGATTCTGTGTGAAAACTCAATTCTTACCCACCCGAAGAAGCAGCCACTTCTGGGACTCATCCAGCCCTGCTCTACCCAGACTCTAAGGATTCATTCCCCCAGAAAAGTAAGAGAGGCTCTGAAGAGTTCAGACACCTACCCAAAGTGGGCTGGGAGCAGACGTATCAAAAGATGAGCCTGTGATTAATACCCAAGAGCAGACAAGGAAGGGAAACTGTTTGGATAATCCAACAAGCTACCTGTATGGCCTCATGCCAGGTCTTTCCAAATTTAGAATACTAAGAGCAATAATTCTGGATTGGCAAAGCTGTATTCCTACTTTGCAGAGCTGGAAGCTAAGGTTTGAGGAGAGCTTACCCATGGCTTACCCATGGCTCACCCATTATAAGCAATAAGGGTTGGTCCAAACTCAAGTGTGTCCTTCTCCCATAAAACATTTCCCCCCACAGTCTCCAGAACAAGGTTGGGGAGTCAAGAAGGATGGGAGAGTCACTAACACTTAAAGCATCCCAGAAAGCTTACCCAGCTCCCTCCTACTGCCCCTCCCCCAGCTCTTGGCCAGCGTGGGGGGGGGGGGTGTCTAAGCTCTCTCCCTACAGTGGGATGACACAAAGCACCATGTTTCTGACAGAAGGAACACAGACTTCACGGTGACAGGCAGGGCCTAGAAGGCAGAGCAAGACAGGAAGCGGTCGATGGAAGCCATGCATCCCAGTAGTGGTAGCACCATTAATGAGATGGGGAAAAAGCTGGTTGAGGCAGAGGTAAGCCACACAAATGCGATGGATACCGGGAAAGCCGGCCTGTCAAGGGCCATAGGCAACCAGGAGCTGCGACTCACTCAGCCTTGTGTCCATCCCTTCCCAGCCTCAGGCAGTCACGACACTAGATGAATAGCACAGAAAGCAGCTGCTCCAAAAGGGGGTAAGTGATTTGCTTGAAGGTGACAAACTGTGGTCAACCAGCCCCAGGTCCAGCCTTTCCCAGGGGTCACTTGCACGGACAGCCTCACTCAGCTCTAAGGGCACCATCTGCTCCCCCCACCTACACAGACACACCCTAGGCAGTAATAACCATAGCAGGACATTAGTTCTCAACGAAAGGGACAAGGCCTGCAGAGAAAACTAGCGGATGAGTAGGACTGCAGGAAGTCTAGACTCCAGCAACCGGGCACGGGGCCGAGCTCGGTCACTCACCGCCACTGTCCTGGACCGCAACTCTAGGTCTCCTGCCCCACCCCTGGAACCTCCCACCACTGGGCAGGGTGACCTTAGCGCCCGAGGCGGGGGTCGCAGCCGGCCACTCACCTCTTTGAGCTGCTCCATCTCGCTGCGGATGGCCTCATAGTCCACCTCGAGCTCCTCGAACTGCAGCTTTAGCTGGTGCTTCTCCTCCAGCACCGCCAGCCCATACTCGGCCGCCTGGATCTTCTCACGCGTGGTCTCGGCCAGCTCGTGGGACAGCCGCTTCACCTCGGCGCGCAGCCACTCTGGCTGCGCCTCCATCACCAGACGCGCATACTCCTCCTCCTCCGACGGCGCGGACATGGTGGCCGCGCGCCGAGGCTGGCTCCCACCTTGGCTCCCACAAGCCGGGCCCTCTTAGCTGCCGCCGCCGCCGCCCAGCCCCGACGGCCGCCCGCGCCGCCGCACTGCTCCTCCCTGACGCGCGGGGAACACTGGGGGCTGCAGTCCCACTGAGCATGGACTACACAACCCGCAATCCCTTGCGCCCACCTGGTCGGCGGCTTTGATTGGTCTAAATCTTAAGGGGGCAGGCGCCTAGCGTGACGCAAAGCTACGTCTCCCTTAGCATTGTGGGAGATGTAGTCCTACATTACGCTCACTGCTTGTCCCGTTGTGCACCGTGCTCGCCCGGCTACAATCGTTGATTGGCCAGCGCTGCTGACGTGACAGAAGTAGGGGTGCCACCGACCCCAACCCAGGGGCCCGGTAGCCACCCGGAGAATCTCCAACCTTCCGCTCCGATCCTTTGTGGAGTAAGGTGATCCGAGCTGTGGATACCACGAATAAGATTCGCGTCCTACAACGTCAGAGCATGGCTGATGAGACTGTGTGGCGCGCGCTTTATACGGAATTTGAATGACTTGTGGCGGGACGCGGGCACTGCCAACAGGATGCCAACAGCCTGACGCTAGGGCTCAGGGGAGCCCAAGCCGGGATTCTGCTTTCTCTTGTCCCCGCTGTCCGTTAGGATTTTTTTTTTTTTCATGGAAATGAAGGCACCTCCGTGAGCATAATGTCATAGGTGTGTTTAAATGTTGTCTGTCCCCCGTTTTCCGCGGGCCATAGCTGTACTCTTCACTGTAAGCCTAAGTAAAACTTCCTTCCTCGCATGTTGATTTGGTTATAATAAGCTTGTTGTTCCTCTTCTCACTGCACACACCCCCGCAACACCACACCCTGCAGCTGCGGACCACCATAAAACATAGAGGTCAGCTGGAGAGATGGCTCAGAGGATAAAGCTCTTGCTCAGCAAAAGCAAGGACCTATATTTGCACTCCTAGAGCCCACATAAAGCACAGTCTGTAATCCCAATGTTCTCGGGGCAAGCTAGGAGATGGAAATTGGAGAGTCCTCTGAAGCTAGACTGGAGTATGAAAAGAAGAAGGGGACATGGGGAGGGGGAGACAAGAAAAATAAAGATAACCGGCCTCAAACAAGATGAAAGACAAAGACTGACAACTGGATCTTGTCCTGATTCCCAGTGCATGTGGGGCCTGTGTGCACACACAGGAACATGAACCCACTTCACACACACACACACACACAAAATCTAGGGTCAACGCAAGAATTCTGTAGTAAATAAACTTGGTGTGGTGGAACACACTTTTAATCTCAGCACTTGGGAGGCAGAGGTAAAAGGATTTCAATCCTGATCTACATATCAAGTTCCAGGCCAGCCAGGACTAAATAGAGAGACCCTGTCTCAAAATCAAAACAAGAGAGAGCTGTATAAATAAATGTGTTATTCCCCCTTCTCTTTAGCCAACCAGCCAAATTTTCTAGAACAGTCCTGGCTCTACACTGAAGCCCACATATCAGGCCCATGCAAGCTGTTCACACTAAGTGAGGGGGATTGGATTTTGAAGGCACAAACCTTCCTCCAACAAGTACATAGCTCTACAGTACCTGCAACTATCCTGGCTGCCTGGGAACCTCTCTAGCCCGACCTGAACCTGACTATGAGGCAGATGTGAGTAGAGAGGGGGAGAACCATGAGTGTCTGGTGAGAACCAGACCAGGGAACTTTGAACTTGAAGATAAAGGTGACCGAAGGCACGCTGAGATACAAATGGTGGGTCACTACCATTGTGGGCTTCCTTCAGCAGGGACAGTGCTGACCAGCAAGGTTAGGGCCCAGAGGAAGGTTTCTAGGATCTAGTTGTCACTGGTAGGAGTGGGGCAACCAGGAAATACTTCTCTGAGGAGGTGACTTCAGAGAGAAAGAGATCCAGAGGACTCCTCATTCAAGGGTGATGTAGATGGATCTCCCCCACACTTACAGATGAGACACCACCTCTTTATCACTGCCTGGATCACACGTTTTGCCAAGTCTTTGACCTGCACCAGCTCACTCAGCACTCTCGATACTCCAGTTCACACCATTGTTTTATGAATGAGGAAACTGAGGCCTGGTACCAAATCCTTGGTATTGCCCTTGACTTCTCACCCTCTCATCCATTCATGCTGTCACTCTGCCTCTCAGCAAATACTGCCTGAGAGTTACCTGTTTGTCTCAATGGCCCGGCACCTCTGCCTGAATCATTGACGTCACCTCTTCTCCTCCCCTCCGCTCCCCTCCCAAAACAAAGATGTTGAAACCATTTCCAAGTCGGCACATGCTCTAGAAGGGCCTCTTCACTCCACCCACTTGAGTGTTGATTCCCCTTCTGTGCTTTAGTTGGCTTCCTTCCATTGAGTGTGTGTATTCTTACATGGTGGGTGGGTCACCTTAGAATGTCAGCTCCAGGAGGGCAGGAACCTTGACAAAGCCCAGCATTTTCTAGCCCATATCTGGGGCTCCAGCCAGGTTCCCAAGGGATTCCTCTCATACAGTCCAGCCTAAGCCAGCACCACTTCCTGGAAATGTATGCCCTCTGGTGATGAGGCAGAGGATGGACATGAGGATGGAGGCAACCTGGTAGAGAACTTGAAGCTAGTAGTGAGGACTACTACCAAAAGTGCTGTGTTCTTATCCACTGATGGACTTAGGGGCAAAGAGGAGTAAATTTTTCCTAACCTGCTGTGCAATTGTGAACAAAGACACCAGTGTATCAAAGCTGTACAAAGCTGGCCAGTCCTGCACAAAGATTACAAAGTCCTGCATGAGGACTCACCAATATGGAGCACATCAGGTTCTGTCTACTTGCTGTTGTCTGTCTGCAGAGCTGTCCTGGTCCATATGAGTACCTCCTCATGGCCCAGGAGCAAAGTGCTCTCTCTTCTTCAGATGGCAGCCTGCTTGGACATGTTTGACTAACCTAGAAGAACCATGCATGACATAGCATTCCTGAACACCCATGACATATGACGGCAAATGGTTATGGGTTTAAATCTAAATCTCACTCATTCAACAAACCCCTGTGTCAGGCCTTGGGAATTCAGACACATTACTTAATGGTAATACTGGAGACCTTAACATCCTTATTGTTGCGACCCACCCTGCCCCACGCTGGGGATCAGAATGTCCCAGACTGCTCTGCTGCTCCGGTCTGAGGGTCAGGGTCTAGCAAGAGAGAGAGTGGGGGGAAGAAGGGGAAGAAACTCGAAGAATAAAGACAAGCCAGAAGGTCTGTAGTCAAGTCTCGTTTACTGTCTTATATTCACTATATTCACCTCCTACTATTCACCTCTCCTATTACAAGGAAATCCTGGGTATTTGTAAGCACAAGCAGGAGAACACAGGTGAAGACATTTTACCACGTGCACCATGCAGCTGGGGTCACTAAACAGTAAAACAAGCTATGTGGGATAAACAAGATGTTTGTCAGAGTGTGCTCAGCTATTGTAGGCTGTTGAAAAACAAGTCTCTATCAGGGTATATGGTTTGAGATGGCTGCAAAGTTGATAGCTGTTTTCTAGCCACTTTCTGCTTAAAGTCGGCTCCCAATACCTTATTACCATTTATCCTGCTCTGAGACTTGTGCCTCAGAATTAATTTCTTGGGTTAGTGAGATGATTGAGAGAGTAAAGGTACTTGTTCCAAAACTGATGCCCTGAATCCAATCCCCAGACCCACGTGAAGGAAGGAGAGTACTGACTTCCACAAGTTGTTCTGAGAACTACATATAACACACACACACACTCACACTCACTCCTGGCTGATGAGCAGATGGATACTCTTCTCCCTCGGGTATTCCTGCCCTGCCTTCCACTTCTTTCCTCGTGTATCTGGGGGCATGGGGTCCTGCGGCTTGAACCAAGATAGCTCTGGATGAGACAGCCCTTTGGGACTATCACTCAACAGTTAGGCTGTCTGCCAGTGCCTCTCCCAGCTTCACAGAGAACCCTTTGTCTTGTAAAGCTCTGACCTACTCCTTAACTGATGCAGATTCAACATGGGCCCTATCAGAATCCCAGGTGGCTCTGTTTGTTTTCTAGAACTCTATCAATCAACGGGATAGAACTGAGAGCCTAGAAACTAATCCATGCCTTTATGGTGAGCAAATGCTCCAAAAAAAAAAAAAAAAAACAAAAAAAACAAAAAACAAAACAAGATAGCAAAGAGCAAAGTGGGAACCACCTCGTGTCAGGTGCAAAATTAGCCCAACTAGGATTAAAGACCTAGTTAGCACTGTAATACTCCAGAAGAAAACCTAGGGCTAGATTTTTGTGGCCTTGGATTAAGCAGTGGTTTTGTAGATATGACATCTGAGCCTAAGGGACAGCAGAAGAGAGAGAGAGAGAGAGAGAGAGAGAGAGAGAGAGAGAGAGAGAGAGAGAGAGAGACAGAGAGAGACAGAGAGACAGAGAGGCAGAGACAGAGAGAAACATAGACAGAAACGAGAGAGAGAGAGAGAGAGAGAGAGAGAGAGAGAGAGAGAGAGAGAGAGAAATATGAATCACCAAACTTAAAATCTCTCCTTCAAAGGATGATTTTAAACAGTGGGAGAACCCAGTGCCTGGGGTTCAGCCCCTGAACACAGAGGTGCCACCTACAAGCTGCAGCCTCAGAGCCCTGCACAGGGTGTCTTGGACCTCTGCAGGCCTTGTACAGTGTGAGGACCCCACCTAAGAAAGGGCTGGGAGTGAAGGGCTTTTCTTTTCTTTTCTTTTCTTTTCTTTTCTTTTCTCTTCTCTTCTCTTTCTTTCTTTCTTTTCTCTTTCTTTTTTATCTTTATTTTTTCTTTTCATTTTTCTTTTTGTAGTCTCTCTAAATAGTGTGTCTCTGGAACCCACTCTGTAGTCCAATCTGACTTTGAACTCAGAGCTCTGCCTGCCTCTACCCCTCTGCCCCTCTGCCCCTCTGCCCCTCTGCCTCTGCCCCTCTGCCCCTCTGCCCCTCTGCCCCTCTGCCCCTCTGCCCCTCTGCCCCTCTGCCCCTCTGCCCCTCTGCCCCTCTGCCCCTCTGCCCCTCTGCCCCTCTGCCCCTCTGCCCCTCTGCCCCTCTGCCCCTCTGCCCCTCTGCCCCTCTGCCCCTGCCCCTCTGCCCCTCTGCCCCTCTGCCCCTCTGCCCCTCTGCCCCTCTGCCCCTCTGCCCCTCTGCCCCTCTGCCCCTCTGCCCCTCTGCCCCTCTGCCCTTCTGCCCCTCTGCCTCTGCCTCCCAAATGCCACAGGAGTAAAACATTTTCATCCCAGGTGAGGGATGAAGTGGTAGCATGAAGGGTGGGGGTGGGTGTAAAAAGACTAGAGAGAAGGAAGAGAAACTCTCTTATGCACCAGTATTGCACTTTAATAATAATGACGCACACACCACTGTGTGTGGTTTTTTTGCCCATGCTCATAATCACACCATAGACAGAGGAGTCCAAAAGCCAGAAATCTATTTTCTCACAAACTTGTATCACCTAGGTGCCAGCATGGCCGAAGTCTTGGTGAGGTCTTCTCTTCCTTCCCAGTTCAGAAACAGCAATCTTCTGGATCTGGATTTATGCTTATATAGTAGAGACAGCTCTTGTATCCCCTTCTTTTTAAAAAGGGGATGATAACAGTCTCTCTCTCTCTCTCTCTCTCTCTCTCTCTCTCTCTCTCTCTCACACACACACACACACACACACACACACACACACACACACACACAAGCATCTGCATGCACAGAAGCCAGAAGAAAATATTAAGTGTCCTCTACCAACCTTCTTCTACTCTGTTCCCTTGATGCAGGGTCTCTCATTTTCTAGGCTACATTAGAAGCCAGCTCCAGGAATTCTCCTGTCTCTGTCCTCCTTCGAGCTGGGATTACAGATGCTCATGGAGTACCCAGCTTGTTATATGGGTGCTAGGACCAGATTGTGCATCAAGTTCTTTCAACCACTAAGCTATCTCTCCAGCGCCCACATTCTCTCCTTGGCGGGACATCAGCCCTATGCGATCCGCCCATCACCACACATGAGCTCATCTCATCTTTATTACCGCCTTGTAGGACTCATTAGGGACTGGAGCTTCTTCTATATGATTACAGCAGGGGTACCCAATCCAGTCCGTAGCAACAGAATGATAGTTATCAAATCATGGTTGGTAGGTGTCTAACGATCTATGCACCCATTAAAAATTAAAGTTCCAGGGGCTGGAGAGATAGCTCGGTGGTTAAGAGAACTTACGGCTCTTGCAGAAGAGCTGGCTTTGTTTCCCAATATCCTCATGGTGGCTCACAACCATCCGTAACTTCAGATGTAGGGGATCTGACACCTTCTGACCTCCAAGGGCACCAGGTACATATGCAGTACATTTATATACATATAGACAGACGCTTGTACACATAAAAAAATAAAATAACAAAAAAGTCCCAATGTATACAATTTTATGATTTCTTTAAATACTTCACCCACAGCCAGTTTTAAGCTACCGGCATCAACTGAAATGAATAGTGTCGGACAGAGACACACAGTGGTAACTATTGCCTGAGAATTCCACTCAGATACACAGACTAAGATGATTCCCAAGAGGACAGATGATAGTCAAGTGTAGCACAGGAGTTAGAAAGTGACAGGGCTTTTAGTAGGGTGTAATCAGACGTATACATAATTAAACCTTCCAATAGAAGCTGCTTAGCAAGGATGTTTGTGCAGATTTAACAGCTCTTTTTAAGTTCAGCGTGTGCTGAACCACACAGTTCCAGCTGCACGCCAAGATCTTTGTTACTGTTATTTTCTTTTATTGCTATATTTATATGTTTTAAATTATTCAAGCCAGCTCTTAAGATCTGCCCGCGTCTACCCCTCAAGACTGGGGTAGTAGGCACATGCAGCCATGTCTGGCTTTTTAAATAGGTTCAGGGGGTTCAAGCTCAAGGGCTCATGCTTGCATAGGAAGCATTCTGATGCACGGAACCATCTCTCCATCCCCAGCTGTAGGTACTTGTAATGAAAATAACAAGCCAGGCATGGGAGGCCAGCTTGGACTACTTAGTGACTTGCAGGCCAGCTGGGGTTAATGGCTAGCACTTGCCTTGCAAGTATGAAGGCTCTGACTTAAATTTTTAATGAGTGAGTAGATTGTCATACATCTACTAGCGATCACTTGATAGCTATTATTACTGTGCTATGGGCTGAATTGCGTACCCCTGCTACAATCATATAGAAACTCCAATCACTAATGGGGCCTGTGAGGAGGTGATAAAGATTGAATGAGCTCATATGAGTGCAGAGGGAGATGATCTAATAAGGCTAGTGTCTACCAGGACGTTTATACTTGTATAAGATTTCACACACACACACACACACACACACACAATACAAAAAACAAACCCTGCAGCTACTGTTTGTTGAGAATATACTTTATCTTAGATTTTGTTCAAGCCATGTGCATTTGCCTTTGTTAAATCCTTACTGACGACTCGTGGGCGTGTCATCTTCCTATTGCTGTAACAAATGACCTGAGACACTCAGCTTAAAAAGTGAAAGGGTTTCCTTCGGCTCACAGTTTTGGAGGTTTCAGACTATGATTGATTGAGCCCTTTGCTTCTGGGCCCTGCGGTGAAGCAACGGTTCACATAGAATGAAACTGTTCATCTCATGAAATTAAGAAGGGACAGGAAGGGGCAGGGTCTCAATGTTCCCTTCAATGGGCATGCCTCCTAGTGCCTAGCCAAGTAACACACTCCTATAAAGGGTAATTATGCAGTGAGGTTGTAGTTCAGAAGTCAGAATAATTCTTGATGTTGCAGACAGAGGAAGATTTAACACAAGGGTTAATTGTGAAATGACAAAGCCAAAAAATAGTAGCTGTCAAGGACCTGTAGCTGCCATGCTGCAGCAGTGACATCTCAACTGTGCAACAAGAACCTACAGAAAACCACGGCCAAGGTCACAGCTGCCTGGACCCATGAAGCTAGGTGAGCAAGCGCTCAGTGAGACAAGTCCTTGTAAGGTTCACATCAGCAGAGCCTGCACATCATAGACCACCTAGCAGTACATTCTTCCTTCTCCCTACTGAGAGTCACACCTCACTGGTAGAACCCATATCCATCATTCTAAAAGGAAAGGTCACTAGGAGATGTAGCTTTCAGCTTGACAGTCCTTGCAACCCAGAGTACAGAAGAATAAGCAAGTGTTGCAGGAGTGGTTTATGAGTGAAAATAGATAACAAGATAGCTATTTTAAGATTTATTTTTATTTGTGTGTGTGTGTGTGTGTGTGTGTGTGTGTGTGTGTGTGTGTGTGTTGAGGCTTGGTCTGTTGCTATGTACTGTAATGCTAACTCCTGTACAGGAGGGTCTAAGCCTATGAGTGAATTCTCATGTTTACCAGCTTCTATTGTGCAAACCTTGCTCCTTAACTTAAAACTATTGGTTAAATAAAAATGGCTACAGTCAATTACTGGAGGGATTAGAGGTAGGTGGGTTTTTGAGTAACCTGGTTGAGCAGGGCAGAAGCAAGAGAAAGGAAAACAAGGAGGAGGGAGGAGGAGGCCTCCATGAGGAGATGGACCATCCAGGAGAAACAGCAAGTGTCTGAGGTATATTGCTATGTGTGTGTGTGCAGGTGCCCAAGGAGGCCAGAAAATGATGTCAGATAGCCTGGAGCTGGGGTTACAGACAGTTGCTGGAACCCAAACTCAAATGCTCAGAAACGGCAAACACTCTTGACCACGGAGCCATCTCACCAGTCACCATAGAATGGCGTTTCTGCAATAAAAATGTCATTTGGATCGAGGTGTGGTGGTACATGCCCATAATCTTAGCACTTGGGAGGTTGAGGCAAAAGATCAAAAGGTCAAGGCTTCCCTGGGCTACCAATATGGTTCAAGGATAACCTGGGCAGCACAAGGGGTCTCTGGCTTCAAAGATAAAGTTAACAGTGTGGGAGATACAAAGGAGTGGTGGAGAGCTTTCTTACTAGGCATGAAGCTTTCGGTTTAACCCATAGTATTGCAAAAACAAATTGATGGATCAATAAAATTACAAACAAGATGTTATTTGCAGTTGTGTTCTGTGAGTACATAGGAGTGGTGTGTGTGTGTGTGTGTGTGTGTGTGTGTTCATGTGGGGCTGAGGGGGATGAGTGAAAGCCACAGGTCAATATCGAGTGTCTTGTAACTTAAATTTTTTTCAAATCCTAATTTTAATGACAGTTCGTTCTTAAACGCCTTGACCTCCCTTGTAGCCCACCATCCACCAGAAGTAGTAGAAAAGAAAGGGTACAGGGAAAAGTGTATCTGTTTAGAAAGGTTCTTGGAGCAACTCCCATCTGTGTTGTCTGGAAATCAGCAGTTCAGTTCACAGGTTAGTGGCAGCAACTCCATCCACTCGCAAACACCTCACGGATACACCAACTGTCCAATCTTGGTAGAACCGGGATAGCAAACACGAATCAGCAGCAGTGACATGGCTCCAGTCAGTAGGAGGGACCTGAAGGGACACCAGGAGAAATTCTTGGCTATGCCTCTCTCAGGAAAGTAAAGATCAGCACAGAAAAGAGACCCACAAGCGTTGCACAGCTAGCTGTACCAGCAAGCCAAGCTCTGTCTCAGTCACTCCATGGAGTCCTATTTATACCCTCCAAACATCACATGTCCTCCACGTGCCTTGTCTCAGCACATGCATCCAACCAGTCCGAGTCCTTGGAAGCAGCAACAAACTGCAGCACACCACCAGAAGTTTTTTTGGTGCATTTCTCTCTATGGAGTCCTGACAAATACAGCTCAACTACTCAACGTAAGGCGGACCAATACATGCATGTTGTTAGCAAAGACTCCATCACGTGTCCTTTCACGTGCTTGCTTTAACAGAACATCCTCTCTCCTGTGTCTGCTTCAATGAAACATTCCTTCATGTGTCTGCCCTAGCAAAACACCATCCAACCTACTTTCCAAAGAACCCTTAAGTTTCCACTCCAGTGTCTCTCTCAACAGCCTTCCTCTTTCTTTTCAGCAGTGAACGTACAGTGTATCAATTCAGCGGAACTGGCTGTTCAGCCAGCCCCAGACACACACTGGGGATCTGAACTCAGGTCCTCACACTTGCACAGCAAGCTGTTTACTAACCCAGCCATCTTGCCAGCCCCTGAATCGTCAATTTTGATGAAGCATAGTTAGGGGATTAGTAAGTCTTCCCCAAAGAACACGTGTGAGTCTGGAAAAAAACAATCATAACAGTGAAACAAATTTTTAAAAAATGCAACAGCCCGATCCACTGAGTGCTTTGGAAGTGTCCCAGCTGCACCAAACCAAATATTTATGGAAATTGCTGCTGTTGGATACAGAGAGCTGTGCTGCTCTCGCCTGGAAAAGCTGCTATCCATCTGTTTCTTTTTGTTTTCAGACTGGCCAGTTTTTATTGATCCATCTTTAAGTTGGCAATTGTTCTTCCTGCCTTTGGTGTCTTTTGGAAGTGCTCCTCTTATCTCCTTAGGCTTCTCGATTCCCAAAGTAGAATTTCCTCTTGGTTCTTCTGCATAACCTGTCATTGAATTTCCCTATTTGCTGAATTGTTACTGTCGTGCATATGTTTTTGCTACTTAATTTTTCTCAAAACTTAAAATCTTTGAATTTCTACTTTAGAACAGCTGCCTTGAAGGCGTTGTCTGTTAATCCAGTGTCTGGAGACAATGGGGTACAATTCTTTCTGATTTCTTTTTTTCTGGACGTTTGTTAAATACTTGGCATTTGAAGTACAGCATTGTACCAACTCAGTGTGTGTGTGTGTGTGTGTGTGTGTGTGTGTGTGTGTATGTGTTCGCTCTCAAACTCTGTCTCCCTGATGATGTGTGGCTGTTTTGTTTTATTTTTATGCATAAGCCTTGCTTCCCAGCTTTGGCCTCTGTGACTTCACAGTTGAGCATTCAGCCAAAGGCTTGCCAGCTTATACTCAGAGCCAAGATGGCTCCTACCCTTGGCCGAGATCTGTGTGTTTTGAGCAGAAAATAGAGTTCTCACCATGACCACATTGAAGTCTCTGGCTTCTCTACTAGATTAGAAATGAATCTCAATAAAATGACCACACAATCCAAAGTATTTCATCAAGACAAAAGGCTTTATTTTTGCGGAAGGGTGAGTACCTGTGTCAGATCAAGTATCAAGCACGCCCAGCATGGGTTTTAGTCCCAATATGAATCAGTCCTGTGCTTCACTCTGAGGGGTCAGAGCTAGGCTTCATTTGTACACAACTGGCTAAGGTAAAGCTCTGCAGCTGGTAAGCAGAATGGAGATTTCAGCCCTAAGTGCAACCTTGCACGAATATTTTGATTTAAACAAAGTTCTGACCCTGGAGGAATTTGAATTTCTGCCAAGTGGCTTCTTTACAATTTTTTTTTTTTTTTTTTTTTTTTGAGACAGGGTTTCTCTGAGTAGCCCTGGCTGTCCTGGAACTCATTCTGTAGACCAGGCTGCCCTCGAACTCAGAAATCCGCCTGCCTCTGCCTCCCAAGTGCTGGGATTAAAGGCATGCACCACCACTGCCCGGCTACAAAATTTTTTAAAGCAGAGTTTTGTCTCCCTTAATCTTTGGATAGAGAAGACAGCACAAAATAAGAAATAGAGAAGAAGAAAGGAGTCCATTTCTTTTACATGACCCACAATCGGAAAAGGGAAAGGAGGTGGAGAGAGAGGAGTGGGAGCAAGCTCTCAGGGAATCCCTGACTACAAGACACTAATCTCATGACAGGAACCTCACAACCTCCTAAGGCTTCACTTCCAAATACCCTCAAATGTGTGAGTGAAGTTGCCAGGGGCCAGAGAAGAAACTTTTTTCTTTCTTTCTTTCTTTCTTTCTTTCTTTCTTTCTTTCTTTCTTTCTTTTCGGAGACAGGATTTCTCTGTGTAGCCCTGGCTGTCCTGGAACTCATTCTGTAGACCAGGCTGGCCTCAAACTCAGAAATCCGCCTGCCTCTGCCTCCCAAGTGCTGGGACTAAAGGCGTGTGCCACCACTGCCCGGCTGAAACTTTTCTAGCATACTCTGGACATGGGTCCCCTATCAACTGTTATTGCACCACCCTGTTGGTGAAGTCCTGACAGGGACTCCAGTTCAATGGGAAAGATGTGAGGAAGTAGTGGCTGCTGGCTTGGGGAGACTGAGCTGAGAATGAGCTGGAATGTCTGAATGGATTTCTTTGAAGTGACCGCAGTTATCTCCTCTCTCTGAACTTGTATGTGGGATGGGTGCTACCTCAGATTAGAGGCCTCCTCCCTCCATGTTGTGAGATAGCAAACATGTAAGCTTGCTCTTCAGCCCATATTAACTGAGAACAGAAATACTGAATCCCATGGACATCATTATATGCCATTAATTTGAAACATTATACAGTACCTGCCAGGCAGAAAGATGCTCACATTAATTAATGGTAATATTAGAAATTGCAATGTTACTACCATAAAAATCTCTTCAGAGCATCATGTGGTACACACACACACACACACACACACACAAAGGTAACAAAGGTAGACCTTAGATTGGGGTTGATGGCAGGAGTCCACTAGTGCCACCCAGTGGTGAGTACTGGAATTTTGGACAAGGCCCCTGTCAGTTGCTATGTACGATACCTATTGTTAGAGACAAAATTACTGGCTTGCAAGTGGACATTAACTGGAACACCACTAAGCCTGAGGATCCTAAAATAATCTTGAAATCTGAATCCCCACGACACATTAGTGACAGCAAAGAGATAGTCTAGGGAAGACAGTGCGGAGAAGAGATCCACAGTGAGAAGGCACATTCTGTGAGGGATGCCAGCGGGTGCTTGAGCACACCCACAGGATGACTAGAGAACCATCTGGGGGTCTGCCAGGTCTATGGCCACAATGATGGTACCCCATGAGCAGTCCCCACTGAGCTGTAGAGCCGCTTAATTTAGAGATAGCGATTTTACAGTGAGTGGCTAACATCTAACCCCAAGGCCTACTAAGAAGAAACTCGGAGCCAAGGCACCAGATGGGCCAACCGTGGGCAGCTTTCTTTGCAGTGGTGGAAGGATTGCAAATGCTAAGAACCCTTGTTTTAGAACTTCACTGACTTATAAGCAGTGACCAGTGGCTTGGCAGTGGACAGACAGCAGAGGGGAAGTGGGTTATTGACGGGAAACCCAAGTGGGTATGGCCCTGTGTAACTCATGACTGACACCTAAGGAACCCTTCCAAGATCAATGATCAAAGGATCTAGTAGGTGTATGCCCTAGGAGACTAAACTAGGTGCCCACCTGGGTTTGACAGATGGGAGGACTTGGTAGGGACAGGATGCTTGCAAGACTTTCTGACACCTTCTGGGGTATAAAATGCTCTCGATATTTTTCTTGTCAAGTCAGATTTAACAGTGCTTGCCTGTAATCCCGCGGACAGGAGAATCCCTGAGGATTGTTGGCTAATTAGTCTAGCTGAACTGGTCAGCTCCAGGTTCAGTGAGAAGCCTTGTTTCAAAAATAAGGTGGGACTGGGGAGAGAACAGTGGTATAACATTTGCCAAGCAAGTTCAAGGCCTTAGGTTCAATCTGGGCCACCAAAATGGTGACAGTGATATAGGAAGTAATTGAGGAAGCCCTTCAGCATCAGTCTCACACACGCGCGCGCGCGCGCGCGCGCACACACACACACACACACACACACACACACACGCACGCACGCGCGCGCACACTCACTAACTAATCATATGTTTAAAAAATACCTGACATTGCAGGATGTAAATAAATAGAAGTCATGCCAAAGATTTTTTTAAAAGATGTATTTTTATTTAAATTGTGTGCCCCTAACTGGACAGCCTTGTCTAGTCTCAGTGGGAGAGGATACACCTAGTCTTGCAGCGACCTGATGTGCCAGGGTGGGGCCTCCCCCATCTCAGAGAGGAGGAGATGGGAATGGGGGAGGGGCCATGTGAACAAGGAATAGGAGGAGGGGGACTGTGACCAAGATGAAAAGTGAATGAATGAATGAATGAATGAAAGAATGGGAAAATTGTACGTATATATGTTTATGTAGGTGAGGGTTTGTACACATGAGTGTAGCGCCCAAAGAGTCCAGAACACAGCCTTTGGTCCTCAGGGACTGGACTTGCAAGGTGCTGGGAAACAAACTTGGGTCCTCTGTAAGGGTAACAGGTGCTCATAACCACCAAGCCATCTCTTTAGACCCACGCTTTAAAGTTTAAGTTTCCTTTGAGCAATGTTAAATTGCAGACAAGAAACACCACGAGGAGCTGAGAGACCCTGAGGGAAAGGGAAGGAGCTTGAAAGAGCCTCTTCTCCTTTGCACACACAGTCTGGCCAGTGTTCACATGTCACAGGGCCCAGCGGGCCACGCAAGTTGCCCTTAGCAACTGGCAGTGAAGGTCTCCAAAGGTCACTTCTCCAGCCAAGTTGAACCTGGAGAGCAGGAACAGCTAGGCCCTGGCCCAAGAACAGCATGGCTCCCTGATCTAGCCAGTATGATCAGGGTGCAGCTGGCCTGGCTCAGGGCTGCCTATTGCATAGGAAAAGGCGTGGCAAATGAAGGACACCTTCTTCGGAGTTTGACCAAGAAGGGTGTGAGGTTCTAGGAGAACGGTGTTATCTCCAAAAACAACCTCTGCGGACACCAGATATCCATGGCTCCAGAGTACTGGCCACACCGTGTTCCATGGAGAGCCAGGGAAAGACCTTTCTATTTGTTTATTCATTTCTTTGTTTTCATCAAAGGGAAACTGAAAGAAAGAAAGAAAGAAAGAAAGAAAGAAAGAAAGAAAGAGAGAGAGAAAGAAAGAGAAAGAAAACCCACTATCCAGTTCTTATCAAGGGTAGACGTCTTCGGGAGAAAAAAGCCTGGAGACACAGAAAAACACTCTATAATGGAAAATTTGGGGCCTGTGTTGGACGTGTTTGTTCCCATAAATGACTGTGTCCTGCTGAGTTTTGTTCTCTCTCTCTCTCTCTCTCTCTCTCTCTCTCTCTCACACACACACACACACACACACACACACACACCACTGAGTCATTTTCATTGCAGGCTTCAAGAACAATGTCATTTTGAAATCCGCAGTTCCCTGCAATGTACTCTCTCCAGCGTCCAGCCTCTCTCTTCTTCCTCAGAGAAAACCACCTCCTTCAATTTGCCTTCTCCGCAGTTCTTGCTTCCTTAATCCTTCAGCTGATTTGTTTATGTGTTGGTCTCTAAGTCAGCACACATGCTCTCCACACCACAAGGAATATGTACTGCAGATTGTGTTAGCACATCTACCTTTTTACGTGGGTTCTGGGGATCCGAACTCAGTTCACCAGGCTCCTGCATTGAGTACCTTTACTCATTAAGCTATCTGCCTGAATTTCTTGCTCACTTCCTTCTGAGACAGGCTGGCCTCAAACTCATGCAGCTGAGGGTGATTTTGAACTCTCAATTCTCCTCCCTCTATCTCCCAGTAGCTGGGGTTACCACTATGCCTGGTTTACTTGGTGTCCTGGAACTCAGGCTTTCTGTAAGCTGCATAAGTACTCTACCAACTGAGCTGTAACTACTTTCTTTGTAGCATTTGCCTATGCTTGCAACATTTTACAAGACCAATAGGCACTTCCAGTTTCCGCACTCGGCTTGGGTCCTCACCCTTTGGTCACCGCCTCTCGCTCTGATTCAGAGGAGAACGTGGTAGCATTAACTCCTCCCCAGCTAATCTGTTGAGCTGGGAACAACCTTCAGCACTGGGGTACTACCCTGAGATATATAATGTATCAGACCCTCCCAGGCTCACAGGCCAGAAATGGCATCCTACCTCTCAGCCACATTCTCAGCCTATGCCAACACAAGATGGAACAAGCAATATCCTGGAGAGAAAAACACACCACAAAACAGAATTTGAGACGGCGTGATGATGTATAGCTGGAATCTCATTACTCAAGAGGCTGAGGCAGGAGGATCCTGCGCTATGTTAAAAAAAAAAAAAATCCAGAATTTGCGTTCTGTATGAGAAAGCAAAAGACAGAAATAAAATCTTGCTATATATATTGACCAAAAATCAAATAATTGCTTAATATTGCTATGTATATTGAATAAAAATCAAATAATTGCTTACTGGATCCATCACTGTGAATACTCTGCGAGCACCAGGTCCTCACAGCTGTAAGTCTAGCACTCGTGTGGAGATGGGTGCTGAGCTAGGGAAGTAGCCTGGAAACCCGACGGCTTGATATCCTGCAGTTCACAACCCACAAGTAGGAACGAGGGAGACCCTGTCTCAAACGAGGCGAAAGGTGAGAAGTGACTCCTAAAAGTTGTCCTCTGATCTCTATGTGCGCACTGTGGTATGTGTGCGCCTGCGCAAACACACACACACACACACACACACACTCTCTCTCTCTCTCTCTCTCTCTCTCTCTCTCTCTCTCATACAGGGAGAAGGAGGGGAAGAAAAAGAAGGAAGAAGAGGAGGAGAGAAAAGGGAAGGAAGGAAAGAAGATGTGCCAGCTCTCTGTACACAGGGCTCTTTAGCCTTCTTGCCCTTCTGAAACAAAGGAGAAATGTCCCACAGGCATGGCCAGCTGCTGAGCTCTCTTCAAACCCTGCAGGTGAAGCTCAGAGTTAAAACATGACCCACATTTTTCTGTGTGCACAGAGAAACTCACACTCCTTAAACCTCAATTTTAGATTCTGAACTAAAAGCCTACTGTAGACTTAGATCCTCTGGCGGGAGGGAGAGGGCAGTTCTGTGTGACACTGGGTTAGCACCACTGGGAGCTTCTTTTGGGAAGTAGAATTTGAAGTGAATTATGAAAAGAGACCTTGTTTTAGGAAAACTTTTTTTGGTATTTTGAGACAGGGTTTCTCTGTATAGCCTTGGCTGTCCTGGAACTCACTCTGTACACCAGGCTGGCCTCGAACTCAGAAATCCACCTGTCTCTGCCTCCCAAGCGCTGGGACTAAAGGTGTGCGCCACCACTGCCCAGCTTTGTTTTAGGAATCTTAAAACAGTTTTTTTTTTTTTTTTTTTTTTTTTTTTTTTTTTTTTTCTTACTTTTGATGCATGGTCCATGAAGACCAGGCTAGCCTTCAACTCACTATATAGCCAAGAATGATCTCAAACTTCTGATCCTAGTGTTTCCAGCAAACACTAGGATTATGTACATGTGCCACCATTTCTGGTGTGTGTAATACTGGAGTTCGAACCCAGGACTTTCTACACGCCAGGCAAGCACTCTACTAATTGAGCTACATCCCAGCAGCCATTTTTTTTTTCCTTCTGGAGAGACAGATTTGGGCAATTAAATGAAGCCATCGATGAAGAGCACCTGTGACTAAATGAATGTCCCAGAAACAAAGGACATTCTCTTCCGTTCTGTTTTTTATTTACAGTTTGTCATCACAGCAGGAGGAAAAGAGAGAGTGTTTCCCATTGCCCTCCCCCACCACATGCTCTGCCTGCCCCACATTTCCAGAAATTGTTTTTTCCAATTGCTAACCACAGCTCTGCCATCCTGCCTATTTTGAGTGACTCCCTGTGTTGCTGTGTCACCCTCTGGTTATTTTGGTGACCACATGACATGCAGTGTGCCTCAGCCCTTTGCATGAAGGGCTCCTCAGAAGACAAAGACATTCATCCCAGACCTCAAGCCAATGCTGTTATTTTCAGGGATTTTCCCGACATAGCTGAGGCCAGATGGGGACATTACAGCTTCGAAGCCAGAGCTGCCTCCAGGGGGAAGGATTGAGAGGTAAGCATTTTCTGAGGGCTAAACATCCCCTTGGATTGTAGTCTCTCGTGCCTAACACTGCATGCAGGGTCACACACAAGGAGACCCTGCCACTTTGTGGGCAGCTACAGCTCTGGGATTGGGGTACAGATCATCAGGTCAACTGTGCCCCTTTCCCTAACATGACACTCAAGAACAAATCAGAAATGTGGACATAAAGAACAAGGACATAAAGAACAAGGGATCTGGGTCTTGGTGTGAGGGTGTAGTCCAGTGTTTGCCTAGGATGCAGAGAACCTTGAGTTTGATCCCCAGCACCACATAAACTAGATATTGTGTCACTCACCTATAGTCCCAGTACTTGGGGGCAGAGGCAGAAGCATCAGAATTTAAGGTCATCCTCAGCTATGTGGTGAGTACATGTCTCAAACAAATAAAAATAATTAGCTAAATAAACCTCTAGGCAAACAAACAGAACAATAAATAAAAACAGAACAAGATCTGGAAAGACATAGGTCTGCATGCTCTGGTATTTTTGGCTGGCAAAAAAGTTACCTATCCTTCTATAAAAGAGCCATGTGGCCACGTAAAAATGAGTCACCATCTGTGGTCATCATCCTGGTTGCCAGCTGAGGCTGGGTGGGCCTGTGGTTCAGGGCTGGAGAAGAGAACCTGGCATCCTGAGGGAAAAGTAGTTCCTCATTATTGGTTTCCACCCATTTCCATCTCCAGTCAGGGTTTGAATGGGAGGAGAAGGTAGGGAAGGCACAGGAGAGAACAGACCAGGAACCAGGAGGACTGGGTGGAAATCGTCTTTTAGTAGTGGGAGCATAGGAATCAACATCGCAAAGACCGTCTACCTGTGGGGTAGATCCTGGTTAAAGAATAAAAAGTATATGCAGATAGCATACTCACCGAAATGACCTAGGCAATGACTGTGAGCTGGGCCCTGTATCAGAGACACAGGCTCCTCAGCATCAAGGAAGGAGAATGCAACCAGATATCTACACAGAGAGGTGAACAAGAGCCAGCTCTGGGATGCTCCTCGGGAGGACAGACTTTCTCTTTAGAATGGATTGCACTTAATTTTAATTTCACAGGTGGCATCTTAGTTATACAAGCATCTGACTTTCTGTCCTGTCACTGACATTCGAGAGGGGCATCGGTGGGACTTTGGGCTTGTTCTAATGAATTCCAGATATGTAATCAGATGTTGGGCATCTGGACAAATGAACAAAACCCAAGAGCTCTGGACTTGGAGTCAGAGAATTGGACAGGACTGGCCACCCAGAGCTGCTGTTCCATGACTTCTGGTCAGCTGCTGGGCACTCAGGACTGTGGGACGCCTCCAGTTTATGCTAGCTTCCCCTCTTATAACAAGCACACACCACAGTGTAGGCTGTCTAGGCTGCTTACATTACTAAATCACAAAACACAACACCATACACATACACTACATACCCACACCACAGATAGATACATGTCACACACGTGTCAAACACAGACATACACGATATATGCCCTACACACCACACAGTGTGCCTGTCACTCTCTCTTCATACTATACATGGCATGGTATATACACTTTGGAACAGCATCCATGTATAAAGATTTCCTTAAGGAAATGTGCATTTCACTATAACACAGACACTAAACACTAAACACAGAGTAAAGTGTCCCCACACCATGAAAAGGAATTCTTTGTTACATTAAGAGTGTTTAAAGATCCCGGAAGCCTCAGGACCCTGAGAGTCTGCCAGAAGTGGTAGGTGCAATGATGGTGTCAAGAAAAGTAAGAAGCCTTTCCTTCTGCGCCATCCTGGAGCCCAAAGCCACGTGGATTCCTGTTCCCCCGGGGCCACTGGCCCCACTCACCACCAGCTCGGCACCACCAGCCTAGCTCCTTGCCGTGTTGCTATGGGGACTAGTCTGCAGCATCCCAGGCTGAGCCCCGCCTGCCTGCCTCCCCAGCTCTCCACGTGCTGGCTTTGTGAGGGCTCAGTCTCTGCAGCTGTGGCCAGCAGAAGACACGGGTGCTGCCAAGGAGACAGGACCACCCACCGGACCCCAGGAGGGGCTGATCAGGGCCTGGAAGCACAGCTCTGCTCTTGACATCTCTGAGGAGAACCCCCTACCCCCACCCCCAGCTTCCTGCCCTCCTGGACCCAGCTGATCTCCTCCGGAAGCTGTCCCTCTGAAAGTGTGCCAGCCTCCAAGGTTGCCTACTCCGGGGCTACGGAAGGCACGAATTTCTCTTGTTTGTTTTAAAACGACTCTCATTCCCAAAGGAAGTCAGTAAGTACCCTGAATTTCAAGTGGCTTTGGGACCTGGGCTGGGGTCTGTCTGTGTGACTGACTTCCAAGGGGGTGGAGCTGGCAAGACTTTTTCTGAGGAAGAGGAGGGTGTGTAATTTGAAGAGTGATTTATTCAACCCACTGCCTTCTCCGGAATAAGCTGTTAGTGGCCACTGTGGCTGGCTGCTGGGATTCTGGGGTCCCCAGCTCCTACGAGGAATTATCTAGGTGTTTATTGAACAATATATAGTAGGTTTTGATGCAATTTCTTCACCCTTGGCCCACTTTTCCAATTCTGTTTTCAAATGGACAGGGAGGGAAAATGGTGTGCTTAAATAATATAGTATTGCTTATAAGAGCCCCAGGACAGTGGGACCCCACGTCAGGTGACAAGCGTTTTTTTTAACCCCTTTTCTTTTTGTTAGCGTTTCTAAGCCACTAATGAAAGTGACTCTAAAGTCACTCTAATGAAAGTGAAAATAAATCAGGAGGGAAAGGGAGCCTTTGGCTTTTCTGTGGGGAATTGGAGGACCATTGAAAGAAACTTGCTCTTGAGGTGAACAAGGGGAAAACTTTATCAAAGGGCCATGCTGTATGGCCTGTCTGCAGGCCCCTGGCTACTCCAGGGTGTCACAGGTACACCCACTCATCCTTCCCTTCCCTCTCTTCCCCTCCCCTTTCTTCTCCTTTCATCTCTCCCTTCCTCCCTTTCTCTTCTCTTTCTTGTTTTTTATGACAGAACAGTCTCATGTAGCCTAGGCTAGCTTCACACTTATATGTAGTTGAGTTGGAATTCTTAATCCTCTGCCTTCCGAGTGCTGGGATTACGGGACACACTCCACATCATCCAGCCCATCTGCGTGAACCTTATGCACTATATCAGCCATTCTCAACCTGTGGGCTGAAGCCCCTTTGAAGGGGTGAAAGACCCTTCCACAGGGGTTGCCTAAGGCCATCTGCCTATCAGATATTTGCATTTCAATTTCTAACAGTAGCAAACTTACAGTGATAAACTAGCAATGAAAATGAGTTTATGGTTAGAGGTCACTATAACGTGAGGAACTGTATTAAGTGGTCACAGCATTAGGATGGTTGAGATCCACCGTTCCATACCAACCTGTAAATTAAGGCAGCTAGAACATGCTCGTTTTCCAGAACAACTGAAAACACAGGCATCATTGGCTGAATTAGCTTGAGGTGGGAACAATGTGTGTTTATCTGGGTGAGTAGAGGGGCTGCATGGTGGGGACAGGGTTCAGTAGTTTGGTAAACTAATGGTTTGAGCAGGTTGTCATGGGCTGCGTCTTATACACAGAAGCTAAGTGCCTCAGCAGTGGTGAACCGAGCTGATCTTAGCCACAGCTTGTAACTCTTCCTTCCCTGACCTTGTGCTGGTGCGGGGAGGGGTAGTCCACTAAAGGGTATCAGACTTTGAGGCCTGAAAACCACGGTCCTGGCCTTGCTTATGCAGGCCAAGCAACTGATTCCTAATCCATCTGCTCCAGGGTTGAGCTGGGCGCCAAGGGCATCTCCTCATCCTTGGGCCCCTGGACTCAGAGCTCAGGCTTGGGAAAGAGACCTTAGTTTCCTTGTCTGAGAAGTGAGAGATTGTCTCTCAGGCTCTTGGTGAGATTCCTGGGTAATGTCAGGACTCTTAGCCTGTGGTTAGTCTGTGCTGCTCCAGAAGAGTGGGTTACACACAGGTAACCTTGGGGTCAGAGCACCCACTGTAATAGGAGCATGTGTCACCTACTGGCAGCTTTCTGTGCAGAGGAAGAACCAAGGGTACATTTGTGTCCTGAGTGGCTGGCAGCTGGTTCTGTGAAAAGCTGTCCAACTCCAGGCCTGGGGGAGACCATACACGTGGGTATCCATTTACTAAGTTGGTGGATTCCGTATCATTTTATGCTTGTAGCTTCAGATCAATGCAGGGCCTTACAGTGTCTCCCAGGGAGGGAGGCGGCACTGGGACTATCAGAGACAGACTCAGGCCAACATTTCTAACCAATGTCCGAGACCCTGTATGTGTTTTTGTGGCCAATGGTCCAGTAAGAGGTAAGAAACTTGCTTGCAGAGATGTGTTCTGGAAGAGAGAAGAGAGAGATGCTGCCCTGTTCAGACCAGGACCTGGTGCCTATCCCAGTCCCCTGTGTGCCAGCAAAGGTGCAGCCACCTGTGCCTGTCACAGTTCTGAGTGGGCCAGTGAGGGTGTAAGCAGCCACCTTCCCACAGCCTGCTGAGGAACTCTTTGTCAGTCTTGTGGAGTTTCTGGCTGTTCTCAAACTTGCTTTGTAGCCAGCGATGATTTTGAATTCCTGATCCTCCTGTCTCCGGCTCTCAAGAGCTGGGATTTCATGTGCATACAACCATGTCCAGTTTATACAGTGCTTAATGCATGCCAACTATACCAACTGAGCTACATCCCCAGCTCGGCTGAGGAACTTCTAATCTTCCTATGTCCAACGAACTCCGTGCCTATTTCAGGGGCTTCACTAACCAATTGCTGGCCATCTATAAAACTAGTAGAATCTATTCTCCCTTCTTTTCCTTCTCCTTCCATCCCTCCCTTCTTCTTTCCTTCTCCCTCCCCATCTCCCTCCTTCTAGATGGCTTGTACGGCACTGTTCTGAGCATCCTTAGTTACTGACATCTCCTTTCTTTTCCTTTATCCACACTCCCAGCTTCTCAGCTCAACCTCATCCTTTAAGCACATACCTTCTATTGAACCCTGAGTAGTTTTGCTTACTGAGGAGCTGGGCATAACTCCTGAGGAGTAAAGGTTGGTAAAAATAACCATTTCACAGGATTTAATGTCTAGATTGGATACTGAGAGCAGAGGCAGGTCTCAGAGTCAACTCCGGCTTCAGAGTATATTCCCGGCTGACGCTGCGCAGCTGCACTGGAACAATGCCTGAATTATGGTCTATTCAAGGCCTGATGGAGTAGGGGCGTGGCCATGCCTTTTATGCCTTAGGTTTTATGGATCACTCTCTATTTATACATTGATGCTTTTTTTCCCTTATAGTGTAAAGGGGGGGGGGGGCACCAGTTGTAGACTTTGCAGGAAGGGCAGATACATCAGAGCTTTTTGTTATAGGTAGGGAAAAACAATTGCTTTCACTTTTCCACTTCAGGCTCAAATGTTTTTGGAGTGATTGCCAGAGTCACCCTGTAATTATGCCCTCTGTCTGGGAAGCTCTCAAAATGCCACTTCACTGAGCTGGTATTGCCTCTTCGGTTCAATGCTAAATGCTCTGTGGGCTGAGATGACTAAACTGTCAAATATTTTTAAAAGCTTTTTTTTTTTTTTTTTTTTTTTATCAAGAGTTAAAGAGAAAGTCTGACTAATTAGCTCCTCTGTTCCCAGCATTTTACATGCATGACCTAGTTGGAGTGAAGGGCCCATCCAAGGTCAGTGAGCTTGACTTCACACGCAGACCTTTCCACACAAGTTTGAGCAGCCTGGGACCATGTCCCAAGACAAGAAAGCAACACAGGTAAAGTCACGTCAGATTGGAGAACATTGTTCACACCTGACCTGAATCCATTGCAGCGACCTAGAGTTCTTTCTGGAGAAAAATGTTTTCAGAGGAGAGACTCACAGTCAGCACCCCTCCCTTCTTGGTTTCTTAGCTGCATTTTTCCTTAGAGAAATTTAGGGGTAGTGGGGTAGGAATTAAAATTTCCACACATAAACAGACACCGAGACAACTGGCTCTCATTGTGCAAGAGCTCTGGGCTGGAAGTCTTGGATGAACAGCCAGAAATTTTGTGCTCTTATTTTTAAATGGATTCTCTCTTTGTTCTTGATGACAAATATTGTGAATAATCTCTGTAAATCTTATGAGTTATTGAGGAACTTTGAGAAGAAAGCAAAAATGACTGAGAGTTCATTGCCCCAACACGGCCACACAGGCACCCCCCTCATCACCCCAACACAGCCACACAGGCAGCCCCCCTCATCGCCCCGACACAGGCACCCCCCTCATCACCCCAACACAGCCACACAGGCAGCCCCCCTCATCACCCCAACACAGCCACACAGGCAGCCCCCTCATCGCCCTGACACAGCCACACAGGCAGCCCCCCTCATCGCCCCGACACAGCCACACAGGCAGCCCCCCTCATCGCCCTGACACAGACACACAGGCACCCCCCTCATCACCCCAACACAGACACACAGGCACCCCCCCTCATTACCCCAACACAGCCACACAGGCAGCCCCCCTCATTACCCCAACACAGCCACACAGGCAGCCCCCTGGAGGCTTTGGTCTTCCTGGGTCTACACTGTCACTGTGTGGATATTCAGTTCTTGGTTCTGGAAGCTAACAGGAGTGAGGGCTGGGAAGATGACTCCGGCTGCAAAGTGCTTACCTTGCAAGTACAAGGCCCTGAGTTCAGTCCTCAGATCTTACATAAAAGAAGTTGTACATGAGCCGAGGAGATGGCTCAGTGGGTAAAGTGCCTGTCATTCAAGCATGAGGGCCTGAGCTTAGATCCCTAACACGAATGAATGTAAAAGCCACATGTGGCATCATGTGTCTGAAACTCCAGTGTTGGGGGAAGGAGACAGGGAGATCCCCAGAAGCTCACTGGCCAGCCAGCCTAGCCCAGATCTTGAGCTCCAGGTTTAGTGAGTGACTTGGGCACAGAAAAAAAAAAAAAAAAAAAGATAGGTGCTAGAGACATGGCTCAGTGGTTACGAGCACTTGCTGCTCTTCCAGAAGACTAGGGTTTTGTTCCCAACATCCACGTGATGGCTCATAAGCATCCATAATTCCAGTTCTAAGAAGTCTTAACACTTTCTTCTGGCCTCTGAGAATACTGCATGCACATACATGGTGCACGCACATACGTGCATATAGGCAAAACATTCATACACAGGAATTGAGGAACATACTTAATGTTGACTGATGGCTTCTGCATACATGTGTGTGTACCTACACACACACACACACACACACACACACACTCCTGTATATGAATATGCATATATACATACTGTGGTGGTTTGAATATGCTTGGCCCAGGGAGTGGCACTATTATAATCTGTGACCTTGTTGGAGGAAATGTGTCACTGTGGGGATGGCTTTGGGACCCTCCTCCTAGCTGCCTGGGAGATAGTCCTCTTCTGACTGCAGTTGGATCAAGATACAGAACTCTCAGTTTCTTCTCCTGCACCATGCCTGCCTGGATGCTGCCATGCTTCCCTCCTTGATGATAATGGACTGAACCTCTGAACCTGTAAGCCAGCCCCAATTAAATCTTGTCCTTTGTAAGAGTTGCCTTGATCATGGTGTCTCTTCACAGCAATGGAAACCCTAACTAAGACACATACCGCATAAGCACATACAACACACACACACACACACACACACACACACACACACACAAAACTGGACATGATGTCACCAACTTGTAATCCCACTGATGGAGAGGTTGAAGACTATTGGATCTTTGGGGTTCACTGGCCAGTCAGCTTAGCCTACTTGACAAATTCTAAGCCATTGAGAGACTCTGTGTCAAAACAGAATAGGTGATCTGGGCACGTACCTTTAATCCCAGAACTCAGAGGGCTGGGGAGGTGAGGACAGAAGCATATGGATCTCTATAAGTTCAAGGTCTACATAGAAAGTTCCAGGCCAACTGGACTACAGTGAGACTTGGAGTCAGAAAATGAGGAAGAAGAAAGGGCGTTCAGCACCTGAGGAATGACACTTGAGGTTGACTTCTGGCCTCTGTATGCATATGCACATGTATGTGCCCACACACATATGGACATGCACACACACATACATATGAAGATGCTCCCTGTCCAAGCCTATTAGAAGTAACAAGAGGGTCTCCACTTTCTGCCTTGCTGCCTCTCCAACCCTCGCCAAGTCATCATTAGCCTTCCTGGTAAATAGGGAATCTCATGGGCAGACTAGGGGCCCAGGAAAGGAATCCTTCCTCCTGGGAGTGGCCTCCTGTGCTGTTAGCTGTGTGTAAAAAGAGGAAAACCCCTCTGGAGGGACAGCTGAGGGAAGCCTGGAAGGCATGCAGCCTTCCTCCAGGAGGCTCTGACTCTATGAAGTTATTTAGGGTCCTCGGGATTGAACAGCATAAGCATGCCTACCTTCCTTTCCACGGTGTTACAGTTTGAATCTGAGACATCTCTCACAAGTTCGTGTGTTTGTTTCAGTCTTTGAGACAGGGTCCCATGTAGTCCAGGTTGACCTCTAACTCAGTATGTAGCCAAGGATGGCCTTGAACTGGCCTTCCTTTCTTTACTTCTCTAGTACTGAGATCACAGGCATGTGTCACCATGCAAGGCTGGTTTATGTGAGCATTCCTATTTTATACCTGGTGGAGTTATTTGGGGAGACTAAACCTTTAGGAGGTGGGAGCTAGGAGGAGGATGTAGGTTGGTCACTGGGAGCATCCCTTGGAGGTATATTACCCTTGGGTCTCACTACAGTCACACCATCTCTGCTTCCTGCTCAGCCACGATAGGAAGCATTGTGACACATTCCTGCCGCTATCATGGACTGATGACTGTATCCCTTGAAACCTTTGGCCCAGATAGACCCACCTCCCCTAAGTTGTTTCTGTCAGGTACTCTGTCTCAGGAACACACAGCTAACACTTAGGGGTTGTGGATCTGTTTGGCCATTGGTTGTATGTACTCTAGGCTGACATAATTAAAAAGATGGATTATAGGCGTCCATATTTTACTTCCCAGAAAACCCTTCTACTTTCCTTCCTTGCTCTCTTCCTGATGAAAATACTGTATAATATATCTACTGATACCTAACAAATCACCCAGAAATTAGTGGCTTAAAATGGTAGTAGGGGCTAGGAGCTGACTCCTAGTGGGTGACTAGGGTCCCACGTAAAAGCCAGTTTGGGCAGCCCACATCCATAACCCCAGTGCAATTCCCAATGAGGGAATGAGACAGGTGGGTCTGTGGAGCTCACCGGCCAGCTAGTCCAGCCAAACTATGAAACAGTGGGTTCCAGGGTCAGTGCCAGACCCTGTCTCAAAAAATAATGTGGCTTCAGGGTGTTCTGTATGGTCTAGAAAATGATCTACATGATAGATATACTTTTGGTTTTCAGTGAGTGAGTATAGTAAGCATATTTCAAGTCAAAGTAAAATAGCAAGAGATAGATGATTAGATAGATAGATAGATAGATGATAGATGATAGATAGATAGATAGATAGATAGATAGATAGATAGATAGATAGATAGATGACATTTAATTGGGTGTTCAAAATATTCAACAGAAATCAGATCAGCTGGAAACACCTCATGAGGAAGTCACCTGGAGTGTACATAGAGATACAGAGTTAGGACCAAATGTTGTCTGCTCAGGTGAGGCTTCCAAGTGAAAGAACATGGAGCAACACACTGAAAGATGGCGACATCAAATCCAGTGCTCACCATAGCCAGCAGACATGGACTGGAAAAGTTGAGGCAGTCAGCTGGAGTTCCTGGCTGAGTTTCTCTCCATGGCTGAACTTCTGGCTTCCCTCCCCTCCACAGGCACTTTTACATCAAATGATAAACAACAGTGACCTGTTGAGAACGCTCTGACTTCTATCTGTTTTCAGGGACAAAATGTTTTTACACTTGGCCTGTTTTGCTGGCCTCTCCTCCTTGTCACAGTTTTATGGGGCAGCTCATCCCCCCAAAAGAAGCCTTGAGGGACACTTGATATAAACACCCTTGGGTCGAAGTGGGGGCCCACCTCTTCTCAAGCCTGACAAATTGAATTTGGTCTCTAGAACTCATTGTGGAAGTAGAGACTGACCTCAGCAAGTTGTCCTCTGGACTCCACATGCACACTATGGCCCGTGTGCACCCGCACAAAAGCACTCAAAATAAATAAAGGTGCAATATAAAAGGTTAGGTAGAGAGTAATAAAAGAAGGTACCCTATATTGGCCTCTGGCTTCTATATACATGTGCACACATGTGTATATGCATGTGTTCACACACAGGTGCACACACATACATGTCTTAAACACACACATACTTAGACTGTCTCTGTGCGCACACACACACAGTAATGAATCTATTAACTCTGCTTCATTTGACTGCTCAGGAATTTGGGTATGGCGTGGCTCTGGATACAGTCAGATGGTGGCTGGGATAAGCATCACCCAAGGTAGCTCATTCAGTCAGCCAGTCAGGGCAAGTTGGTGCTGGCTGTTGGCTGAAGTCTTAGTTTCTTCCACATAGGTGTCTCCCCAGGGCTGGTCGGACACTCTTCCAACATGGAGGTGACTATACCCTGCCCCAACAAAAACTAGTGCTATGTGTATGACCAAAAGCTAGTGTGCATGACTTAGGAAGTCACCTGTGTCACCTCTGCAGGAAGTATTGAACACTAATATTTATGTGTCGTTCACAGTGGAAGGGGATAGTAAGAGTTGATCAGGATGTAGTCATCACTGGTCCACTGTGGGGGTTCTTTTTAAGGGTGTTATCCAAAGTAGAGACATTGTTTCCTCCCACTCGGGAACAAAAGGACATTAGACCTCTTTCTCTCTCTTTCTTTTGTTCTTTCGTTCTTTCTTTCTTTTTCTTTGATTCTTTCATTCGTCCTTTCTTGCTTTTTTTTTTTTTTTTTTTTTTTTTGAGATGGAGTCTCATTATGTGGCCTGGCTGACTTGGAACTGGACATGTAGACCAGGCTGAACTGACTTTCCAGAGATGGGCCTGCCTCTGCCTCCTGAGTGCTGAGTGCTGGGATTAAAGGCATGTGCCACCACGCCTATCCCTTTGTTTTATTTTTAAGCCTAGGAACTCTTCCTCTTCTATCCTTCCCCACCTGCTCTGAAGCTCTTCTTTTCAGTCTTCCCACCTGGCCTGTCAGGCTAGTGTCTATCTTCACTTCCTCAGCTGATTCAGTGTTCCTGGTTGGTCTTGGCCCCAGTCCTGATGGGATTCCACAGCTAGCCTCCAGGCTTAGGATGTGCCAACAGAGGGATAATTGCACTGTGCTGGACCACAGGTGCTGTGCTTCCTGGCCTGAGCTAGAAGCATCTGGGTGGCCCAAGGCTGCCTCCTGGGGGGGTGGGGGGGGACATGACCTTTCAGAGAGTAAAGCAAAGGGCTCTGGGCCCGGCACAAACAGCACAGCAATTCAGGCAGGGACTAAGATTCTTTAGGCACTTGCCTGAGCTAGACCTCATTCCTTACAATGCCACATACACCTCCATTGTACGGAAGGAGAATGAGGATCTTAAGCCATTCCATCCTGCCAAGGACACACCTCCTGTGAGCTGTGGGCGAGCTCTTGGAGCTCTTGACCACTCTAGCCTGTTGTGTAGGGCAGCTTTGTGTCCCCTGACAGTGCCCAGCAGAGTCAGAGGAAACCTGCAGACGTTCTGCATCACTTCAGACTGCAGCCTCTGGAGGGCACAGTGCTTACCTTGAAGGCATGAGGATCTGGGTTTGACTCCCCAAAGTCCACATAAAAAAATCTGGGGGTGCTGCATGCACTTGTAATCCCAGCACTAGGGAGGCAGAGGCAGCAGATCCCCGGGACTTGTGAGCCAGCCCCCCTACCTTTTACTTGAAGCTCCGGTCCAGTGAGAGACCCTGCTTTTAAAAAAAACAACCCCCCCTCCAAATGGATAGACAGGATCTGAGGAATGATGCCTGGGCTTGAATTCTGACCACCAGGCACAGTGCATACAGGTATAGTATACACTCATGCATGCATGTGCACGTTCATACACACATACACACACATATACACAGAAAATATTAGCTAACTAAAACAAATGTTTAGAGGATTGAGGAGATGGTTCAGTCCAAGCATAAGGGACTGAGTTCAATCCCCAGTACCCGTGGGAAAAGGCTGAATCTAATCCTGGGGAGGCAGAGACAGAAGGGTCCCTGGGGGATGCTGGCTAGCCAAGCTAGTCATGTTGATTAACCCCAGGGTGAATAGCAATAAATGCCAAAATAATAATAATAACAATAATAGTAACAATAATAATAATGTGGACTGCAATTGAGGAAAACACTTAGCTCTGACTTTTGGCTTCCACATGTATGCACGCATACACACAAACACGAACATACACATGTACATGTACCTGTGCACATGCATGCATGCACACCACACACACACACAGAATTTAAGACTAGTTGATGCAGTGGTGCACAATAGCAATCCCAGCATTTGAAAGACAAACAGTACAAATTCAAGTGAGTTTGGACAGCACAGTGTATCCAAGGCCATCCTGGACTGGTGAGACTGTCTCAACAAAACCTAAAGAAAACAAAATTTAGGAGAGATTAAGAAGGCATTACTGAGTCTCGAAAAACCACCCCCCCCAAAAAAAAAGAAGGCATTACTGAAATGGAGTCAAACTTGCAGCCTGTATGCATGTTAGGGTAACCCCTTGTCCCATTATTTATTGACTTCCTGAGATAATGAGGGGGCTTTCCCCTTAGGGCTGCCTGGAAGAGGCAGAACTTAGGCTTGCTAGGGCAGCCCTCATCAGCCAGATCACCAGAGGTTTCTTCAGGTTTCTTGGAGTCACCATGAAACAATGTCACTGGTGTACTTCTTCCAACCTTCTATAGCCACCAAGGTCAATCTGGCCTGAGTCACCTGTCCTTTGATAGATCTTCTTCCCTGTAGACAGCATTGATCTTAAATCTGCTCAGAGGAGCCCACCAAACCAGATTCAGGAGGCATCCTCACTCAGTGACTTGTTAAACTTAAGCTCAGCCCTGGCTGCTACTTCAGAGCCAGAAGCCTGGTATGGTTGAGCCAGCTCACGTAAAAGGATTATGCTTTCGAAGTCATCCCACCACAAGCAGACCAGGCCCTTCAAAACCAGCAGACCAATCTCTCTTGTTGCGTCATCTCTACGGAAATACAGATATGTCACTGTTTTGTGACCAATATTGCAAAAATTAGAAAGAGGAAGTTGGGTTCTGTTCTTGCGTGAGTTCAGCCCTGGAGGAGATGCAGACTGGTCTTGGGAGAAGGGTGAGTGGAGATTGGCTCCTGGGATCTTTGTCCAACCCTACAATATGGTCTTGTGTTGTGAAGGGGCTACATGGGGGAGGGTGGTAGGAGATTACTAGAAACCAAACAGGAACCATTCAAGGGAGACAGATGTTTTCAAGGCAGGAAGTTGCTGTGGCATGCTAGCAGTGTCTCTTTTCATGCCGTTGTCTTTCAGTGGCTCATACTGGCGAGAAGATAGAGTTGGTATGGATGGGTATGAGAAGCTTCTGCAACTACAGTGTGCCGGACATGCTATTGGCAGATGGGGCACAGCTCAAACTTAGGATATGGGAAGTCTGTCAGTGACGATTGTGCCCCCAGGAGGCTGGAGGGGGGCACAGATCCAAGGCTGACCCTGTGTCTCAGTGGTGTGTGTGTGTGGGGGGAGAAAACAGGTTCTTTTCTGCTTAAGCAGAAGAGGTGGTCCCAGGTGATTATTTAGTGGAGGATAGGCCTTCTCATTCCATGTGGCTCTGGAATCTGCTAGAGTCTACAGTGTAGATATTAACAGATATGTCTGTCTAGCTGGGCACCGCTGGGAAAGAAAACTAAGTTCTCTAAGGACTCCTTGGGACCCCCCCCCCCAGGCTTTGCCTGGGCAGCTCTGGGCAGTGGTACAGCCCCTTAGGAGGCTGGCAGCCGTAGGGTAGGCTCCCAGCAGCACAGATGGGATGATATGGTTATGATAACACGATGATACTATATGCCATGCAGAGTAGGCAGAGGCCGGAGAGGCAGGATATGTTTGAAAAGCCGGACTCTGGGACTTGTGGGGAGTGTAGGGCAGGAATCACTGTCATTGTGGATGACAAGCCAGTTTCCATTTTTCTGGGTGTCAGTGAGTGCTGCAGAGGATGAGCAGCTGCAGGGAAATAGGGAGGAGACCCTGGTGAGAAAGAATGCCAGGAACAGGGTGATGGGCAGTTGTAGAGCCTCAGAACTCAGCTTTGGACAGCTTCTCAGACTCTGCCTCGATTTCCCTTTCTGTAAAGTGGGATCTGAATGATGCCGAGCACACTGAGGTTTAGAGCGTATGCAGCTCTGCCTCACTTTAGATTGGTCCTTCTTAGCCAGGGGGTGGGGGTGGTGGCGCACGCCTTTTAATCCCAGAATTTGGGAGGCAGAGGCAGGTGGATCTCTGAGTTCCAGGCTCATATATGCTCATATATGCGTGTGGGGGGGGCAGTGAGGGCATGTGGGGGGGGGGGGGATGTGTGTGTGGGACATGCGTGGGGAAGCCAGAAGACAATCTCAGATGTTATTCTCCAGGACCTATTTGTGTTTTAGACAGGTTCTCTCATTGGCCTGACTCTACACGTGGTTTACTGAGACTCTCCCCAGCCCCCATTTTTGTGAGAGATGAAATGAGCACTGAGCACTCTGCCAGCTCGTCCCAGCCCCCAAAGTCTGTGAATGGACTGGATGGTCCCCACATAAGCTGGCTAAGCTGATAACTCACAACTCACTTGGTTTAGGGGTGGGGCCAGCTCCGGCAAGGACAAGAGGAAGTGGTTTGTCTCAACTGGGCTGCCACAGGCCCCTTGAAGCCTGCTTCTGCCCCTACAGTGTAGCAGCAGAGGCTGACTTCTGTTTCTAGAGGGATCTGCACCTCTCAATGTGCAGGGGCCCCAGAGCCACACTGAACTCTGCATACAGAGGTCAAGAGCACATTATGAGTTAGTGCTGAAGTGGGCTTGTCTTCAGAAGCCTCAGTGCTGAGTGAGAAGCCTGGCCCTGCTGCTCAGTGGTGAGAGCCAGCTCCATGGGTTACAACAGGGACTTTGGGTATCTTGATGCATGTTCCAGAAGTTTCCGCCACACTGTGCCTTCTCAGGGGCCCTGGGTAGGCTGATTGTGATCCTCCACTTACAGATAGAAATCATAATTTCTCTATTGTGTCTATCTCCATTGTAAAGTGACTGGGCAGGAAGTCAAATCAACGCTGGGCAGATATAAAACGCAGATGATGCTGGCTTTGTGGACTGTTCTAGCAACTACAAGAAGGCTCTGAGACGGATGTGTGCCCCAAACAATGAACAAGGACAGAAGAATACACAGAACTGCTCACTGCTGTGGTGACCTGTCTCTGCCTGCCTCTGGGTAGGGGGACAGACTGGGGGCAGGAACCAAGCTAGTCGAGGAAGGAAATGAGAAATGAGAAGGCCCTTCGTTCATTGTGGACACTTCCCTCTGTGCTCAGGCTCCTCTGTGCCCCACATAATCTCTAGGTGGGTGGGGGTTGGATATGACAGATCTGGGCCAGTGTGGAGGAATGCAATAGGGCAGATCCTGTGTAAAGGGGGACAGCAATGTGGTGGACTGAGGGCAAGCTGACTGCAGCCTGGTGACATATCTTGCACCACAGTGAGGGTGACATGTGACCGTACTGAGGTCTGGCCTGCTCTTCCTTCTGGTTTTCTGACTCCCAGTGCTAGGAAGCCTCTCCTATGACCATTAACAGGTGGTCTCTGTGGCGTCTGGGCCTCATATATTGACTTTCCCTTAAACAGCTGATTGGTGAGCCCCTGTCTCAGAAATTCCTCAAGTGGGGCTGGGCCCACTGGCTGCCATCTACACTGGCATCAAACTTGATTTCCTGCCCCCCCAACACCCACCCCTGTGATCCCTACCATGGAGAGTGTACTCCACATGGCCTGGTTTGGAACTCCATGCTTGGTGCCTTTCCCCCACTACAATATCATCACCCATCTCTGAGCCCCTGGAAATGGGGAATAATTAAATGTTCAGGTCGTGTGAAGCGAGCTGATCTAGACGCTCAGGTCCTATGAGGTGGGTGATCTATACTTAACATCAAATTCTGTAGAGTAACCAATAACATTAGCCTGTAATGTCTGGAGGTATTTGGGGCCTCATTGGCCAACAGCTCCAAGAGAGGTAACCCATTCCTGGTGATGGGTTTTCTATTGATAGCCTGGAGTGTCCAGTAGGGATATCATCACCCCATTATAGGGTAGCTCCATTCATATTCTCTCTCTCTCTCTCTCTCTCTCTCTCTCTCTCTCTCTCTCTCTCTCTGTGTGTGTGTGTGTGTGTTTGTGTGTGTGCATGTGTGTGTTTTAAAGAAGCTTGTACAGTAGGCCTTCATATGAAGTTTTTTAAAGGTCTTTAGTGTTATTTATCCTTTCTCGTGTTCCCTCCTCTACCCTGTCTTCTCACCCTCTTCCCAATGTAACCGTTCCTGTTCCATTACATGCAGCCCTGAACAGGATGTTTATATCACATTCCTTCCTTCTAAGGCTCTAGGATCACGGCAGAAGAGCAGAAAGATGTTAGAGCCAAAGGCGACAAATAGCTACAAGGACACAGTGTCTTCAGGACAGAGCAGGGCAGTTGTACATATGAACTCACAATGGTTGTGACAACATATGCAATATCTGCGCAAGCTGAAGCTAGACAAATCCCAGCATGAAGCGGGGTGATGGGCACAGAGTCTCACTCCTAGTTGAGGAGCTATTGACAATTGATAGCTGCTTGGACAGTCAGTTTTCTTTGAAACTTCAGCCCCTGGTAAGCTGACGGTGCTCCAGTGGAAAGCCATACATCTGTGAATATATGAACAGAACAAATTGAGCTTGGAGGGTTAAAATAGAAAGAAGATACAAAGCTGGGTGAATGGAGGGTGTTGGAGAGTAGATGTGGGAGGAGTTGGGGGAGAGGGGTGTCTATGATAGAAATGCATTGTGTGAAATTCTCAAAGAGCTAAGACAAAATGAGAGAAAAATATTAGTGTAGAGAAGATGAACAAAATGAGAAGAGGTGTCCTCGGCCTCGGCCATTATGCTTTGGGAATGAGGACGGGCCTTTAAGTAGACAAAGAGGTTTTAAAGCTAGGGGAGGTTACAAAACAGCGTTGCCAAGGTCACATTCCCGTGGTCATTCTTTTGATAGAAAATATTTAAGTTCCTTGTAATTATTACCTTCATGTGGACACTCAGCTCTTGTGAAGTGTCCAATCAGGTTCTATAAGGTGGAATGATATGGACTGTCAGGTCCTGTAGGTGGGTTAGCCTTGACATCCAGGTCCTATGAGGTGGTATGACCTGATCCCATGTCCTGCTAAGTACATAGCCTGTTTTCTCTGGTCCTGAGAGGTGGAGGGCATGGTTACTCAGCTCCTCTGAGGTTATCTGGATACTCAGATCTTGTGAAGTGGGATATCATGGTGACTTGGGTCTGTGAGGTGACACGACTTGGACACTCAGGTCCTGTGAGGTAGAGCAGCCTGTATTTACTATATGCAGAACCCAGACCCTGCATTCTGCCTCATGACTGACTTCCAAAGTCCCCCCAGATTTGGGTGTCAGCTTTTAGCTCCTGACATTTGGGTTTGTGTCATGACACTTGACACTTAAGTCATGGTCTTGTCTTCCTGTTTCAGTTGTCATCTGCATGGTGGTGTGGTGGGCCTGGCCTAATAAGGACTGCTTTAGGATGGAATGCTACCTTCTGTGATCTCAATTACCAGGAACTTAAATTTTGTGTTTTCAAAATTTGCATGCAGTAAAAGCATATTTCTGCATGTGGATGTACATGTACTGGAAGGATTCCAAACATTCACTGGCACATTGGTTCCAAGTCCACCATGTATTCATTTGTTCACCCAGAACATCTACCAAGTCTCATGGGCTCGGCTGGGGGTCACGTGATAAAATGAGGCTCCTCTTTTAATTGCATGCCAGTGAGGAGAGAATGAGGAGGATAGCAGAGTGAGGGAAGGAAAAGCCCAGGTGAGAGCAGAGTGTGTGTGTGTGGGGGGGGGGGGGGGGCTGAATGGGAGAGAAGAGGAGGATGAGAACAGGAGGTGAGAAATCCTGTTTCCTACTGAGGAAAAGTTTGTGCAAAGCATCTGAGGGGGCTCCTGGGAGAATATCAGCACTAAAGGGTCTGGGGAGGGTGGTTGGGATAGACGCCAATATGGGAAAATAAGTGTCTGTTTCAGGCTATCATGAAGACCTCACTTCTGTCTTGTTTCATTATGTTTTACAATGAAAACTGCCAAACATAATCCCAAAGAGAATTGCATACTGAGCCAAAGAGCTTGTTCTGGAGGCAGCCTGAACTTACAGAAAGAATGGAATTCTGGGGGCCTGCAAGCTGGATCAGCAGGTAAAGGCATGTGTCGCCAAGCCTGATGGCCTAAGTTCTATCCTCAGGAACTCATGTTGGAAGAAGAGAAGACATCCACAAGTTGCCTTCTGACCTCCACACTCATACTGTGGCACATGTGCACATGCATACACACACGTGTGCACACACATACATGTACACATACACACACAAAGAGTAAACAGAGAATATTGAGTAAACATACAGGTAAGAGTAAACGTGACATGGGAAGATGATGCAACAGGTAAAGGCACCTGCAGCAGAGACTGATGAGCTGTGACAGTCTTGTAGTCCTGGAACCTACACAGAAAGAGGAGAGAGTCAAGTCCATGAAGTTGCCCTCTGACAGAGACATGCTGGCTGCAACTCATATATATATATATGCACACACACACAATAAATAAGTAAATAAGTAAATATAATAGTAATTTTATCTTGTTTTAAGATTAAATGAGTTAGGCACAGCAAGGCATGCCTTTAATCCCGGCATTGAGGAAGCAGAGCCTGTGATTTCAAAATAAAAGTTCCAAGATCTGACTTTCCAACACAGCCACCCTGTGCAATAGGGTAGCTCTGTCCTTTGGTGTTCACCAGCCCTGATGTCTCATCCATTCCTGGACCTGTGGTTCTCTGTCAATCTAGTTTCAGAACAAAATTATTACTGTGCTTAGTATTTAGTTTCCCCGTGTCCTGATATAGCTGAGTGGGTAGGGATCTCTGCATGTCACAGTGGCCTAGAGTTGTTTCTGGTGACAGTAACCTGTCAGATGGATGTGCCATGTTGCCTATTATGGCTTCCAAAAATGAACAGAATGGCTAATCTGGGTGTGGGTTTGTTGTATGCTGCCCCAGGTTTCAAGAATCTATGTAGGACCATCACTGTGTTCCTTCTGGGGAAGCTGAATGTAGCCTTTAATTTCTAGGTAATAAGGCATATAAACAGAAACATACTACATGCAAAACCTTACTGATAACAAGGGCCACATTGCCCCAAAGATGGATGTATTGGCTGTGGGGAGTAGGCTGTTAATATACTCTTAGGAGATATAAGGAGATTACCTAGGAGTGAGAGCAAAGGGTGTTTGCACAGGCCTTCCTATGAGTCCAGGGTTGTGGCTGGAACCTCTGGTAGCTTGACCCTTCTGGGTATGCAGGGAACTCTATGTTTCCTCTTCCTCTGTCTCTGGATCTCTCATTCAGGGTGGTATCTTTGGCCTAGAAATGTAATTCATGAGGAAGCCATTCCCTCATTTACCTAAAGTCATATGCTGAAGCTGTAATAATCTCAGGGCCACCAAGATGATCCTTTATGCCACCATCCACTATCCTAGCCTCATCCTAGGTGCCAGGCTGCACAGCTGGGCCTTGGTCTTGTAGGGGAAGACTGAGAGGAAAGGGCTTTGGCACAGGAGGTCAAAGTTGTGTGCTGAGGCTTCAACACCAGGCTGGTGGATGTTCCTCACATGGCTCAGACCTCTGTGGACACACTCCTCCTGGATCTCTACAAGGCGTAAACTCAGGTGTTCTGAGACATTGGCGTCTTGATGTGAATTCCCAGCACCCTCCCCCCAACTCCCAGCCCCCACTCCCCCAGCCTTTGTTCAAAAGAAGCTGTTTCCTCTGAGCATGGTGGCTTATGCCTGCAATCTCAGCCATGAAGAGACTGGGAACTTGCTTGGATTATAGGCTTATTGCTGTCTCAAGGGGGGGGGGGGGAAAGATACTGTGTTGTCTTCTCCACTCAGCTTGGCCTCATGCCCCTGCCCTGCTCTGAAGTCCCACTGATCCCCCAACACAATTCCAAGGCACGAGGTACCCCACTATGTTCTCCTCAGATGAAGAACTAGAGCCCTTCCTAGGCTGAGAGCCCAAGATGAGTGCTCATCTCACCCAGGCACCTTGGAATCATGAGGTGGCATTAATCTTACTGGGTGCTGGTCATCCCATGACTAGGGTCATCGGCCATGACTAGGGCACCCTGGGGCTTGCTCCTTGATGATATGGACTTGGCGGGTTTTCAGTATGGAGCCATCAAGTTAAACCAATGAGAAACCAAGCAAGGACCCAAAGTGGTTTGCCTACAGTTATTCTGTCATTATCCTTAGACACAGGTGTAATATACTGAAATGTTCCTATGAGTCACTTCAACTGATTGAGGTTTTGGTTTGTTTTTTTTCCACCAGGACTGGTTCTATGTGTGTCTGGTATTCAGGAGGAGAGATAAAACAAAAATCAAAACACACACACACACATACACACACACACACACACACGTCCCAGGTAAGGTCTATGTAGTTTAGATTAACCTCTAACCTCCCAGATAGCCAAAGATGACCTTGAACTCTGTACTCAACTCCCTTATCTCCTGAGTGGTTACAGGGGTATACCACCAGGTATAGCATATAGTGCTGGGGACTGAACCTGGGGCTCTAAACAGACTAGGTAAGCTCTTTGCCAACTGAGCTGCATCTTCTAGGCCTGCCTGGTAATTTTTGATTAGATGTCAGTCATTTGTGGTTTTTACTTTGCTAAGTTCCAGATATTTTAGAGTTTTCTTCAAGGAGGAAATTAAATTGTAAATAGTTTGGCCTTCCTGTTAAAAGTTGTCAAATGGGATGGTAGAGGCCACTGGAAGGTTAGTGATCTCCCACCAGGGACGGAAGACCCTCCTGAGTACTGGACCCGATGGCTTGCAGATCCGTAGTTTTCAGGATGGACAGTGGTCACAGGCAGCCTTGCCCTGTGTGCTGTTGCAAATGCTCCTTCTGGTCCTCTGAGGGAATGTTCTTTGTCCAGGCTCATGGTGTTCCCTCTCATGTGAACTCAGCATAGGGGTGTCTCTGGGGATCACTGAGTCTTTTTTGGTAAAGCTTTCTTCTTTGTAGACCTCTTTCCTGTCAACGCCAGTCAGCCTTTATGGTCAGCTGGGCATCTTCTCACCTCTGAGAGCCCACTGGGCTCTCCTTCCTGCTCCCTGGCTCACAAATAGACTCTAGGCAGTAATCTGAGACAACAAGAGGTTTCATCCCGTGGTTCCCGTCTCTCCAGGCTTCTGGGGCTCTGTTGTCTGATATCTGGTATCTGTCAACTTTCCTTTATGTGGTATATATTGAGGCCTATGGCAAGTCACTTTCATTTTGTTTTGTTTTTCAAGACAGGGTTTCTCTGAGTAACTTTAGGTGTCCTGGAACTCAGTCTGTTGATCAGGCTGCCCTAGAACTCACAGAGATCTGCCTGCCTCTGCCTCCTGAGTGCTGGGATTAAAGGTGTGTGCCACCACCACTAGGCTTGTGGCAAACTGCCTGTAACAGGAATTTTCTTCTTCACTTTTTGTTGGTTTTGGCTAAAAATAAGCCTTGGTTTTGAGCTGAACATGATAGTACAGCCCCGGAATCCTGGCACTTGGAGATAGAGGCAGAAGGATCAGAAGTCAAAGGTCAGCCTTGGATACTTAGCAGGTTTGGCACCAACATGAACTGCATGAGACCCTGTCTCAGAAACAAAGATGAGGCAGGAAGATGGCTTACTTGGAAAGGTGCTTGAATCTGAGTTTGGATCCACAGAATCCACATAAAAAGCTGGGAGTGGCAGCAAGCTGGGCAGATGGAAAACGAAGGATGCCTGGGGCTTGCTGGTTAGCCAGTCTAACCAAACTGGGGCTTGCTGGTTAGCCAGTCTAACCAAAACCTGAAGGGTTTAGTGAGAGGCCATAGATAGCAAGAAGATGGAGAGTGACTGAGGGGGGCACTCAGTGTTGACTGTGGCACTCGCACAAGACATGTGCACATGTCTTGACCAGAAGCGTAATTCCCCCATCGTAGGGATGAGCGAGCCTCTCCTCTGCTGGCTCGCAGAGGACCGGCACACTGAGGCTGCACTCAGCTCACATTCCTTACAGAGCTTTTTATTGCTGTGTCATGTCGACTTCTGGAAACATTCAGTTTATCACCCATGCTATGAGAAGAATGTAGAAAAACGTGTATTTTCTGTTTGGAAGTCTAATATTTCTGTCCGGCAAGCCTGCTAAGAGTGTAACATCAAGTCTAGTTACTGTTTAGCTTGCTGCTGCCTTGGAGCATGCTCAACACACTTCTTTCTAGTTGAATTTAACAGGTAAATGCACTTACTGTCCAGCTATTACAGATGTTTGGGCACTTAAGACTCATTGGCCTTGAGGCACGGTTATATAGTAACCTGAGTAATAAAGCTATTTCCTTTAAAAAAAAAAAAAAAAAAAAAGTGACGCTAGCCAATGAAAAATGTCTTCCTGTAGTGACTTTGGAGTCACTGAGAGAAAAACCCATCCCAAGGTAGTTTAGCCACAAGAAGGTTAGCTCACTCAGGAGCCTATGTGGTAGGAGGGGCTACGTCCTGTGGCCTATTGGCTCCCAGAGCCCAGAGGGGGACTCCACCGACTCTGTGCGTGGCCAGAGGCAAGGCAGTCAGATGTAGCTGGAGGACAGGAGTCTACACCCATGGTTCTAACTCTGCTCGGCTGAGAAGGAGGAAGTGAGGAAAGAAGCTGCGGCCCAGGGAGTAGCAGAGAGTGTGTAAGAGCCAGTACTGAATGTCCAGTGTGGGAACCGAGTGTGTTGTTGACTGTGTGTGTTTGGTGAGGCCACTGTGTGAGCATGTCACCGAGTGTGTCTCGTAGAGTGTGAATGTGTGTGAGTTACTTCGTAAATTAGCATAGCCGCTGTGTGTGAGTGTTTAAGATCCCTACTGCGTGTGAGTGTGGGGACTCTACAGTGAGTTCTGGGAGTGGCTGGGTGACTGTGTGGGCTAGGGTGGATGATGATGTGCTGAACTTCCCTAAACATCCCTGCTAATCCCCGGCTCCAGGGCACAGCTTACCTGTGGGCATCGACACTGGCACCATCCTGGCCTTCCTGGGTCGCATGGTTGGTCTTAGACAGTGGGGCATTCTGTGCCCTCCATCTGCCCTGAGGAAGCCTGTGTCCTGCCCTGGGTCGGCTGTGGTGGGTGGAGGCCTAAGACATCTTGCTTCAGCTCTTTCCTTTCCATCTGGGGCTTTGGTCTATCCCAAACACCATTTTCTTTTGTGTTTTTTCCAGCTCCTTCTAAACAACTCTACTACCAACGGTCTGGGCACGACATTTTAATAGATTGTTCTAACCTCTGTTGAGCAATTCCAAAGCCCCGGAGGAAGCAGGTACCTGTTCATCAATCCCTGACAGTCTCATTGGGCAACAGCGTTGGGCAACAGGTAAGTGTTACCAGCCCCCCCTCACCCTGTTCCTCTGAAACTGTACCTTATTGTCAAGATGATTTCAGGGACTGTCTGTCTCCCTCTAGTCCAGGCTCACCTTTGACCCTCCTCAGAGCTGTTAATGAATTCCTTGAGCTCTAAGAATTGACTCTTGACTCTGTCTCTTTGTGTGGTGTGCAAGTGTCATGTGAACTACCTGTAGTGATCAGGACATTGGCTTCATCCCCTGGGAACATCGGGGTTTAAAGAGCTGTGGGGACACAAAAGTGTGTTGTAAATGAGAGCCGCCACCCTTCAGCTAGCTGTTTCACTGTTCATCCATTTATTTTTAAATGTGTTTAATGGCTTATAGCCTCACATTCCAGGAACCTCACACACTATCCCACAGGGCTACTTCTGTGTGTATGGAGGTGGGGTGGACCCAAACATACGTGTGCGCATATGTGTGTGTATATGTGGGGGGGGGCACAGAGATTGTGTCTGTGTCCCCCTCTATTTTATATTTTTGTGGCAGGGTTTCTCACTAGAACTCATTCGTTTGGCTAGACTGGCTGGCCACTGAGCTGCCAGGATCCAGCTGTCTCCACGGCCCCCACCCCTAGCACAGGGATTACAGATACAGTCACACCAAGACTGGCTTTTAACACCAGTGCTGTGTATCTAAACTCAGGGCCTCATCCCCCGCACAGGAGTCCCCACTGACTCCCCAGCCCCAGGATTACATTTTTATGTGAGTAAAAAAACCCTTACTCCTTAGGTAAAACATTCTCTTTGCCATTCCCTCAAAAGCTATCTTGATAGGACCCAACTGGGGGTTGTGAAGTGGTATTTCCCACACAGCCCCAGCCTGCCTGGTCTGATTGAGGCTGACTCTCTGAGGGTTACTTTCAACAACTGTACTGAGTTGAGCTTCTTTTCCCCAACAGGAAGCCCTTGGCCAGCCTCCTAGCAGAGCCCAGAGAGTTTGTCTGTGAAGATGGACTTGAATAGAAGCCCTTCGACTCCCCAAGAAGAAGCTATTTCTCCTCTTGGGGTACTTGGTGCTGGTCCCAGAAGCTCTCCACTAGGGAAGCTTCAAGCACTTCCCATTGGGCCAGGTGCCCACCGAGGGGCTCATGGCAGCTCAGCCTCAGCAGGGGACAGCTCCTTAGGGAAGCCAAGTGGTGCCATGAAGATCCCCAACAGAGACAGTGGAATTGATAGCCCATCCTCCAGTGTGGCCATCGAGAACTTTCCCTGTGAAGAGGGCTCCCCAAGCCCTGCCGTCCTGGGGTTACACCCTGAAACAGCTGTGGACAGCCAGGACAACCTCCAGGAGGAGGAAGATAGTGGCGTGGGTGAGGAGCCTGACCCCAAGATCACCCCGTCTAGGCCTGAGGAGGATGTCAGCTTGACTCAGGTAGGCCTTCCTTCCTCTTCATTCAACTGGGGGTACATGGGCAGTGCCACAGATCTGTGGTGTGTAACACCCACACCCTGTGCTCAGGAAGTGTACCCTCACACTCATTCCACACAAGGGGACTCCTGGGATGGAATCTACCAGAAAAGGCTGGGAGGGGCACCCTGATTCCTTGAGTGTACTCATCCATGATGCTTGGATGTGGTTTCTTCCTCACTGGGGTGTGTGTGTGTGTGTGTGTGTGTGTGTGTGTGTGAGAGAGAGAGAGAGAGAGAGAGAGAGAGAGAGAGAGAGAGAGAGAGAGAGAGAGTATGTGTGTGCATGTGTGTATGTGTGTGAGTGAGAGAGAGGGAAAGAAAGACAGAGAGTATGAGTATGTGTATGTGTGTGAGAGAGGGACAGACAGAGACAGAGACAGAGAGAGACAGAGAGTATGAGTATGTGTATGTGTGTGTGAGAGAGAGACATAGAGACAGAGAGTATGTGTGTGTGTATGTGTGAGAGAGACAGAGAGAGAGACAGAGAGTATGTGTGTGTGTATGTGTGTGAGAGAGGGAGAGAGAGAGAGGGAGAGAGAGAGACACACAGAGAGAGACAGAGAGTATGAGTATGTGTATGTGTGTGTGAGAGAGAGGCATAGAGACAGAGTGTGTGTGTGTGTGTGTGTGTGAGAGAGAGAGAGAGAGAGAGAGAGAGAGAGAGAGAGAGAGAGAGAGAGAATTATTCATTCTCCTTTAAAAGGTTGGTCGAATTTACCATTAAAGCCATGTCTGTCCCTTATCCTTTGTGGGGAAGTTTGGAATTACTGATTCAGTGTCCTTATTCATTGCTTCTTTCCCAGATTCTTGTATTTCTTATGATTCAGGAGTCTTTATAGCCATATACTCCCGAGGACTCCTTTTTTTTTCTAGGTTGTACAACGTGTTAGCACACAATTGCTCACTCTCTTGTAGCCTTATTTTCACATCACAAGTTGTACTGACACCCCCCTCTTCCGATTCTGACTTTAGGAACTGGTCTCTTCTCTTTCTCTAAGGCCCCCTAGATGAAGTTTGTGAGATTTCTGGAACTTTTCAGAAAGCCAACTTTGGCTAGGGTATTCTTTTGAAATTGTTTTTCCATTCTTTGTCTTTTATCTCAGCTCTGATCTTACTTCCTTCCTTCGTGTGGCCTAGCCTTGGGCTTAGCCTACAATTGCTCTGCTAGTTTCTCAATATGTACAGTTAGCTTGTTCTAAGATTTTGTTTCTCTCTTTGTTTTTCTGGTGCTGGAGATGGAACCCAGGGCCTTGTGCGTGGTGGATAACCACTGAGCAACAGTCTCAGCAGGTTTTTTAAATTTGGCTTTTTACGTGTCTGTGTGTGTGCATGTTTACATGTGTGGGGGCATACACACTCGTGCAGGTGTAAGGACAGGTGTGAGGAAGGACAGGTGTGAGTGTACACGTGGAGGCCCTAACGCTGGGCAACTTCCTGGACCACTCTCCACTTTGCCACTCGATCCCTCCTTGAACTTACAGTGCTTCTGTTTGGCCAGTGTGCCCAACCAGTGTGCCCTGAGACCTTGTCTCTGTCTGCTTCCTGAATACATTTTAAATAATTTCAGCTTTCTCGAATTTGTTAAGACTAGTTTATACAGCACAGGGTCTGTCCTGAGCAGTGTTCATCCTATGTTACAACTGTTGCTGGGTGAAGTGTTCTGTAAGGCAACATGGCCCGGCTTTTCTTAACTGATCTTCTGTCTAGATGGTCTGACCATTGCAGAGAGCTGGATACTGAGGCTTCTAGCTATGAACTTGTTGCCAGTTCGTTCTCCATCCAGTAGTCACCATCTACGTCACTTATTGTCATATTTTCTTGGTGATTTTTTAAAATTATAACACTCTTTGTAATTATTTTTAATTTTTAAAAACATGATTTTTCACTTAGTGTGTGGAGGGGGTGGGGCACTCAGAGGACAACTTTGTGGAGGCTTCTTCCCCTTCCACCACATAAGACTCAGGGATTGAACTCAGATCATCAGGTTTAGTGACAAACACCCTATTTTGTTTGCTATAAATAAGGCATTTGGGGGGAGGTGTTGTTATCCGAATGGACTGTCTTCTGTCTTTCCCCATCTTTATCTGGTGCATCCTTATATGCACAGATACAAAGTGAATCTCTTGTGACTAACATATTTAGGAAAGGGAAGGCATGATAGTTAGTGTACTCCTACAATCCTAGAATTAGAAGCTTAAGTTCACCCTCAGCTACCCAGGGAGTTTGAGGCCTCTGAGTTACAGGAGAGAGAGAGAGAGAGAGAGAGAGAGAGAGAGAGAGAGAGAGAGAGAGAGAGAGACTGACTCACCTTATACCTCAGGCTGACCGGAACTTGCCTCATACTGGATATCTCAGCTCAGTCCTCTCGTTGGGATTACAGGCAAAAGCCACCACACCCGGCTTCAGCAGCCTTCTTTGGTTCATTTGATCTCTCTCTCTCTCTCTCTCTGTCTCTCTCTGTCTCTCTCTGTCTCTCTGTCTCTCTCTCTCTGTCTCTCTCTCTCTGTCTCTCTCTGTCTGTCTCTCTCTCTCTCTCTCTCTCTCTCTCTCTCTCTCTCTCTCTCTGTGTGTGTGTGTGTGTGTGTGTGTGTGTGTGTGTATATGTATTTGTCCTGAGGAGTTTAACATGATTACATGTAGAGTCATTACTGAAGGGAGAGAACGGGAAGGCCACTTGTAAGGTTGCTGTCTGTCGCTTTCCCGCTTTCTTCTCCCCCTCCCCATCTTTCTCTGCATTTGTCTCACTGATTTTTGTAGTGACAGAGGTTGATTCTTTCCACTTTTTCCCTTCGTGCACACACATATTCATAGATGCTTTACGTGCAGTCACCGTTGTTGTAGCTAAAACATTTTAAAGCTACATTTGATCTGCGGCTGGCAAAGCACTGGTCTTCCTCATTCCCTCCACTTTGTGCTACTGATGTCTCAGATCCACCTGTGCGTTATGGACCATCGAAGATAGATTTAAACTTCTCTTATTATTATTTCTGAGATTGGGTAACCCAGGATGACCCCAAATGAATACTTCTCCTGCCTTAGGCTCTTAAGTGGTAGGATTCCAGGCATGTGTTACCACATCCACACCCATTTATGTGGTGCTGGAACTGAACCCAGAGATTCCTGCACTCCAGGCAAGGACTCTACCAACACAACCACACTGGAAGCCACAGCCTGTCATTTCTACTTGAAGGACACCTTTTACCTTTCTTCCTCCCTGTCCCCCACCCAAAGATGTGTTTACTTATCATGTTGGGGAGAAAAGGGTTTACTCAGCTTACACTTCCACATTGCTGTTCATCACCAAAGGAAGTCAGGACAGGAACCCAAACATGGAAGAACTTGGAGGCGGGAGCTGATGCAGAGGCCATGGAGGGATGCTGTTTACTGGCTTGCTTCCCCTGGCTTGCTCAGCCTGCTTTCTTATAGAACCCAGGACTACAAGCCCAGGGATGGCACCACCCACAGTGGGCCCTCCTCCCTTGATCACTAATTGAGAAAATGCCTTATAGCTGGATCTAATGGAGGTGTTTCCTCAAGGGAGGCTCCTTTCTCTGTGATAACTCCAGCTTGGGTCAAGTCTACACACAAAACCAGCCAGTACATTTGGGGTCTATTCCTGAACCTGGAGCCCATATTTTCTCCATCGGGCTTAAAGTCAGCAAGCTCAGCGATCCTCCTGTCTCTATCCCCTTTGGATCTGTTACAGGTGTGGACAAGACACCCGGCTTTGACCATTTTCGCTGGTGTCTGAACTCAGTCTTCATGGGAGCACAAGAAGAACTCTTAACCAATGAACCATCTCTCTAGGCCCAGGACTCATTTTACCATTTTTTTTTTCTTAAAGTATGGGTTTAGTAATTATAAACTCCCTCAGCCTTTGCTTTTTAAAAAAGTTTTAAGAAAATTCCTGAAAGTTCTATATTATTTTATGTGTATGGGTGTTTTGCTCGCAATGTATGTATGGGCACCAACCACATGCATGCCTGGGGCCTAGAGAGGTCAAAAGACAGTGTTACAAACGGTTGTGAGCCACCGTGTGGGGGCTGGGAATCTGCAAGAGGAGCAAGTATTCCTAACTGCTGAGCCATCTGCCCCGTCTTTTTCTAGAAAAGTCTTAATTTCTCTGTATTTGAAGGACAGTTTCACCTGATACTATAGCCTCAGCCAACAATGTTCTCTCTTAGCATGCTTAATATCAGTCTGTTCCCTCTGCCCTTCAAATATCCCTTGAGGAATCGTCTGGAAATTCCTTGGAAGCCCTTGGAAGTGAGACAGGCTGCTTCTTTTATATTGTTCTCTTTCTTTTAATATTGCCTGTACTTTTAGATATTTTTATCATGGGGTGCCTTGGTGTACCCCTTCCTTTGCTGTTGTCACAGGGTCTCTCTGTGTAGCCCAGGCTGGCCTCTGCCTCACCACTTTCCCGCCTCAGCCCCGTGAACACCAGGTCTATAAGCATGAACTAGGTGGCTGGTTCCTTATTCTACTCGGAGTTTCTTGAACTTGTGTGGTCATTTCTTTCCTGAGATTGAGGAAGTCTTCAGTTATCATTTCTGCAAATGCTTTCTGTCTTTTACCCTTCGTGACTCCCGTGTGGAGATCTTGGCCTACCCGAAGGTGTCCTGAAAGTCCTTTAGAATCTCAACACTTTTCTTCATTCTTTCTTGCTTTTCTCCACTGACTCTGATTTTAAGTGACTTCTTTGGGAGCTAGAGAGATGGCTTGTGGGTTAGGAGCACTGGTTGCTCTTGCAAAGGGCCTGGAGTTCCCATTACCCACAACCATCTGGAATTTCCAGGGGTATGACACCTTCTTTCTGGCCTCTTTAGGTATCAGGCACACACCTGGTACACATGTATACATGCAGGTTAAACTTTTATGTACATAAAATAACAATGATTAAATCTCAATAAAAGGCAGGGTGTGGCGCTGGAGAGATGGCTCAGCAGTTAAGAGCACTGACTGTTCTTCCAGGGGACCCTGTTTCATTCCCAGCCCCAACACAGCAGCTCACAAGCTTACTCCAGTCCTGGGGATCTAATGCCCTCTTCTGGCCGCCATGGGCACTGCATAAGGTGCACAGACAGAAACAGGCAAAACACCTATCCACAGAAAATAATAAAAAAGAGAAGAAAGATCACAGCAACTTCACTGGTCTGAATGACTTCTCTGCAAGTTTGCTGTTTCTTTCGACCCTCTGTATGAGTTCCGCAGGCTATTCAACTTCAGAATGTCCACTTCGTTCTTCTTAATGGTTTTGTTTTCATCCCTGTTGGTGGTGCTCCTTGTTCCTACTCCAGTTCTTGATTTTTTTTTGAGCTCCTCTATGTGTATGCATAAGTACACATGCATGTATGTGTTGTGGTGTGTAGAGGCCAGAGTACAACCTAATGTCATCCCTCGGATACTATCTCTTGGGGTTGTTTTGTTTTTGAGAGTGTTTCTCAGTGGGATCTGGGTAGGCTGGCCAGAGAGCATCAAGGATCTACCTGTCTCTATCTCCCCAGTCCTTGAATTACAAAAGCATGCCACCATGCCTGGCTGTTTCTTAAGTGCTGAGGACTGAACTCAGGATCTTGTGCTCATGTAGCAAGGACTTTACTGACTGAGTCAACCCCCTTGAGCCTCGGATCTGCGTTTCTTTTCTTTCTTCCTTCCTTCCTTCCTTTCTTTATTTTTTATTTTTAAGATTTATTTATTTAAAAAAAATAAGTAAGGCTTCAGACATGAAAATGACTTTGGGCTAGGACAGGGAAGTTGGCTCAGATATTTTGGTCATCCTGATAAGTTCTTAGAAACAGCCATCATGGGAGTGTTCACGTAATTGTGTTTAATGCCTTGTTTGTTTTTTGACTATTTGTGTTTATTGTCTTGCTTGTTCCTTGACTATTTGCATCTATTGTATTGCTAGACCGGCAACCTAGAACTGACCTTAATACATGCATGTAATTAAAATGATGTAAAAGCAAAAAGGAAGAAGGGGGATGGGATGGGGGTTCAAGGAAGGGGAAATGGGGAAAGGGGATGACATCTGAAATGTAAATGAATAAAATATCTAATGAAAAATTTTTTAAAAGATTTATTTATTTTTATGTCTGAGTACTGCATCTGCACATACACCTGCAAGGCAGAAGAGGGCATAAGATCACGTTATAGATGGTTGTGAGCCACCATGTGATTGCTGAGAATTCAACTCACAACCTCTGGAAGACCAGCCAGTGTCCTTAACTGCTGAGCCATCTCTTCAGTCCCCAAATCTGTTTCTTTAGGGTCAAGTTTGGGGTTTGTTTTCTTCCTCTGATTGGGCCATATTCTCCTGCTTCTATGTATGGTTTCTAAGTCTTGTTTCTTACTTTTAGTTTTGGCATTGGAAGAAACCATCTCTCCAGATTGTGTGCTAGCTTTAGGGAGAGGAAGCCTTTACCCTTCAGCATGGTTGGGAATCTCAGAGCATCTTGCCTGTGGAACTGGAACTGTAAGGTGCTGCTGGCTTTCGATTTCAGTGGCTCTCACACTCTGGTTCTGGGTTTTTCTGCTCTCTACTCATGGAAGAGTTCACAGTCCCAAATCCACTGTGTAGGGTTGTGCATGGTAGGAAAATTTTCTTCCATTGAGCTGAACCTCAGCTGTGCAGTGGATTCTGACGTGGTTACTATGGCTGCTCATTAGTTAGAGGTCCAGAAACCAAAGAGTCCCATCTGGACAGAGACAGGTCTGCTTTTTATAGATTTGTCCTTGGAAATAGCATCTAAGAGAACCAAGTACCACATCTGAAAACCAGGAGCCTCCTTCTGCTCTCCAACCCCTGAGCTTCCTGGTGTACTGTGGGTAACCTTGTTTGGTGCACCTCCCCAGTTAAGTGGCTTCCCTTCTCTCTTCAGGGCTCTGACCCACAGAAGCTGCTCCATATTGCCCAGGAGCTCCTGCACACGGAGGAAGCCTACGTGAAGCGGCTGCACCTGCTGGACCAGGTAACCCAGAGGGCTGGAGATCCCCTTCTCTCCACACCCAGAATTCAAACCACCCATCCCTGCACACTGTTTGGATATTGTGCTTGGAGCAGGAATGACAAATACCAAAATTCTGATGAAGTGAATTCTTGCCTGAAAGCACATTGTTCTCAGTGCTCACGGCTCTGGGGCAAAAGCTCCATATGTTCAGTCTGGGGGACATCTCTTCATGGAGTGTATCATTTGAACTCATGAATGGATGCTGGGGTCTGGGGAGGATGTCTCAGTCCACCAAGTGGTTGCCTTAAATACACAAGAGACTGAGTTTGATTCTTAGAACTCATGTGAACATGCTAATAACGGCAGTCAATGCTTGTAATCTCAGCATTGAGGAGGCAGAGACAGAGATACCTGAAGCTTGCTGTCCAGATAGCCCTGTCTTATCTCCTGTTTTATCTACTCTGCAAGATTAAGGTTCAGTGGAAAGACCGTGTCCAAAAAAAAAAAAAAACAAACAAAAACAAAACAAAAAAACCCAAGATGAATGAAACCTGAGGAAGGGCACCTGAAATTGTCCCCCAGCCTCCACAGTCAGGTACATACCCATGGTCATGTGCACACATAAGACATCCATGGCTGGGCCAGCGGGTGCTATGCATCCCTGCCCATGAAGAAATGGGAAGATCCTTAACATAGAAAATACACCAGGAAAACAAGGCCTGCTCAGGGAGTGGCTCCTGCCTGCACCTCACAAGCCAGAGGCGATCTCCTTCAGCTTCTCCTGAGAAGGTGATTCGAGAAGATGTCCCACCCCACCCCGCAGGCATTGCTCCTACCTCAGCCCTGATCCTCAGCTGCAAGCAAGCTTTCAGTAAGACTTAAAGCTGGAGGATTCTAGCTCTGATGTTCAGTAAGAAAAGTGGGGCTAGAGGGATGACTCAGTAGATTAGAGGGTATCCTAGGATTCCCGTTGCTGTGCCGGAACATCATGACCAAAAGCAAGTTGGGAAAGAAACGGTTTATGTGGCTTATATTTCCATATCATAGTCCATCACTGAAAGAAGCCAGGACTGGAACTCATATAGGGCAGGAACCTGGAGGCAGAAGCGGATGCAGAGGCCATGGAGAGGTGCTGCTTACTGGCTTGCTCCCGATGGTTCACTTAACCTGCTTTCTTAGAGCATCCTGGACCATCAGCCCAGGGATGACATCATTCACCATGGGCTGGATGCTCGCCCATCAATCACTAATTAAGAAAATGCCCTACAGCAGATGGCTGAGAAAATGGTTCTTATGGAGACATTTTCTCAACTGAGGTTCCCTCCTTTCAGATGACACTGAAACTTGTCATCGCAGACATCACAGAGTATTTTCTGTGTAAGCCTGAAGACTTGTGTTTGAATCCCAGGACCCATGTAAAAAGTGCACACTTGGGGGCTGGAGCAGTGGCTCAGCTGTTGAAGGCACTGGCTGCTCTTCAGAGGATCTGTCTGGGTTTGGTCTCTAGTGCTGACATAGGGCTTCACAATCATCTGTCACCACAGTTCCAGAGGCGCTGATGCACAAGGCACACACACTGGGACACAGATATAACTCAGACAAAGCACTCATAAGCATAAAGTAAACAGAGACAAATCATTTAAAAGCGCACACCTGTAACCCCAGCACCGCGGAGATGCAAAGACAGAAGGGCTGCTGGGATTTGCTGGTTGCTAACTTAGCTCTAGACCCTGCCTCAAGAGAATGTGGTGGGAAGTGACAGACAGACACACACACACACACACACACACACAGGTGTGTACACACACAAATGCCACACACTCACACACATACACTAACACCACACACACAAACATCACACCTACAAACATCACACTCACATACACACCACACACTTTCCTACACACACACACGCATACAACCACATACAGTCTCCTACACACACACAGATATATGTACCACACACACACTACACACACATACACGTGTATGCATTACATACACATACATCATATCCACTCACACACACACACCACACACACACACATGCCACATACTCTGCTATACACACATACACCACACACACACCACACACACACTCTCCTACACACATATAAAACACACACATGCATAAACTACACACAAATATACACAGGTGTGTGCACCACACACATACAACACACACACACTCTCCTATACACATACAACACAAACACACAGGTGTATGCATTACATATATATACCACATCCACTCACACACACCACACATACACACACACATATACTACACAGACACACAAACACACACCACACCACACACACTCACATGCCCTAAAGTAAATAAAAATTTTAAATTGGAAAGGAGAGGAGCCCAAGAACCCACTTACGTGGCAGGTGTCTGAGTCGCTCATACTCAGTGGCCATGTGGGCTTCTCTGTGCTCAGGTTTTCTGTACCAAGCTGACAGAAGCAGGGATCCCTCCGGAAGTCACCACCGGCATCTTCTCTAACATCTCTTCCATCTACCGCTTCCATGGCCAGTTCCTCCTGCCTGAGCTGCAGAAGAGGATCACAGAGGAGTGGTAAGCGTGGTCCATGGCCTCCCACAGAGCCCCTAAACCTGGAGTTCATCTGCCTGGAAGCCTGGCAGGTTCTTGGGGGTGGGGTCTGTCTCATGGAGGATTGGGTGCCTCCCTTCCCTTCCAGGCAACCCAGCCCCACCTCTTCCTGGGTGGTGACCATGATTGGTGTCTCTTTGATGTCTCTTAAGTTCATGGATCTAGATGAGATTTGACATCTGGAGGGAAAACAATAACGGTTTCATTTCCCCTCTCTGTCTGTGTCTACCTTAGCTTTTAAAAACCACTCCCCAGGAGTGGTTCCAGGTCCTCTGTTTTCTGTGATCTGCAGCTTTTGTCTATTTTTAGCAATGATGATGGAGAGGCCCACCAGTTTTTACCATGCACCCCTGCATTTTGGGAAACTTGAAGTTTGCCCACCTTCCTTTGCAGAGCTTGCATGCCACACATGTCTCCTGACTTTGGCTACAGTAGCTGGGGTCTTGTTGTCTTTGTCTCAGTGTGTGGCTGCGTCACTTTGTGAATCTTCAGAAGCTGCAGAGCAGGTTGCTCTTTGTCCTCAAGGTGGTTAGAGCTGGGTGTGGACGTCTGGTGACAAAGTCCATGTCTGGGAGCACAGACCTTCTCCTTCCATGCCCTGGAGACTTTACTTTAAGCCCACACAGGATCGACACAGTCCTGTAATGATGACACACAGCCTCTTGTCTTGTACCTCCAATTGTTCAAATTATAAAACCAAACCCTGTGCACAGCTTCATAGGAGTATCAAGTGGTGGCTTTGTGTCTGTGCCTTTTTTTTCCCATTTTTTCCTTTTTTTTTTCATTTTGGTAATTACTAAGGATAGCTCTCCAAAAGAGAGTTCTAAGATCAGAAATTACAACATTGATCTTTCCTGTGGAGGTGTGAACTACATCTATTCTCCAAGATAGGGCACCAGTTACAGACCAAAAAATAAAAATAGACAGATAGATAGATAGATAGATAGATAGATAGATAGATAGATAGATAAAAAGAGGGGAAGAAGGAAGGAAGGAAAGAAAGAAAGAAGGAAGGAAGGAAGGAAGGAAGGAAGAGAGGGAGGGAGGGAAGGAAGGAAGGAAATGATTCCACCCAATCTCAGTTTAGCTGAAGCAGTGAGTTTATTGGGGTTACTGAAGCACTGGGTTTACTGGGGTGACTTAAAGGTGGCCACAGCAGGGAAAGACTCATGAAAGCTGCATTCCTGGAGTTCCCTCACAGTTTGAGGGCAATCTGGTGGAGTGAAAAGTCTCTCCTATGCAATTGTGAGTGCTTATGTGACCTTGGAAGAGGCCTTGTGAATCTTGTAAGTTTCAGGAACTTCCTGAAGTTTTGGTCACTTCCTGAGCCTGGTAGGTTTTACTTCCCGAGTCTTAAGGAGCCTCTTTTCTGGAGGGGATGTTTTAATGTGGAGGAAATAATGCACACTCATGATTACGATGTTCGCTTCCTAGAGTTTATTTGTTCACTCAGTGTACTCAGAAGTTTTCATCACTGGGCCTGCCAAGTTTTCTTCTCTCCCTGGCTTTGGCGGCAGTGTGTAGCCCCACATGTCACTGGCCATCTTTGATAACTATGGCTGCCCTTCCAGGACAGCACTATTGCTAAGTCCTTCTCTGTGGGCACTGGTCCTCAGCCTGTGCTGTCGAGGTGTTTAGAGATATCCTCTTTTAATGTCCGGTAACATGCTATGTTCTATGGTGAATGTGCTCAGAGAGGGTGACCAATGTGCTTAGCATCATAGCACAAGGCATCAGCACCATGCCACCTAGAGTGTTCATCCGGTGACTGTGCTTCTTCACACAGGGATACAAACCCTCGCCTCGGAGATATCCTGCAGAAACTGGCTCCATTCCTAAAGATGTATGGCGAGTATGTCAAGAACTTTGACAGAGCAATGGGGCTGGTGAGCACATGGACCCAGCGTTCCCCACAGTTTAAGGATGTCATCCATGCCATCCAGGTAGTGTGACATACACACTTTAAAAAAAAAAAAAAACTTAAAAAAAATTTTTTTTAAGCATAGTGTCTTAGTTTGGTTTTTATTGCTGTGAAGAGACACCATGACCAAGGCAACTCTTATTAAAAAAAAACATTTAATTAGGGCTGGCTCACAGTTTCAGAGGTTCAGTCCATTATTGTCAAGGCAGGAAGCATGGCAGCATCCAGGCAAGCATGGTGTTAGAAAAGAAGCTGAAAGTTCTACATCTTGACCCCAAAGCATCCAGAAGAGGACTGTTTCTCTCCCATACTGGGCAGATCTTGAGTGTAGGAGGAGACATCCAAAGCCCACGCCCACAGTGACACACTTCCTCCAACAAGGCTCCGCCTCCTCCAATAGGGACACACCCCTCTTTTCTTGTTATTATTATTTCTTTTAATTTTTGACATTTTTTTACTATCTATCTAACTATCTATCTAATGTATGTAAGTGCATAGTAGCTGTCTTTATACATTCCAGAAGAGGGCATCGGATCCCATTACAGATGGTTGTGAGCCACCACGTGGTTGCTGGGAGTCAAACTCAGGACCTCTGGAAGAGCAGTCAGTGCTCTTAACCACTGAGCCATCTCTTCAGCCCCAAGGCCACACCTCTTAATAGTAGCCCTTTCCATAGACCAAACATTCAAACCACTACAGACAGGGTCTTAAGCTGGGCACATGCCTTTAATCTCTATACTCAGGAGACAGAGGCAAGCAAACTTTGTGAGTTTGAGGCCAGACCAGTTTACACAGCAAGTTCCAGGCCAGACAGCACTATATAGTAAGACCATGTCCAAACAAAACAAACAACAAACCCAAAAAAACCCACCACCTTTACAATAATCATAACACAAGGTCTCTAGAGCTGGCTGGCTTTGAACTTTCTGTGTGGCCAAAGATGACCTTGAGCTTCCAATTATCCTGCCTCCATCTCGTGAGAACTAGGATTACAAAAAGTGTGTACCTCCATACCCAGTTTATGCAGTGCTAGGTATTAACAAGCCTGCATCAGCATGCCTGGCGTTTTCTACATGGGTTCTGGGGTTGTGTTCAGTTCTTCATGCTTGAGCAGCTACACTGTCCCCCACCCCAGCCCTCTGGGGACACTAAGACACTCAACTCTCACATAAGCGTGAGTACATGACTCATCTGTGCTGTGGAGATCCACAGAGAGCAAGGCAGGGTTCAGCCTGAGCACAGGCTACCGTTCCTGCCCACATAGAACAGACCAGGTTCTTGGGTCCAGCAGGTCCTCAGGTGACAAGATCCCCCCAGGATTAGGATGACAGTCTCGTGCACTGGCTGCCTCAGCACTATCCTGTCCCTGAACAATGGGTACCGCCTGGGCATGTTTCCTGCTAAACACAGCCAAGGTTCTGCCCCTTGGCCTCAGCACAATCGAGCCATTCTCTACAGAGACCTGGCCTGTGTCTACTGATACTGATGTTGCTTCTGGTACCTGGAGGGTGGAGTCTGGGGCAGGTTTATAGATGGCCCACAACAAAATCCTCCTTAGCAAATGTCCATGGCCGAGGCCAAGAAGCCTAGACCTGTACAAAATGGGATCAAATGACCATCACATTTCTCTTGGTCTCTGGAGGATTCCTTTGCTTAATCCAAAGAATATTTTACATTATAAGCCTTAAAGAAATCCAAACATTTACCAAGGGTTCGTAAGCTGACCAACTGAGAACCTGAATTTGGATCTCTAACACAAGGTAAAGGCAGGGGTGGTGGCATGTGTCTGAACCCTAGTTCGTGGGGCTGAGGGTAGGGTCATGGAGACAGGTAGTTCTGGGGCTGAGAAGCAAGCCTAGGTGAGATCTCGTTTGAGCCAGAGATATGCACGCATGCAGCATACCCAGAAAGGACCACACAAAGACAAAGCTTACAGATGTTACATTCTGCCCTATTTACCTTTTTCTCTGAGCACATAAGATGGCCGTTGTCTTTGGAAACTCATCTGCAGACACTGCCGTCTACGTCACTAAGTGTGAAGGAGAAGGTCGCCCACACGCCCACATGGTGACTGAAATCAGGAGCCACACGCAGCTGTCACAGCACTGTCTCCACACAGCCCACATGGTCGCCAGCTATCCCAGTGATACACTTGAAGTTTTTCTCCGCCTTTTTCTCTTTGTGGTTCATAAGTCAAACTGGGACACACACTGTTCTCATTATCAGGTCAAGTCCTTCCCTCTAGGACAGGCTTTGCCCTTGTCCTCTTGAGGGAATTGGCTACTGCCTCTTGGCTATGGGCTTATCTGTGGTTTATCCATGATTTGATTTAGGCTGTGCTTCTGTGTGAGTTTCACTGGAACAATCTCTCCTTCCCTCCCCCACCCCCCCTTGCCTCTATTCTTGAGTTTCTAGCAGGGAGATGCTTTGAAGCCCTGGGGAATACCATTCCACGTCTTCCCTTGCTCGATTCTTGCTTGAAACAATTTGTCTGTGTGATGTGTGCCTGTGTATGCTCATATCTGTGCATGTGGATGTCGAGGTCAGTATTGGGTGTCTTCTATCTCTGCCCATCTTTTTTTTTTTCTTTTTTCTTTTTTTTTTTTTTTTTTGAGGCAAGGTCTTTCATTGAACCTAGAGCTTGGTAACTCTGCCAGGCTAACTGGCCAATGACACGTGGTTATTTCTGCCTCCTCAGCACTGGGATTTCAAGTGAGCACATGACACTCAGCCTTTCTTTTTAAGTTTTATTTTATGTGTATGAGTGTTTTGCCTGCATGCATATCTATGAACTGTGTGCATGTCTGGTGCCCCAGGAGGTCAGAAGAGGGTGTCAGAAACTCTGAAACTAGAGTTTCTAATGGTCGATAATCATGTAGTTATTAGAATTAAGCTTTAAATGTTCTTAGCCTTTGAGCAATCTGATCTTTCCGGCACCAACACTCAATTTTTTTTTTTTTTTTTTTTTACTTAAGTACAACCTTCATTTTTTTAAAACAACAACAACCCAGGGATGGTGGCACATGCCTTTAATACCGGTACTTGGAAGGCAGAGCCAGTGGCCTGGAGAGATGGCTCAGCAGTTAAGAGCACTGACTTCTCTTCTAGAGGTCCTGGGTTCAATTCCCAGTAACCACATGGTGGTTCACAACCATCTGTAATGAGGTCTGATGCCTTCTTCTGGTGTGTCTGAAAGACAGTGTACTTACATACATAAATTAATAAATCTTTAAGGAAAAAAAAAAAAAAAAGGAAGACAGAGGCAGGCTGCTCTCTATGAGTTCAAGGCCAGCCTGGTCTATGAATAGAGTCCAGGTCAGCCAGGGCTCTGTTAAACAGAGAAATCCTATCTCCAAAAACAAAACAAAAACTCATTGTTTAGGGGTTAAGGAGATGGCTTGTTGGGCAAAGTGCTTCAGTGTAAGCACAAGGACCCGAGTTCAGATCCCCAGACCCTGTTGCACCCTAGACAGTTCTGGGTCCATCTCCACTAGAAATTTTGTTCAGGGCCTGAGGAAGGTGTGGGTGGCTGGGGCCCTGAAGTTGCTAGGGGGTAGGGCAGCAGACAGAAACAGCAGGTTTTCTCAGCTGTGAGCATGGCAGAGGTGGAAGAACCAGGCAGTACGGCAGGAGAGCCCAAGGTGAGCAGAGGGGTAACAGGTGAACTTGTGTGCAGGATGAAAGATGTGAAGTGCGCCTGTCTGCAGCAAGAAGGCGCTGAAGTGTGGCAAGAGGGGAGCTGGAATCTGGAGGGAGGGGGAGGTCTAGAGAGCCAGGGACAGTACGGGGGTAGAGTTGTAGCAGTCACTTGCTCTCTGTCATTCATCATGCAGGGACTCTGCAAAAGGACACCCAGCAGCCTCTAGGCATTAGGATTGATACTGGAGGAGTTAGGCACAGTTAGCTTCCACCTGACAGGGAGAGGGTGGACCCGAGGGGATGGGGTGGGGTAAGAGTCTTATTGACTCTCGTGAGAGGAGGCATTACTCTGGCACTTGTTTCCTCAACCTAAGCCTGCCCATGCAGAGAGTTCCGGTTCCTCCATCATTAAGCACCTTTGAGCCTCAGTTTTCCCAGCTATAAGATGTGGTCTATGCCAATTGCGTCTTGAAAATCGGGAGCTCCAGGCAACCTCTGGGGACTGTAGAAGTCAGTAACAGGAGTGAGACCCTATGGTGACCCTATGTGTGCTCTCTGTCCGCACAGAAGCAGGAGGTGTGCGGGAACTTGACACTGCAGCATCACATGCTGGAGCCAGTGCAGAGGATCCCCCGCTATGAGCTGCTGCTCAAGGACTACCTAAAGAGGCTCCCTAGGGATGCCCCAGATCGGAAGGATGCCGAAAGTAAGTGGAGGTGGCTGAAGGGCTGAGGGGGATGGTCTCTGGAGGAGACTGGGAACCCTGGGCTGAGACACACAGAGGAAGGCAAAGAGGAGAGAGACAGAGGCAGACAGAGAAAGAGACTGATAACTAAGAAAGTGATTTAGTCCTTTTCCTGTCACATGGAAAGATGCTATCTGGGGAAGGCACAGTCAAATACTAGCTTCATCCAGAGCTTAGGCCTAGCACTGGGCCCCTCAGTGAGGGTGTTCCTATCTCAGGAATCATGACCAATGTAACTGGTGGGCAGCACAGGGCTGGGTACTGTGTGAGAGAGTTGGAGATCTCACTTGGTGTTGGCCCCAGCAGGCTCAGCAAATGGTTCTGGGCCTTGTCCCTCTGTGCCAGACCTCTGGGGCAGTCTGGGCACCCTGAGAAAGGCCAAGGACAGGAACAAGTTTTCCCGCTGGGAGCCATGACGTCATAGATGTCAGGTGCTCCAGTGAGAACATGCAGCATTACCACATGCCCAGGCTCATTCAGTTCTCCTCATGCAGGGTCCCTGGAGCTCATCTCCACGGCTGCCGACCACTCCAACGCTGCCATTAGGAAGATGGTGAGTTCAGACTGCTGTAGGGAAGCAAAGAATATGCAGGGAGAGTGAGCGGGTAGAGCATATATGCAAGCAGCTTCACCCCTGATCCCAAGTGGACCCACCCCATCAGTGAGCACATATATACCAGTCTCCCCAAGACATGACAGGTACATATCCTAGTACCCCCGAGTAATAACAAGTGCATGCTTAGCCTCTCTCTGTACAAATCAGGTAGGTATATGCCCACCTTCCCAATGCAAGCCATGCTCCACCTCCCCGGGACATGCCACGATGACACCTGACTCTTCTATATACCTGCCATCTCTTGCAAGGTCATGGATTCTTCCCCACCCTCCAGGGTCCCATGCATCCTATGCTGTTTGGTCCGCTAGCATCTATGGCATCCATACAAAGAAGGGCCAGCCTGACATGCCTGCTTTTAGGTACACAAGTAGAAATCACAAATCAAAGGACGGGATACCTGAGGGTTAGCAGGTCCTGCCCCAGCCCTTTTTGCTATTGTCAAAGTCCCTACAGGCTTGGTTCTACTTTGAATAGTGTTGAATTCTAACCAAGAGGTAGGGGCATGAGCTGCTAACCTTGTCCCTATTATACCTTTGGGCATTATGATTCCCCAACCGGGCTTGGGGAAAGCAACATGTAGATTGGCCCAGTCTGGGTCATAGCGACTCAACTGACACCAGTATGCCTCAGTTTCCTTGTCTGTAAATTGGGGATAACCATGCCACTTCATAGAGTATGTGTCAGAATTACGTAATTAGAATATGAATGGTGTAGAACAGCCCCTGGCACATAGAAACAGAGGTCTGTGATTTATTAGTTTCTGAATGATAGGCTTCTAGTCACCCTTTCATACCCAGCTCAAATGTCACCCTGTGTTTTCCTCTCTTTTCACTGTCAGTCATGTCATTGCTACAGTGGACTCCGGGTCACAGTTGCAGAGCATAGCTTTGCTCACCTCTGGGTCCACAGCAGTTCCCTGGGTCTTGTGATCTTGCAGCAGCCTGATCTTTGTGTCTCTTGCAGGAGAAAATGCACAAGCTCTTAGAGGTGTATGAGCAGCTGGGTGGGGAAGAGGACATCGTTAACCCAGCCAATGAGCTGATCAAGGAGGGCAACATCCAGAAGTTATCAGCCAAGAATGGCACCACTCAGGACCGACACCTCTTCCTGGTGAGCCAGGCTGCCATCCCAGGCACAGAACTCCCTCATCTGCCTTCTCAGACCCTGGAGAGTACTGGAAAGATTCAGAAGCCCAAGGAGGAGGTTCTTCTGTAGCCTTCCAGATAGGTTTTTTTTTTTTTGTTTTTTTTTTTTTTTTTTTTTTTTGCTATCTCTTGCTATGGCTCTGTCCTGGTTTCTCCAAGCATCTAATATTTATGTTCCTTATATCCAGCATTTTTATTCTTTTTCATCTACTTTGGTTGCAATTAAGGAGTATCCAACAACCAAAATATAAAGAATTGTATCCAAATATCAAGCTCTTACCAAGCTCTGGTTTAGAGGGAGGGGAAAGACAGGAAGGAATTGGGGGGGGGGATCTATTTAAGTACCTTACATACAGGAAGAGACACAGTTCTGTTTCTATAGCTACTTCTTCCCCTACTTCCTCTTTCTTCTCCTTCCTCCTCTCCTTCCCAAGGCCTTACATTTACTAGGCAAACACCCTATCACTGCCCTGCATCCATAGACCAGCACCTATTCTTGAATAAGTAGCTATATCTTTGCAAGTTTCTTTTTTTCCCCATATCCAGACACTCAGGATATGTTTTTATTATTATTATTATTATTATTATTATTATTATTATTATTATTATTATTATTTACATGAGTACACTGTAGCTGTCTTCAGCACACACCAGAAGGGGACATCAGATTCCATTACAGATGGTTGTGAGACGCCACATGGTTGCTGGGAATGGAACTCAGGACCTCTGGAAGAGCAGCCAGCACTCTAAACTGCTGAGCCATTTCTTCGGCCCTGCAAGTTTCCTTTTTTAACCTAGGGCCTATGACATAGCTAGCCACAGTTTTTTGGCTGAATAATAGTGCTGGGTATGGGTTTCATCTTGTGGAATCGGCCTTAAATCCAATCAGAAAGTGATTCACTCTCATGACAGTCATGCTTCTATTGTACCAGCCGGCATGTCTTGCTGGGCCAGTTGTTATTGTAACTTACAGGGTTCACATCTGGGTATGATTTATGCGTATGTCTCTCCTCTGGTAAAGTGTATAGCATCTCTCAGAACTATAGAAGCTATCCAGTGGGGTTGAAACTTTTGGGTCATTTCTGACTTGATTTCTTCATGTTCTATGACTAAGTATGATGTGTTTGCAGCAGTAGTGTCTTATCATCAAGTCCTGGAGGGTAACCAAGAGTGTTAGCAGTGGCCTGTACTATTTGGTGTTTATGGGATCTCAATGGCCAACAACTCCAAAAGACATAACCCTTTCCTGGAACTGGGCTTTTGTTTGTTAGTTTTTGGTATGTAGTGGGGCCATTGCTGGCCATTATAGACTCAGAATATGTCTCTTGAATGTTATGCTCAAAGGCGTGTGTGCATCTTTTAAAAAATATTTTTTACTTTGTGACATTAAATAAAGCTATATGGGTCCCTTGTAAGGGGCTCCCTGTGACACCACTCCCCATGACTTTTTTCTTACAGTTCAACAATGTGATGCTCTACTGTGTACCCAAACTAAGGCTCATGGGCCAGAAGTTCAGTGTACGGGAGAAAATGGACATCTCTGATCTTCAGGTGGGTGGGTCCTTCTCGCCCCCTCTTATGCCTTAGAAGGGGTACAATCCGGGATAACTTTAGTTTTTCGAGACAGGGTTTCTCTGTGTAGCCATGGCTATCCTGGAACTCACTCTGTAGACCAGGCTGGCCTTGAACTCAGAGAGATCTGACTGTCTCTGTCTCCCAAGTGCTGGGATTAAAGGCATGCGCCACTACTGCCTGGCTCAGGGATAACTTTGAAGGCCACCTCTGCAGATCAGAGGTTTCTGAGGCAGCATCTTGGTCCTGGTATACTAGCCTTGAGTGGACAGTGTTCCCTATGGTCTTGGAGTATATTTTCTGCCATGTCCCTGATGACCTCATGTTAAAGGGAACAGGAGGCTGGGACTAAAGTCCACAGCCATGGGGGTCACATAGATACAAGGTAGGCTGTCACTTCATGAGGACAGGACTCAAGACCACAATTAAAGATCTAGAAGTGAAACTGAGGTCATTAATTGAGAATGGAGTGTGGGCCTACTCGTCTGGCCCGTGTTTTGTGCTGATGGAAGAGGGTTAAATCTGAGAGCCTACAAGGACATGACACTACTTCATCAACTCTGTCTGGGTGCACACCTTTAAACTCACCATGCACCTGCCCATGTGGGCTCAAGCGCCTGCTGAGTGACAGAGTCAAGTACCTTACAAGGTCTTCATCCCTCCCAAGGGGTGTGGCTGTGCTGGGCGGCAAAGCCCTGCATGCTGGAAGGGAAAGGCTGGGCCAGGGCTGCCTGGGGACAACTAATAAAGGAGGCCTAATGGGCAGGCACATTTGCAAAGCAGAAATCTAAGCACAGAGCCTGAGGCCCAGCTCTGGGCAAGGCCAGTGATCTGCTCTTCTCCTGAGCCTCAGTATCCCCACGTTATAGATCTGGGAGCCTATGGAGTCACCCTGACACTTCTACAGGATAAATACACACACACACACACACACACACACACACACACCCCTCTGATTCACAGAGCTTGGGTGTATGTCAAAGAACAGCTAACACGGTGACTTGTATTCAGTTTCTCTGTTCTGTGTTCTTGTTCTAGGTGCAAGATATTGTGAAACCAAATGCAGCCCACACATTCATCATAACAGGAAGAAAAAGGTCCCTGGAGCTTCAGACTCGGTATAGTACCAGCAGCTGCAGCTGCAGGAACATCTTTGACCTGAGATTGTAGTGGATAGTTTCTTTTACTGAATGCAATAACCTTTCAATATGTTTGGCATGTATGCAAGCACATGCATGAGTGCATGCGTGTGTGTGTGTGTGTGTGTGTGTGTGTGTGTGTGTGTGTGTGTAAATCAAAGATAGGAAGTTGTCTCGGTGGGTAAAGTGCTTGGCACATGGCATGAGGACCTGAGTTCAAATGTATGTTTGCCATCAAGTGCATGTTTATAATCCCAGTTCTGTGGAGGTAGAGCCAGGTTTGCTCTCTAGCCAGTCTGGTAGAATAAAATGAGCTCCAAGTTCAGTGAGAAGTTCTGTATCAAAAAGTGAGGTGAACAGTGATTGAGGAAGACACTCAAGATTGACCTCTGTCCTCTTTGTTTTGTTTTGTTTTGTTTTGTTTTGTTTTGTTTTGTTTTGTTTTTCGAGACAGGGTTTCTCTGTGTAGCCCTGGCTGTCCTGGAACTCACTCTGTAGACCAGGCTGGCCTCAAACTCAGAAATCCTCCTGCCTCTGCCTCCCAAGTGCTGGGATTAAAGGCATGCGCCACCACTGCCTGGCGACCTCTGTCCTCTACACACATGCGCACACATGAACATGTTTGCACACATGGTCAAATGTGGCTATTACAAATAGCACGTGTCTTGGTTGGGGTTTCTATTGCTGTCCTAAAATGCTATGACTAAAATCAACGTGTGGAGAAAGGTTCATATCACTTACACCTCCAGGTCACATCCACCACTGAAGGAAGTCAGGGCAGGAACCTGGAAGCAGGAACTGAAATCCTGGAACCTGACTATTGCCTTGCTCTCCATGGCTGGCTCAGCCTGCATTCTTATAGGACCCAGGACTGCCTGGCAAGGTGTGGCACCACCCACAGTATACTAGGTCCTGCCATGTCAGTCCTTAATCAAGAGACTGTGCCAGAGACTTGCCTACAGACCAATCTAATGGAGTCACTCCCTCAACTAATGTTCCTTTTCCCTTAGATAATTTTCCTTGTGTCAGCGTGACCAAAAAACACAAACAAACAAACAAACAAACAAAAAAAAAAAACCCCAACAGTTCTTCACCTTGCTGTTTTCAATCAGTGTGTCAGGATTCATCTTATAATCTCACATATTTCCCAGAACAGCATGATCCCCGCCAATATTATTGATTGGCACCAATGAGACGGTTTAGTGGGCAGAAGCACCTTCGGGTAGAAAGAAAGTCAATTTTTGGGAGTTGCCCCCTGACCTCTGTAGGTGCCACTTACACCCATACATGTACACAAAAATAAGTTAAATAAACTATAATCTCTTTTTAAATCATTAACAGGGGCCGAGTGTGGTGGTACATGCTTTTAATCCTAGCACTTAGGAGGCAGAGGTAGGCAGATCTCTGAGTTCAAGGCTAGCCTCATCTACAAAGTGAGTTCAAGGACAACAAGGGCTACACAGAAAATCTGGAAGATCCTCCCAGGGTTCCATGCTGACAGCCTGAGTCTCCTTTCTGCAAACTGTGCTGTGAACGGTCCCCATGCTTAGGCCTTTGTGCACACGTGCACAGAGGCCTTTTCTGCCACTGTGAGATGTACTTCTGAGGGGAGCTCCCGGTCAGCATGTGGTCTGTCTGCTCTATCAGGTCACACTGTCATCCAAGCTTGACAAGCTTGAGTTCTCATTGGCTGTGTAGGAAATCCAACCCATCACATTCCACCTATGGCGTGAGAGCTTTGTAATCACCTGCCAGGGTCCAGGGTGCTGTTGGTCTACAAGATGAGCCTGTCCCTAATTGGGCCACACATGTTCTGAACACTGAAACTACCTTTCCAGCCTGGAGTTGTAGTTACAAGGCAGTGAGTGGTTAGGTAGCCACACGGGGTGTATCCAAGGACGGATTACTAAGATCCTGATTTTGTCTTTGTAGGACAGAAGAAGAGAAGAAAGAATGGATTCAGGTGAAGCTTATCAAGTTTGTTCTCTCTGACTGTCCCTCCTGTGGGTCAAACCTAGAGTCTGGAGACTTGTCCAGCAAGGTCTCTGCCACTGAGCTACATGGACAGCTCTTGTGTTTTTGAGATAGGGTTTTCCTAGTAACTGAGGCTGGCCTTGAACCCTTTGGTATCCTGAAGGCTGGGATTCAGATTTGCATCACCGAGTATGGCTTACATCCTGATGTTATTTAATATGGCCGCTTCATGTTGGACCATGTGACCCAGGAACTCTTCCCTAACACCAGCACTGCCTGTCTCAAGGGAGGCAGTGACCATGGGTATCTTCAGACATGCTTTCAGGTTCCACAAGCCTTTCAATACATTTACTTGTCTGAGTCCATTCTCCACAAGTAAGGAACAGGAAAGGGACATGAGGAGACTCGGTCTAGGTGTTCTTTCTGGAACCCAGTCTCTTTGGTCTTGTTGGATCAAAGGCAGAGGGTCAGGATAAAATGGCCAGGGGTGCTCTGTGGACACCTGGACTCTGAGCTCTCAGTGTCCCTCCCTGGCTCTCTGACAGCCCTGTGGCTTTGCTGTGTGCCCAGGTTATTCAGGCCACCGTGGAGAAGCACAAACAGAAGAGTGAGACCTTCAAGGCCTTCGGCGGTGCCTGTAGCCAGGATGAGGAGCCCAGCTTGTCTTCAGACCAGCCTGTGAGTCAGCAGCCTGGGACAGGGGGAAGTGGGAGTCAGCTGTTGGCCAGGGAGAGAGGCTTAGGGGTATGATGCAAACGGCTTGAGCGCACAGTTCCCTGCTGGCCCCGTACTGATCTCCACTGGCACCCGACGGACCTGCTGCCTTGCAGGTTAGCATCTGTGTAGAGAAAGCGTTCTTTTAGTGCTGTTTGTCATCTCTGTACCTTCTGCAAGGCAGCCGTGAGCATCGAGGGACCTTATTATCTCCCTATAGAACTGAAGGCTCAGGGGCTCAGTGACACTCCCAGTGTCACTCAGTGACACTCCCAGGCCACTGTGCCACGGTGACATCCTCAGGTCATGGTGCCCTTCTTACACTCTGAACAGCAAGTGGATGTCTTTTTGTAGTTATATTTTCTCTTCAAATGCCCCTGTATCCCTGAGGTGTCAACCCACAGCCCTCTGCCAGTAGTGCCAGGGATAGGGCTATTTTATTCCGCAACTCCTGTGGAGTGGCCCCAGAGCTACAAGAAGACACAACTGTAACCAGAAGTAGGGGTGTGCCCCACCTCCCAGCTACACACACTCCTTACACCTTCACTGGCTGGAGTGAACCTCACACTCAGCAGGTGCCTCTGGAGGGAACAACCGGCACACTTTAACTCCTCAGTCTGTACCCACCTCCAGCAGGCTGGCCTGTTCTCAGATGGTCTGCCTATTCCTTATGGTTTGATCCCATTTTCCTGCTTCCTGGATGTATTTTTGAGAAAAAGTTAGCACTTTTCAGAGGAAGGATCCTGCAAGCTCCTTGAGGGCAATGACTTACAAACCAAGGGTACAGAGCAGGCAGTTGTTAGTCAGCTGGGCATGGGGCACAGACCACAAGAGTGAATAGAGCATCCATAGAGACCACTACTTCATCCTTCACCTATGTGTGACTTTCAGTATCCAGATTAGGGTGGGTTAAGCCAGCCTCATCATATGACACCCTTCAGTTCAGGCATGGCTCCTGGAGTCCCAGCATTTATTAGACCAGTTGTCTCATGTACACTAACCCTCAAGGCACAGGGTGATAAGAGGAGAAAATGTCTCCTGCTACGCAGGGTGTGCCGTGTGAATAGGAAACCACCTCACCCTTCATCTCTGTTCTCTTCCAGGTCACGAGTGCCAGCTCTGTGGAACCTGCAGGGGTAGCCGACACCAGTGGGGCTGCTACCGGGGTGAGTGATCCACATCAGGGATTAGCAGGAGTAGGAGGTGCTTGGAGGAGATGAGAGCAAGGCAGGCTGGAGGGTGAGGATCCAGGAGTCGGCTTGCCCTCTTCTGTGTTCTTGGGGCCTAGGAGTGCAGATGTGAGGCTGTACTGAGGCCGGGTACTGGTGACTTGAGTACCAGAAGTGGAGGCCACAAGGGAGCCTTTGGTGGACATTGCACGACCACGTGTATCATCTGATCTCTGTGGGAATACTTATGAGCTCGCTGTGTGTAAATTTCACCTTGATAGCATATGCAGTAAGGAGGTGCCAGCTCGGTGTGGCAGCAACGTAAACAGGTTTGTCCTTCATAGTAAGCAGGTTTTCAGGAAGCTGCAGCTCCCCACCACTACGCCCCACCCCCGTGTGTGTGTGTGTGTGTGTGTGTGTGTGTGTGTGTGTGTGTGTGTGTGTGTGTTCTCAGGGACAGGCAGCTGGGTTCATGTGCCTGCCTGCTAGGAGCTGATCATAGGAACTTGGGGGGATGTCTCTATTTTAATTTGGGGATGTCTAATAGTCCGAGGCGCGTACCTGTGCTTGCTGTGGATCGAATACCCACAACTGAGCCACTTCATCATCGCTTTGGAGCTTGGCATTCACAAGCACCCATAGCAACAGCAGTTGGGACAACTCTGGGCCATAGCTTCACTTATAGCCTAGAATGATAATACTGCCGGCATCTTGCTGGGTCCTGGATGAATTACCGATTAGGGAGAGCGACAGGTGCCACCCTTCCGGGGAAGGTGTCTCCAGTCCATCCCAGACACAGGCTTTTCTCCCCGGGTTCATTGACACTAAGCTGGGACACAGTGCTGTGTTCTCTCCTGCACCTCCCCTCCTGTGCCTGCTCTTTACTGCCCCTCTTTGTCGCTTTGTCTCTCATTCTGTCTCTATGTATCTCTTTCACACTGTCTCTGAGTCCCATGACTCTTCTCTGCTTCTGTCTCTTGCCTCTGACTCTGTCTCTCAGTTGTTCATGCAGAGCCCAGATCTCCTTGCACTGGAGACGGGTAAGAGCTACCTGAGTGGAGCTCAGAACAGCTCGTGACTGCCCTGCAGCTCTGAGACTATGGCTTTGTTAGGATATGACTGTTGGGTTTTCTTTCCCATAAGGAGGAGGACATAGACTCAGCTCAGTCTGGTGAGGTACCTTGAAGCAAGTGAGGGAGAGGCTGTGGGTGGAGCCACCTGAGACAGAGAACAGAGAAGGGCTGGTGTGACATTGGTCCCAGTGCATAGACAGTATGGGTCCAGGGCCAGCCAGGGAGGACCTGAATGTATTGCTGTTCCCCTTCCTTGTGACCACAGCTTCCCCAAGTCCTTCAATAGTGTGAGCTCAGGCTGGCCATTTGTCAGGCAACCTTGAGAATGCTTGTGAGGCTTGAGTGAGGGGCTGAAACATTTCAGGGGTATAATGGGGAAAGAACAAGGGGACCCTGAAATAAAAAGGGACTGGACAAGAGAAGAGAGACCTCTATGGAACGTTGCTGCTGTCTGGCCCCTGCAGAGCAGATAGACACCCTAAGGATGAGCTTTGTTGAAACTGGAAGACAGGAAGTCTAAACGTGGTACAGACAGCCAAGAGGGAAATAAACATCTGGACACCCCAGTGGCTTCCTGCACTAGTCTGCCTGTGGCTGCTTCCTGCCACCTACTGACAGTGTTCTGGCCTCCCCTGGCTCCACCAGACCACTGTCAGTTCTGCCTACATCCAGGAAGCCCCATGGCTTGTCCTAGGGTCCCTCATATAGAACTCTCAATCTCATACCACATATCCTAGTGTCAACCTTCTGAGTTGCTGATGTAGATGTAATGAGGTTGGCCTTAGCCAGACCCATGCAATCCTGATGCTTATGGGTTGTGGCTGCACCACAGTTGAGCTTCCAGGGGAATGCGTGTCACCTGGTCAAGTCAGACTCAGCAGCTCATGAATGCACAGTCTGAAACATTCCCAAACCAGCCCTACATCTTTCAGCCAGGGAGGGTATCCAATGACCATTTCACTGATGATGCCTTGGACTCTGTTCCTACACTGTCCAGGCTGTGGGATGGGCCTATGGAGGCATTGCTTGTAACCAGCTGATGGCTAAGGCATCCGGGCCCAAGAGAGTTAGTTCTTTGTTCATGGAATCCCTGGGGCTGAGCCCACAGGTCCTGGTGAGGGAAACCTCATGTTCATGGAGTTGCAGGAAGGCAGAGGTTTGGGGTAGGGATGCGGACTGTTTAAAGCATCAGTGGTACCCAGAACTGCCCCAAAGGGCATTAGCAGTGGTGCCTATAAGTGAGATGTCTCATAACTGGGGCTAAGTGGGGGTCAGTGCCAAGATTAAGAGGATGACGCCGGAGGGAAGTGGAGCTGACCTTTGGTTGAAGCCAGTGATGTGTACCCTAGCCTTACTGTCCTCTGGGAAAGAGATGGGGAAGCTCTATGTTAACCTAATGCAGGCTGCTCTTGCTGGCTATCTCCTTTGATTGGGAAGAGACAGCTGGGAGCTCCAGAGTCAAGGCCTCAAACCACACCCAGGGCCTGCCTTGATCATGGTATGGTCACTAGACCTGCTGTACCATGGACATACTTGATGCCTGGTCTGTCCCTTTCTTTTCCTGCTTCTGCTCCAGGAAAACAGCCCTTTGAAGGTTGACAACATTCTCCACACAGCAGCCCACTGTCCAGTCCTGGTGTTCTCCTTTCTTTTCCCTTACCAAACCAAGGGCTGGGGCCAGCCCTTCCTCTAGCAAACAGGTCCACAACGACAGATAATCCAGCAGAATGTGGCCATGTGCTTCCCTGTTGATTCTTTCCCTGAGCAGAGCTAAGCTGAGCTGAGATTTCGGTGAGCTCAGGATGGTTCCGAGTCATCTGTGGACCTGCACTGAGCGTCAAGATAGAGCACACCACAGAAGACACCTACACACTGCTCAAAAACGAGGTTTCATTTTTAATCAGAAGTGTTTGGCCACGCGTGTCAGATTTATGCTGCTTCTTAACATTTCTGGAGAAGAAACAAATCCTTTCAATGTACTGGGATTGTGTCCTGTGTCTAAATGTCTTCCAGTAAACAGCCTCTGTCAGGCCAAACCGCATCCGGGAAGTTTTGCAACCACCCTTGCAGAATTCAAAGGCTTCCTCATTCTTTTTAAGAGGGAAAATCAATGCCAGGTGGTGGTGGCGCACACCTTTAATCCCAGCACTTGGGCTGCAGAGGCAGGTGAACCTCTGAGTTTGAGGCTAGCCTGATCTACAGAATGAGTTCCAGGACATCCAAGGCTGTCTTATGTTCTGATATAATCAGAACATAAGAAACCTTGTCTGGAAAAACCAAAAAAAAGAAAAAAGAGTAAAAAAATCTAGTTGTTCTTGACCAAAGGGTACACACACACACACACACACACACACACTTAGAGTCTGAAATTCCCCATCAAAGCACTGGCCCTGATTACCCATAAGTCATTTGTGTACCCCCCCACATTCCCCCCCTCCCCCCATGATACCAGAACTTCCTTTTCTTCATAAGTCCCCATTCTGTACCTGCCAAAGCAGAGACATGGAGGAACTCACTGTGTTGACCCTCAGTGGAGAACAGCTGATGGTGGCATGCTGTAGATGTCCATGTGTGTCCTCCTGCTTTTGCTATCTGATCATCTGTGACCTGCATATCTAGCCAGGCCTCTTGTGTTATGGATGGTGTGGTTGGAGACCAAGTCACATGAAGGGTGGGCCACAGTGGACCTCAGCATCATGGGAGATTAAAGCGATGTGGGATTAAAGCTCCTGTCTGAGCACAAAGATGGGCAACTCTGTCCTGGTCAAATGAAGCTTACCAAATAAAAGAAGATGGGGGATCCATGACGCTGATCTTAAAGGTCTTTGCCTCAGGACCTTCCCTTTGTCTGAGCCCCATTGGTCTAAGGACCTGAGCTCTTGGCCACATCCCAGGTCATGTCAGTCATTCCTCCATCCCCAAATGTCCCATCATGGTACCCTGCTGATGCCCAGAGCCTCCTGCATTCTCAACTACCTTATAGGAATAACAGCTGGGGTCCCTGAGAGCCACCACATGTCAAGACTATCTGGTCACCAATTAATTCCTCCACTTTGACATTCAGATTCCTCACAAGAAAAAGGGGACATGGACTTCTGAAGGTGGGCCAGAGGGTGGAGGCTGTGGGGACTATGCAGACCTGATGGCCTTCATCCCCTCTCCTGTCTTTTTTCAGCTGTTTTTTTCTTGCACTAGGCCCTCCCACCCTCTCTGTCTCAATGAACACTTGGACTCCTCAGCAGTACTGAGAGGAGGATACAATCAGAATGTCTTGTATAGGAGTAGGGGTTCCTGAGGCTAGGTGAGGGGTGCGTTTCCAGATGCAGGGAGACTCAAAGCCCTTGGGAGTGAGGGTTTTGCGTGTCAGGTCTAAAATGCCTGCCTTCCGCCCACTGCACACAAAGCCCTGACAGTTGACCCCAGGACAAGGCACATTGATTGCAGAGGGAGATCAAGGCCATCTTTGAGCAAGGACTCACAAACTGGAAGAAGGCAGTGCTGCAATAGACACAGCAAGAGGTCAAATTTGATCACAGCCTCAGCTAGCTTGGTTTTCTCACACGCCCTCTAGGATACTTCTGCAGGATTTCCACAAAGGCGTGTGGATGCACATGTATGTTTATGCATGTGATGTGCCTGTTCCCAAGTGTCCAACACAGCATAGGCATGTGATGGGGTGAAGGATGACACTCAGGATCTAGGGCCACATGATCATATTGGGATGCAGTCAGGGACACCCCAGCCTGGCAGCAGATGCCATCCATGCAGTCTTCTGTCCATATCTCTTCCCTCCAGCTTTGCCTCAAAATGGTATTTCCTCAGACACACCAGATAAAGCCACTGGCCAAGCTGTCTTGCCCTCTTGGAACTTTACTTCAGGCAGTGCATGGTGTGATGCATGATGCACTGGGGTGGTCCCTGGGAGAAGGGCTGGGAAGGGGGTGCAGCTGCCTTAGTTCTGCCTCTTCCCCTCTGCAGTGTCCACTTTTGCTCTGGGCATGTGTGGCCACTTGCAGGATCCTTAGCTAACCCTCCACACCCGTGGCTATCAATCCCACAGTGGGTTATCCTATGCTCATACTCTGAAGCTGACAATGGCCACTTTCCTTCTTGTAGACTGAGTCCAGAAAGTCATCCTCTAAAACAAGACGGGACAGAGAGAAGCCTGGATGTAAGAGCTGTGGTGAGACCTTCAACTCCATCACCAAGAGGAGGCATCGCTGCAAGCTATGCGGGGAGGTGAGCATGGGGCAGGAGCGGGGGGAGCAGATCTGACAGGGGCCAAAGCTGTGTAGGGAGGTGAGCATGGGGCAGGAGAGGGGGGAGCAGATCTGACAGGGCCACAGCTGTGTAGGGAGGTGAGCATGGGGCAGAAGCGGGGGGGGGGGGGGAGCGGGGAGCAGATCTGACGGGCCAGGTGGCCACTCATGGAGTCTTCACCAGTCCTCTTGGTTGGGCAGCAGGGTACAGGGTGGCATGCACTTCCTGTGCACAGCTGGTGGGCTCTGTGAGCCACACAGCAGCCCTTCAAGGCTGCCTCTAGATCTAGTTAGCATTAGCCACTTTTCTTATTGCTGTGACCCAATACCTGACAGGAATCAATATAATAGAAGGCAGCTCTATTTTCACTCACAGTTTGAGGGTGCACAGTCCACTGTGGCAGGAAAACCACGGCAATCAGCGCTATGGGGTACCTGGTTGTGATGAATCTGCAGTCAGGAAACAGGAAGTGGGGATGGGCTATCAAACATCAAGTCTAGTGACTCACTTCCTGTAGCAATTATACAGTCTTCCAAAACAGCACCAGCCACCAAGTGTTCTCACATATAAGAGACATTTGTGAGGGACATTGCACATTTAAACCAAGGCACCAGATGCCCTTGAGCATGAAACTGTCCTTCTGAAGAAAATGCTAATCTCTGGGCAGCTCTGATGCTGACAACATTCCTTCCAGCTGAAAAACCTGCTAGCGCTGGAGCCTCGGTGCCCCAATAGGGAGTGTGTGAGGTGTAGTGTCTCTGTCCTGTGGTAGAGAGGTGACGATGTGTGCTTGTGTAAGGTGCTGGTGGCCGGAGAAGGAGGGCTTGGCCGTGGTGGGAGTGCTTCAGTGGTGCAGAAGGTTTGGTGAGATCATGCACTAAGGGGCCACCACTGACTGGTGTCCCCAAAGTGTACTCAACCCCGAAGCTCTTGCTCCTGAAAATGAGTAACTGAGTCATGGCTTAATATTGAACTTTAAAGAATTCCTGAAGAAGGAACTGATGGGTTAGGTATCTTTAGATGTAGATATCAAAGTTGCATCTGGGTGAGGGATTGAAGCAGGAGGAGATGGAGATAGAAAACCTATGTATCTCAGAATTACTTGAAGCTGTTCAAAGGACGGAAAGACTGGTGTTCTTTGATTTCACATTTTCATAAAATTTCACCAGGCTGGCTGGGGTGGGGAAAGGGAAGGATAAAAGAATGAATCTTTGGATGGATGGATGGATGGATGGATGGATGGATGGTGATGGTGATAATAAGAATCAAGTGAATGGTAGATGGATAGATGGTAGATGGATGTTCAGTGGATAGACAGATAATGGATGGGTGGGTTGATAAGTGGGCGATGCATGCATGGTAGATGGAGAGGTGGTTGGATGGGTGGGTAGAATGAATGCGTGGCTGGATAATAAGTAGAGGAATTTGGAGAGCACTGGCTAGCCTATAGGCTGTGGCTCTAGCCCAGATGCTTGGGTTTAAAGAAGACATTAAGATCAGAGGAACATGGTGTTCCTGGCAGATTTGCAGTGGGTTGCAGTGCCTGCATCTGAGGTCATTGCACGTGGATGTAGATGCACATGGGAGACAGCTGGAGTCTGTGGTCTCTAGTAAGAGGAATGGAAGAGGTGCAAGGAATGCTTTACCCAGAACCTGGGTTGCAGTTGAAGTGAGGGAAGATCCCAGGCTGGCTGGCTGGCTCATGTGGAGTCGGGAGAGGGCCAGCATGTTCCAGGGCACTACCTGTGTGGGATTGCCCAGTAGGGATGATGTTAGGAAGCATCAGAGGCCATTCAGAGAGGGATGGACATCCAGGAAAAAGGCTGTGTGCCAAAGACTCAAAGGTGTTGAGACCAGATAATCCTTGCATTTGGCCACAAAAAAGCCAAGGCTGGTGTGATTTGGCAATGCCAGCCAAAAGTGTATAAATAAATAACCAGAAAAAAGGGGTGCTGAGAGGAGGAGTGGTGGTGCCAAGACAGAAGGGACTCCTGTGCTGGGAGGGGAAGGAAGACCAAGGCAGGAGGGAGAAAGGATAGCTCTTGGAATGAAGCTCTGAGGAGCAGAGGGTGTGGGGGGGAGGGTAGAGACCAGGGTCTCTCATTGAGTGAGTGGGGGGGGATAGGAGCCAGGGTGTCTCATTGGGTGGGAAGGATGGGGACCAAGGTCTCTAACTGAGTGGAGGGGATGGGAACTAGGGTTCCCTTCCACTCTCATTGAGTGGAAGGAATAGGGACCAAGGTCTCTCACTGAGTGGGGGAGGACGGGAACCAGGGTCTCTCACTGAGTGGGGGGGATGGGAACCAGGGTCTCTCATTGAGTTGGGGTGATGGGAACCAGGGTCTCTCACTGAGTGGGGGGCTGGGAACAAGGGTTTCTCATGGAGTTAAGGGGATGGGAACCAGGGTCTCTCATTGAATTGGGGGGGGGGGGGGAACAAGGGTCTCTCATTGAGTGGGAGGGATGAGAACCAGGGTCTCTCATTGAGTTGGGGTGGAGAACAAGGGTCTCTCACTGAATCCAGAGCTAATCAGTTCAGCTAGGCAGGCTGGCTGCTGAGCTCCTAGAATCTGCCCATCTCTGCCATTCCAGCACTGGGACTATAGAGGCAAGCCACCACACACAGCTTTTGCATGAGTCTTGAGGACCTGAACTCAGATCCTTGAACAGCAAACTATATTGACTGAGCCATTCCCCCACGGTTTGATGTGAATTTTCTTGATGGCAGTGTCGTGGGTCTTATGTAAGTGGGCTATGCTCTTTCCTCCTTACACATAGGGCTTTTGAACTAGGTAAGGCAAGCAGGCCCTGGGCACTTATGGAGACTAAAGTCACCCTCTGCCCTTAGACGGGGCTTCCAGCATCCCAGGACAAGCATTTTTGCCCTCTCTGTATGGGTCTTTCCTCCTCTTCTGCTCAGGATGCATGGTCAAAGGTACCCTCTTACCTTGCAGGTCATCTGTAGGAAGTGCTCAGAGTTCAAGGCGGAGAACAGTAAGCAGAGCCGTGTCTGCCGAGAGTGTTTCCTGGAAGAGTCTCTGGTCCCTACAAGCCCTAGCTCTGAGACTCCCACTGAGCTCAAACAGAATGCAGAGGTGAGTGTCCTTGGTTCCTGGGACCAGGACAGATGTAGAGGACATCTCAGTGTGGCCCACAGGCCTAGAATCAGGGCAAGATGCTTGGAGCACGTGCATGTCTAAAGACATCTCAAGAACTAGTCAGGGCCTGGGAGCCACCTGCCCCTAGGAGTTAGATGGAAACTCGTGTCAGTCCATTCTGGGCCTGACTGGAGGTAAAACAGGAAACTGCTCCAAGTCTAGGCATCTAGGCATTGAGGTCCATGGAGGACCTCCTTCACCTTAGGGCAGGCAGAGCTCAGTGTGTGTGTGTGTGTGTGTGTGTGTGTGTGTGTGTGTGTGTGTCTGTGTATATATATGAGCACATGTATGTGTGTGTGTCTAACTTTGTCTGTGTGTGTGAGCATATGTATGTGTATGCCTGTCAGTGTCTTGTATGTGTGTGTATATATGTGTGTATGTATATGTATGTATGTGTATGTGTGTAAGCATGTGTATGTGTGTGCCTGTGTTTGTGTGAGTATGTAAGCATGTGCCTGTATGTTTGTGTGTCTTGTATGTGTGTGTGTGTGTGTGTGTGTGAGCATGTATATGTGTGTCTGTGTCTGTCTGGTATGTGTGTGTATATATGTGTGTGTGTGTGAGCATGTATATGTGTGTCTGTGTCTGTGTGTGTCTGTCTGGTATGTGTGTGTATATATGTGTGTGTGTGTGTGAGCATGTATATGTGTATCTGTATATGTGTGTGTCTGTCTGGTATGTTTGTGTGTATATGTGTGTGTATGTGTGTGAGCATGTATATGTGTGTCTGTGTATGTGTGTGTTTGTCTGGTATGTGTGTGTGTGCATATGTGTGTGTATGTGTGTATATCTGTCTGTGTTTGTTTGTGTATGTCTGTGTGCTGGATTAAAAACAGGAGTCAGCTCCCCATCTACCACTACTGCTTCTCCAGCCTACCTTCTTAAAGGACACAGTCCCTTTTATGGAATAGTGGGACATATAGGAACAGGAAGCCTCTGTTTTCCAAGAAAACCACATTCTCCTTTGTCTCCACTGCATGCATGTAGTTGTCATCTCCTGGGAGTCTAATGCCAGGTGCTGTGGGATGGTCCAAGAGGGCTAGGGTTAGCAACTGTCAAAGTTCCTGCCAGCCTGGCTGCTAGCTCTGTCTGGGACATCAAGGATATAAGGCTGTAAAGGACTCAGTAGCCTTGATGGTGAGGCCCTGCCGGCCCCATCTGCTGACATGTCTCTGCACTCTCAATCTTCAGATGTATTCTGGGAGTCCTGGGGGTGTGGCAAAGGCCTTGGAGGGTCACTGGGTCTTGGGGGAACCACGTCCAACAGGATGTGTCAGAACCGTGTTCTTGTGGCTCAGGAACCTTGTTTCCATTGATAGCGCTAAGTCGTATAAGAAGAGAAAAGCAGGGTCTATAGGATGTCTCTGTGAGGTGTGTATATGCACATGCATGTTATGTGGAAAGTGTTTGTGTATACATGTGTATATGGTGAGTGGGCTATATAGTCTGTGTGGTGAAGGGTGTAATGTGCTTGGTCCCTTCACCCCATGACCCACATTTCTGTAATTGCTGTTGAATTTCATCTATCTATGTTATCTATCTATCTATCTATCTATCTATCTATCTATCTATCTACCTACCTACCTACCTACCTATCCACCCATCCATTCACACACACACTTGTATGTGTGTGTGTGTGTGTGTGTGTGTGTGTGTGTGAGTGTTTGCGTATTCATTCTTGCTATGTAGCTCAGGCCAGCCTGGGACTTGCAATCTTCCTGTCTCAGCTTCCCAAAGGCTGAGATTATAAACACATATCACCATGCCTGGCTTCCCCTTTATACTTTTACATTGTTCTAACCTAAGATGGTCTTACTCTCCTAAGATCCAGACCCTACATACACTGTTCTACTGGCCTCTAGTGACCCTTAGAACCATAGAAAACTGGCCCCAGCCTGTATGCAGGCCTCAGCTCTGTCTCTGTGGTAGTTACCGCCTTCCAAGTATAGGCCCTGGTCCAGCCCCAGCCTCTGCAGAGGACGAAGACATCACTACATGTGAGACTACCCCTGACCTACTTTTCTGTCTCCAGAAGCCTCCCTCTGTAGATCCTCGGCCCAGCCTGTTCTGTGGTACCCTGAGTCTGTCAGATGATGGTACGGCCTGGAGTGAAGTGTGGGCAGCCATCCCTGAGTCAGATCCCCAGGTGCTAGACCTACTGGCAGGCAGCCAGGTAAGTGTTCCTGTCCTTGTTCATGCCCAAGGCTACGTGCTGTGAGTTGGGCTCTGTTACCACAGTGCACAGCCTCAAGCCTGGAGTGCTCATAGCAGGTCTGGGCCATTTCTTTGGCCCTCTCCAGCCATGTGATATGGCCTTCAACTTCTCCCAATGCCCAGAACAACACTCTGTTCCCATTTATGGAAGACAGGTCCCCCTGTAAAGTGCAAAGACAGCCAGAGTGAGAGCAGGCATAGGCAGGGGACACAGGGGTTGGGCCCTCCTCCCCACACATATCCATTCACATCTTCATTCGTTCATACACCTCAGGCAGATAGATGCATCTGGGCCCTGCTGAGCCTTGCCTTCCCTCTCTCAACTCACATTGCTTAGTCACAGGGCTATTTTGCCTCACCTACCCTGGGACAGGTATTCTGAGGGAAGCCATGGTTCAGAGGGAAGACCTCTGGTGAGGTTTGTTGAAGTGAACAGAGCCTCCTCCCGGCGTCTACCTGAGAGAGCCTGTTGGGCAGCTTGTTCCAATGACAGGCTGCACTGTGTAAGGCTGGGCATGTTGGCCTGTCTGGGTGGCCACTGGCACGAGCTGGAGGCCCGACTGACCCTCTCTCTTTTCTGCAGGCTGGCCGACCGCTGTATAGCATCCCACTCTCTGGCTGTACTGTAACAGTGCCTGACCCTGAGGAGGGGCTGGAGGCAGGGTATGTGTGGAAGCTGCATCAGGGCTCACAGACCTGGTGGCTGAGCGCCCCCTCCACAACACTGCAGCAGCGCTGGCTGAAAGTTCTGAGCACTGCTGCACGTGGGGACACAGCCGGGGACAGACCAGGGACCTCCCAGCCCCAGGCCCCAGCAAGCACGGACACTCCATGAGCAGAGCCTCCTTCTGTCCTTCGCACTATTATATTTGGCCTGTGTTCTTTTATGGGTGACCTTAGAAGTTGAGTGAAGGGATGAAGGACTCCTGTGACCACTGAGGATGGACAGGTGGCCCAGAGAAGAGTAGCTATGGGTCCAAGATCACTTAGCAAGCCTTAGACAAGAGTCGGGCTTCTGGCTCCAGAGCCAGCATTGTGCTGAGAGCATGGAGAATGGTCACTACAAAGCAAATGTCACCTGAGCAAGCTGAGTGATGACATCAGCCCTCGAAGGCACAAGGAGTCCAGGTGGGCACTGTCCAGGGGTGATCGTGCCCAACCTGGTGTGACTTCACTCTGGGAAAGGCAGAGCCGTCTGTGGCCTGACCTGGTCTTCATCCATCTAGCCACTGTGTGACCTGGACCACGATGACCTGCTCCTCTGGGCTTCACTTCTACACTGCCCTCTCCTACTTGTCTGTCATTTCTGCTGAGCCCATGAAGGGCAAGGAGCAAGGGCCTCCTTTTCCCACAATTCCCAAGCAGAGATACTCGGAGGCTGCAGGGAGCTGGCCCTCACCCCTGTGTGGCAGGTTTGTGAGGCTTCAGGCTGGTCCCTCTGTGGGCAGGTGCCACGCTCATCAGTATAAATAAATGCTGGCTGCCAGCAAGTGAGCACAGCCTTGGCACCGTCAACCCCACTCTTTACAGGGCTCCCCTCAGGGCAGGTGGTTAGGAGGGGACATAGACAAAAGTAGCAACATGCACAGACCACACACTCGCCTTACAGAGCAGTTCTGCGTCCCTGATGCTGTAGGTAGTGGGTGAACAGCTAAGCTATACAACAGGGTGGGGGTGCTGCCACTCAACATGTGGGGATCTTGTGACAAAGGTCATTGGGCTTGGGGGGGGGGCTGTTTGCCTCTCAGGGAGTAGGAAATTTAGAGACCAGTGAGTTCTGACCCTTGAGGATTCCAGCTCACTACCATCAGCACAGCACTGTGTGGGGACAACTGGGCATGCATAAGGGGTGACTCCATGGTGGGACAAGGAGGATTAGAGCCAGAAATGGGTGTTAGCTATAGGTGACATTGGGATACACAGATAAGGCAGGGCCTCAAGTGAAATGGGGGCCTGGGTTGGGAGTCCTGGTAAGGTAGGATGGGGTAGAAGTAAAGTGGATGGGGCAGGGGTGAGATGGACGGGGCAGGGATGAGGTGGATGAAGTAGGGGTGAGATGGACGGGGCAGGGGTGAGGTGGATGGGACAAGGGTGAGATGGATGGGACAGGGGTGAGATGGATGGGACAGGGGTGAGATGGATGGGACAGGGGTGAGATGGATGGGACAAGGGTGAGATAGATGGGGCATGGGTGAGATGGACAGGATACAAGTAAGGTGAAATTAAGTGGATAGGGTGCAGGTGAGGTGTCAGAACACCAGAACACAACTGAGTCTATGCTAGAGCCCACCCTGGGCTGGGTGTGGGCTGCCTCAGGATTGCTTGCTAACACCTGTGCCTCCCACTCACTATCTGAGCTGAATGGTCCTCCTTTGCCCTGAGGAAACTGAGCAGAACAAGCAGAGTGCCTCCACACAGGAGGATCGTGTTGGGGGCCTTCTAGCTCCTACTCAAGTGAAGCCCTCACCCAGTTCTGAATGGGACAGTGCTGAAGGCGGCCCAGGTGACCAAGAACAAATGAGGGGCTTTCCTTGGCTAGGTGTACCGTGTGGTGGACACATGGGACAAGCACAAGCCTTCAGCTTCTGGCCATCCTTTGCTTCTTCCTCCTGCTCATAGCAGTTCTGGCCTTTGCATTTCAAGGATTCCAAGTGTTCATCCTCTGAAGAATCAGTGCCTGAGGAGGTGCTTCTGTATCTCCTGACCCCTGGGGAGTGCCTCTGCCCATCCCGCCCCAGGATGTAGACTAGTCAGTTTGCAGCTTGGGGGCTCCTGATGCTACCTGAGCTGAAAGGTGTATAAGTTACTCTTCTTGTTGCTGCGACAAACTCTTAGACAAAAAACACCTTACAGAAGAACAAGAGTTTATTTGGCTCAGAGCTTGAGGGTATGATTCATCGTGGTGAGGAAACCGTGGATGCAGGAGAGCTGGCTGTATTCTGTCCATGGTCAGGAAGCAGAGGGATGGATGCTGGCTGTATTCTGTCCATGGTCAGGAAGCAGAGGGATGGATGCTGGCTGTATTCTGTCCATGGTCAGGAGGCAGAGGGATAGATGCTGGCTGTATTCTGTCCATGGTCAGGAAGCAGAGGGATGGATGCTGGCTGTATTCTGTCCACGGTCAGGAGAGTTGGATGCTGGCCTTCCACTCACTTTCTCTGTTTTATTCCAGGACCCTAAGCCATGGGATGTTGCTGTCCACATTCAGGGTGGGTTTTCTCTTCTCAATTAAATGTTTCTGGAAACACCCTAATGACATGGCCAGAATTTTGTCTTCTTGTAATTGTGAATCCTAGCAGGTTGACAATACCAACCATCTCAGTCACCCCTTGTCAATTCGACACTCAAGCAGGTCACTTTTAAATTGTAACATTCCGACCTTACAAAGCCTTGTGCTCATTTCATACAGCAATATGCATGTAGTCCATCTCTAAAAATCTTCAAATCCTTCACAGTTTTAATTTTTTCCCCAAGACATAAGTGCAAGACTCTCTGCTGAGTCTCAGGCAATCTTTTAACTGCAAGCCCCTGTAAAATTTATTTAAAAAAAAAAAATTACATACTTCTAATATGCAATGGTACAGAATAAGTGATCCCATTTCAAAAGTGAGGATTTGGGCACGGGAAAGAGACTCAACAGTTACTGCTCTTACAAAGGACCACAGTTCAGTTTCCAGCACCCATACCAGGGAATCACAGTTGCCTGTAGCTTCAACTCCAGGGGATCTGATGCCCTCTTTTGGCCTCTGTAGGTACTTACATGCATGTGAACACACACATGCACACACACACTCACATATACAAAATGAGGATTAGAGGCACAACACAGTAAGATTGAACCAAAGCAGCCAGATAAACACCAAATCTTGATGCAGCACCTGGGCTTCAGTGGCATCATCTGGGCTCCAACAGCCTCGGGCAGGCCCTCTCCTGCACTTCTGCTTCCCGGAGCACATAGTCTGTCTTCATACAGGTACACTCCGTACCTGCAGCTCTCCCCAAGACATCTCTCACAGTCCTGGCATCTCCAATATCCTAGGGGTGCAACTAGGCTCTGCCTTCACAGCTCCACACAGTGGGCTTTTCAAATGCAACCACATCACACAGTGTCTGGGCTCAGCTGCTTTCTAGGATTATAGTACATGCCTTACAAGCTGTGAAACTCTTGTATCTTGCATGCCTATAAAACCAGCACTAAGTTCTGCTTCTGGCTCTAGATGTAGTCTGGCTCCTTCCTTTTACCACGGCTGTCGTGGCACTTGTGTGCCAGGGTGGCCGAATCAGAGGAAGTGCTACTATAGCTGGTTGTTTTCAAGCCGGAAACCTCAGTGGTATTTACCAGCCAGGCTCCCTCCTTTCGAATGGATCTGCAGTCTACAAGTGGTAGCCTTTCACAGATGGAATCTTGAGTTCAGGGTACCTTCCCTGTTGTCCTGGTGGTGATCTGAGGTTTTCCTTTAAGGACGTTAAGTCTTTAACAAAGACGGCTGCTTTCCCAGCAAGGCCTTATGGGACTTTACACATCCTCACACCCTTATTCACTGAGCTTCTCACTTCATATCTTGCTGCTCTCATTTCTGCTGCAGACTGAGAAGAGCCAGTAGTGGCCGAGCCATAGGCTGAATGCTATTCTGTCTTGAAATATCCTCCCCCAAACCAATTAGCCTATTATCTTTGAATTCAGGCTCACTCAAGTGTTTGGGACATTGACAGAGCATGGTGGAAGACAAGATTCTTTGCCAGAATATCACACATGACCTGTAGCCCAATTGCCCATAGAGTCCTTCCCTCTCTGAGACCTCATGAGCCAGGCCCTCCTTGGTTTCTCTTATGGCCCATTAATCTGTTTTCCCAGAGAACTCTAGGGCTTTCCTTTTGCCGGCCCATTCCAAAGGTCTAAGAACCACATGGTCAGGTTTACTGCAGCAATAGCCCTCCAGGTTACCAATTTTCTGTATTTGTTACTTTTTTTCTTTGTTCTGACAAAAACATGGATTTTTCAGGGGATCCCCAGTGTGAGATTATGGTCCTTCAGGGTGGAGAAGGCCTGAAGGCAGGAGCTTGAGACAGCTTGTCACCTTGCATCCAGTCAGGCAGCAGAGGGTGATAAATACTGCTGCTTGCTCAACTCAGTTCTCCTTTTTATTCAGTGCAGGACCCCAGGCCCTGAGATAGTGCCCTCCCTGCTAATTAAACCTCTCTGGAAATACCCTCACAGACGTGCATGTGTTTGTCTAGGTGACAATTAAGGACAACATCACAAAAGATTTTACATCATGATCCAAAGATTTTACATAGGAAATGGTGTAAAACCAGGGAGAGCAGGGTTCCACACACAAGGAAAAACCAGTGCTATGTCACCCGGCGCACATCCCCGCTTTGCCCAGAGTGCTGGCTTCATCCCCACAGTCCCAGAGAAGAGAGGTCAGCTTCAGAGACAGGGGCCACCAACCCTCTCTGCCACCTGTGTCGTCTTTGGTGTTTGGCATTAAGCACCAATTACCCCAATTCTTGATGACGTTTAACAACTAGGCCAGGCACTGGGTGTCCAGGAAAGAGAGGTGCTCACCTTTGGTCTATGTAGGTCTCAGGGGTATGGCAGGGAGAAGTCTGCACCCAGCCAATAGTCATGGAGGCTGCTGCGTGGTGATCCCGTGGCTAGATCCTTCAGTGGCTACCTGGAACTGTCTTCCTTGCAGAGTTCCTCACAGGCATGGGTGAGGCCAGCTGTCCATGGGTGGGGTCTAAGCCTGTCCACCCTTCTCAGCATTGCCAGGCAGTCTTCCAGCAGTTGATGGTTGCCCGCCCACAACACGTCTCCCATGATCATCCATCATTATAGGTAGAGCATTCCTGAGGAGAAGACTGAGGGGGGGGGCCACCCAGACTATGGGTTCCTTCTCCCAGACTGGAGCTCCACCTCTGGTTGCTGGGGTGTCAGGATGCCAGAGCTACAGGTATGGGTGAGACAAGGTAGGAGGCAGCCAGATCAGGGCAGACTTTGAGAAAGTAGCAACCCCCACCAACATTCTACACATTCCAGACCATTAATGCCAGGCCTCTTTGGCCTGCCCAGCCCATAAATGTCTGAGTTGGGTGCCTGCTCCTGGGTAGGAGCTCTGACACCCTCCTACAATCCCCAGGAAATCTGCCTTTTAGCCACTGATGGTATGGTCCCCACAGTAACACTGAGTCACCTCCCAGCTCATCAGTTTGCCCGTGGGTCTGGAGGACCTAAAGACTTCTCCCTGCTGGGTTATAGGAAACACATGCCCAGATGTTACCTTGGGTAGGAACATTCCAGATATCTCAGGATGGTACCCACCCTGTCTGCCATCTTTGTTCCCTCTGTGCTTTATTTCCCTGCTTGCCAAGCCAAGATATGCTGGCCAGGGATTGGACTCTGCAGTCTCTGACCAGCTGGGGTAAGATGCAGAACAAGAGGAGACTGTGCCCACAGGTGACATAAGACAACAGGAGACTGTCTGAACAGGTCTCAGGAACATGGATCATGTCAGAGAAGAAATAGAGGCTGGGAATGTGTCACTGCACCTCTGAATTCTGGGAAAGTCAAGGGTGTGCTAAGAAGTGGGCTCCCTACTCTGCATCTACCCATTATATGGGTAGGAACAGCAAGTACCCAGTTCCTTCAGTCCTAGGGATTGGCTCAGGATAGCCATGTGACCCAAGATGGAGGGTCCTATGACCATGGGAGAACCTTTATGGAACCAGAAGGAAAACGTTCTCATGGAGGTTGACTTCTGATTTCACCTCAGGCAGAGACACTAGAACATCGGTTTCCTATTAGATCAGACCTCCTCCAAAGAGCTGAGCTGTCCCACACAGTGGCTGCCTCCAGGGACCAGCCATGTCTGTTAGAATCTCTTGTCTCGCCTCACATTTCCTGCATCCACACACCAGGCTCACAGCACTCCAGTGAAAGATGAGACCCTTTCTCTCCTGCCAGGGCCATACCTGCCCTACAGGAAGCTCAGTTTTCAGGGCCCTGACAGCCCATACAAACACTATACCCCTCTTTCTTCATGAGTCTCCAGTCTAAAAGGGAGCCTGGCTTTCCCTTTCTTTATCAAAACTCAAAGATGTAAATCATTGCCCCTTTTGAAGAAAGCAAGTTCTATCTCCAAAACAACGGGAAAACTACTGACAGCAGCAAAGCCATTTCTAGGGGAGACAGTTTTTTATCTCAAAGCAGCCCACCTCCCGGAGAGCAATCCTGGCCGTGTGAGACTGAGTCCTCTGTCCCTGCAGAGCCTCACTGGAAGCAGCTTCTATCTTTCCCCTCTTACAAGAGGATGATGACCCTGCTGCTCTCAGGAGCAGACTCTGCAGTACAGGTTCAGGCTCAAAGAATCCATTTGGAATGCAGTTAAAGGGGTGTCAAGCAAGACACACACTGATACAGGGCGTAAAGTATCGATGGTGCCCCCTGAGCCCTGTCTTCCCGGAGCCTCAGATGAGGTCCTTGCTGTGATTTGTGAGGTATGGGGCTTCAGCGAGGCCCAGGATACTTGAGGATACTTTGACTAAAGTGGCAAAAAGACAAAGTTTATTACAAAGCCCAGATCCCAGCATATGTCACGGGGCCAGTGAGAAGAAGAGCATTTGGGACCTGGGTCCTTGCTGGGGCCCACCATGCTGCTGAGGAGAGTCTCCTGAAACGTTAGCTGGGCTCACACAGGGCCCTGAAGGTTACACAGGGCTGAGGGCCAGACACTTGGGTTCCATTTGTGTCTTCTTTCATTTCTGTGAGCAGTACATGACCAAGGCAACTTAAAAAGAGGAAGGGTTTTCTTTGACACAGGCTGTGAGGGTATGACCTATCCTAGTGGGGAAGTCACAGCAGCAATGACAAATGCTGGGACTCAGGCCTCATTCTCCTTGTTATGAGAGTTCAGCACCCCAGGCCTTGGGGTGGTGATTTTCTTTCAGTGTGGTTCCTTCATGTTCTGAAAACTCCTGCACAGACACATTCAGAGGGGTCTCAATGGTGATTCTTCATCTAGTCAGTGACAGTGATGATGGACCTTCACAGCTATCAAGGCTTCAGAGTCAGGGGCCAAAGGCTCAAGGTCTAAAGGAGGAACTGAGGAAGGATACGTCGAGAGATGCTGATCCCATTATCTGAGTCTGAGTATGTATGAGAGGCTGGGCTGCAGCATAGTGGGTAGAGTGCTTGCTGCACGAACCATAAGCCCAGGAGTATTGAGGGGGTTTGGAACCAACAGAGACTAGGGAGAGCTGGGTAGAATCATTCCTCGACATTTTCAGAGTATGGCCAAAAAAACCTCAGTTTTAGACTGGTAATTAGCTCTAAGTCAGCAGTTCTCAATCTATCGGTCACAACCCCTTTCCTTTGAAAGTCAAACGACTCGATCGGAGGAGTCACCTAATACAATCATAAAACACAGATGTTTGCATTATGATTCACAACAGTGGCAAAGTTACAGTCATGAGGTAGCAGCAACATAGTTTTGTGGTTGGGGTCAACACAGCATGAGGAGCTGCATGAGGGTCACAGCATTAGGAAGGCTGAGAAGCACTGTTCTAAGTGCAGAGAGTAAGCACCTGTGAGCCTAAGCTGTCAAGTGTGCTACCTTGCACGGCAGCACTGCAAAAGGCGGCTGCTGATTGTGTTATAGGTATACATGTGGGGTTGGGGAAGGAGGAGAAATGGGGGGTGCTGCGGTCATGGGGGGTGGCATGTTGCTGTCACGGATGCTAGAAAGTGTGTGGGTAGCTTGGGAGTTGGATACTGTTGGAGGCCAGGAGAGTTTTGAGGGATGCTATAATGTGGAAATTGTTAACTGTTCCAGAAGTTCACTTACTGAAGGCCCAGTCCTCAGTATGACGATAGGGGTGAGACTTTTAAGAGGTAGACCCTGGTGGGAGGTCCTGGGTGTCTCCTTGGACAGAAGTATGAGACCCTAGTCAGATGTGACCTCCTCCCATGAACAGACTTACTACCAGTCTCTCCCAGAGCTGAGCCGATGCTGATGTCATATCCTTGAACCTTCTGAATGGAGAGCGGTGTGAACCTCCCTTCTTCATAAAATACACCTGCTTCATGAGCTTTCTTAGGGCAAAGCAACACGCACTAACACAAGCACCTTAGAGAATCCTGGAGCTACGTACGGCTTTAACATAGCTTGAACCAGATGCCCTGCAAAAGTCTCTGGTATGTGAATATTTGGTCCCCACTTGGTGGCTGTTCGTGGAGGATTAAGAGGTGTCTTAGTTAGGCTTTCCACTGCTGTGAACAGACACCAAGACCAAAGCAATTGTTATAAGGACAACATTTAATTGGGGGCAGGCTTACAGGTTCAGAGGTTCAGTCCAGTACGACCATGTAGGAAGCACTGCGGTGTTCAGGCAGATGTGGCACTGGAGGAGCTGAGAGTTCCACTTACTGTTCCAGAAGTGAACAGGAGAATGCTGGCATCCTCAGGCAGCTAGGAGGAAGCACTCTCAAAGTCCACCCTGACAATGACACACTTCTTCCAATGAGGCCACACCTCCTAATAGTGCCACTCCTCCAGCCAAAAGGAGGTGTAGCCTTGCTGCTGGAAGCCTGTCCGTTTGAGATTTCAAGACTCCTGCCATTCCCATTGTCTCTCTCCTGCTTGTGGATCAAAAAGCTCTCAGTTGTTGCTGCCACTCTTGCCTTTGCTCCACCATCATGGACTCAACCATAAGCCCAAGGGAACACTTTCTTTTATAAGTTGCCCTGGTCATGGTGTTTTGTCACAGTGATAGAACAGTAAGAGAAACGTGTTCCCCAACAAAGTGTTAGAGACTTAATGAGAGTGTTAACAGTGTTGAGGTGAAACCTTAAATTCCACTACTCAGGAGGCAGATTTGAAGCAAGCCCCTCCCCTTCTGCTGTGTGATTTTTTTTTTTTTAACTACTTCTCAAAGCAAGTAGAAGGTCCCCGTCAGACCCAAACATCAGAGTACTTCCTGAGAACTTCACCACTGTTTATAAGTTATCCAGCTTGTGTTATTCTGTTATAGTAACACTAAATGGATTAAGACTCACAGAAGGCCGGGCGGTGGTGGCACAGGCCTTTAATCCCAGCACTTGGGAGGCAGAGGCAGGTGGATTTCTGAGTTCGAGACCAGCCTGGTCTACAAAGTGAGTTCCAGGACAGCCAGGACTACACAGAGAAACCCTGTCTCAAAAAACAAACAAAAAACAAACAAACAAACAAAAAAACAACAAAGACTCACAGAAATTGCCACAATTACTTTTTAAAGTGTTCAATATCCCTAGCCATCAGGTAAATTAACTACTCTGAGATACCTCCTCACTCTAATTAGAATGGTCATCGTCAATAAATCTGACATAAACGTTAGAGAGGATGTGGAGAGAAATAAATTTTTATTCACTGCTGGTAAGGTGCTAATTAGTGCATCTATGGTGTTTATCAGTTTGGAGCTTTCTCAAAAAAAAAAAAATTAAAAATTAAACTACCATATCACCCAGCTATTCCACCACTGAGCCTATACCCAGGGAACTCTATACCTTATCCTAAAGATATTTGCACCTCATGTGTATTGCAAACAATTGGAAGCAACCTGGTTGTCTATCAACAGATTAACGTGTAATGAGAATCTGTTAATGAATGACTGCTTCTAGTATGGTGGACCGGAAAGTTTATTACAGGTATGTGGGAGAGCATAGCTGGAGGTAGAGACAACCAGGAGAGTCTAGAGCGGTCATGACCAGACTGAGCAGAGCCATATGGGAAGAGAGGAAGGGAGAGGAGAGGGAGAGGAACCAGCAGCCAGGAGTTCCAAAGGGATCAAAAGAGTAGAGGAAAAGGACCAAGTAACCAAAATGGTTGGTTATATAGGAAAGAGCAGCTGAGGGGAAAACTGTCGGATCCTGGGCTGGAGAGTTTGGGGGTGGGGGGAAGGGTATGCCAGCCAGGAGGGCCCAGGAACAGGGACTGAGGGATGCGGGGAGGACCTGGCAGCAGTGTCCACTTTGAGACCTCAGCCATTTATCCCAGGTTTGAAGCCTAACAGGTACCACGTCTAAAACGGTGGAATCCTATTCAGCTCTAATAAAAATGAAATCACAAATTTTTCAGGAAAAAGGAAGGGGCTGACGTATTAAGCAAGGTTATTCAATTTCAAAAAGAAAAACGTGTGTTCGCCTCCATCTGCAGAACCTAGCCTATGAGCATTTGTAAACAAATGTACATGTAGGTCCAGTACAACATGAAGAAAAGAGAACAAGAAAGGGTAGGTATTAGAGGTGAGGAGGGATTACTGTAGGTAAGAGACACGCCGTTTGCTTTCACGGTAGATAGGTGTATACAAACATATTCAATACTGAAAGAGTAAAATCCAGCACAATGCTCCAGGGCTTCAGAATCTATTCTAACTGTATAGAAACGTGTTGAGCTGTGTTGAGTCTTTGGGTCTGGTTAATTGTAATCTTTCTTCGCTACTTTTTAATAATTATGTGTAAAGTCTTTTTAAAGAAGTGATTGTGGTAGGAATGAGGGCATTTATTTTAAGGTTTTTCTGGTGAGGACTCAGAAAAGAGAAGCAGAGAAAGCTCTTGGCTATGCTGGCCGTGAACAGAACATTAGCAATGCTGAGATGCATGAGCCTGCAGGGTCCTAGCAGGACTGTCACGGGCACTGATTACAGTGAAAGTGCTTCTCTAGAGCGGTGGAAACCTGGGAAGAACAGCGGAGGCGGAAGGTAGAACCCATAAACAGTAACGCTGGACATCTACCAAGGAAAGTTTGCTTCAGGCAAGGTGTGGATGATTCAGTCTAGGTTCTCCTGGGTGCTTGTAGTAATCACTGAGCAGTGATGTATGGCAAAACTTCATGGGGAGACACAACACACACGTCTAGTCACCCCAGGTAGGGAGCCTGTGACAGAACAAAATGTATGGATGTCACTAAAGGCCAACTTCGTGAAACAATGAGTTTCGTTGGGGTTACTTACAGGAGCAGAAATGACTCAAAGACAGCTGCATCACCAAAGGCCACCCCAGCACAGGTGACAGCTCACAAAAGCCAGGAACCTGAAGCCTACTGCACAGCCTGCAGGGACTTCAATGGGCTGGAGAGTGTCCTTTCTAAGCGACACCGATCTAAACTTCTTCCAAACTGCTCTGTTGGGTGTCTGCTTCTTCCAGGCAGCTGGTCTGGTCCCAAGGTCTTCTTTGCAGTTCAGCTTCCTCTCATCTGAGAGGGACTCAACTTTTATTGCTAACTCTGGTAGGGAGGGAGGGAGTCTGGTTAGTTTCACGGACTTCCTGAAGCTATTTTGGGTTGGTTGCCCACTTGAAGAGCTTGTGGGCAAGGATGGAATGATTCAATTTCAGAAGAAACTGTTACACAAGAGGAGAGAGAGACTGAAGAAAGGAGTGATTCGGCATGCCCACAGCCTGTCCAGTCTGCTAATATTAGGAAAAGCATTGTTGAGAGTGGTCTGGCTAGGCAGTGGTGACCCCTGACCTTAATCCCAGCACACAGGAGGCAGAGAGGCAGGCGGGTCTCTGAGTTTGAGGTCAGCCTGGTCTACAGAATGAGGTCCAGGATAACCAGAGCTACAGGAAAAAATCCTTGGGGGTGGGGGGAGGAGAGGAAACAAAGAAAAGATAAAGAACACAAGTTTAAAGTGTTGCTGGACTTTTTTTTTTTTTTTTTTTTTTTTGGTTTTTTTCAAAACAGGGTTTCTCTGTGTAGTCCTGGCTGTCCTGGAACTCACTCTATACACCAG